>NW_006921731.1:5497324-5536836 GCF_000298275.1 Orycteropus afer afer
ATTTTGGTCAATGACATGAGACAAAGTATATGTGAACTGCTGTATGAAAAGTGAATTTACTCTGTAAATCTTCACCCAAATCCTAATAATAAAAAAAAAAACAACTAATATTGTTGTTGAAATGATAATATTTTGGATATATTGGGTTAAATAAAATACATTATTATTGTATATTTACTTTTTAAACTATGGATTCTGGGAAATTTTAAATTATATATGTGACTTGCATTTATGGCTCAAATTACCCTTCTATTGGGCAGAGCTGGTCAGGGCTTCACTGCTGAAGATGTGGTTTTCAGATCAGCAGCAGTTTTTCCTAGGAACTTGTTAGAGATACAGATTCTCAGTCCTCATCCTTAGACTCTGACTCTTCCTTTGCACATGCTTAGCAGGTGATCCATATGCCCATTAAAGTTTGAGAATTCGGCAGGCCTGAGTGCAATAGGGAAAGGGTGAAATGATAGAAAGAAGGCTGTTTGAGAGATTTTAGTAGCTTGCCTTCCCCTGCAACATCCTTCTCCTTGGTGGGTCCTATCATTGTCTACACAGATCTTCCATGAAACTGTGTCCATGATTTTATAATGGAAATAGATAGAAAAATGTAATTCAATTACTTAATGAGAAGTATCAGAAAATCCACCTTACACCCAAATTTTTAAGAGTAGCTCTTTCAAAAAATAGCTTTTCCCTGTAACTAATAGTGCCTTTGCTTTTTCTCAGAACTATGCTGCTAGATAGGAGCTCTGGTAGCGTAGTGCCTAAGGCACTTAACTGCTAACCAGGAGGCTGGTGGTTCAAACCCACCAGCCACCCCTTGGAAGGAAGGTTGGACAATCTACTTTCATAGTGATACTGCCTCAGGAAACCCAAGGAGGGGTCGCTATGAGTTGGGTCCGACTTGATGGCACATAACAGCAACAACATGCTGTTAGATGGTAAATTAAGAAGGGTATGACCAGGATCTCTTTTCTTACCATTTTTCTCCTTCTCATCTTTGAGTCTTAACTAAGGTATCAGGTTCATTTCTGACCCCATCCTCCTTCTTCCTCCAGCCAGTCACTCCCTATCCCATTAACCTGTCTTGCCTTCTTGGCAGTTCTCACTAGCTGAAATTTTTATTTCTTTACATGCTTCTTGTCTTAATACACTAGAATACAAGTTTCATAAGGGTTGAGCAGTTTTTCTTGCTCACCTCTCTCTATATAACACATATAAAAGTGCCTGGAAGGTAGTGGGTGCTCTTTAAATATTTGTATAAGTTCCCTACATCCTTGGAGGAGCTCTGGTGATGCAGTGGTTAAAGCGTTCAGCTGCTAACCAAAAGGTCAGTACTTAAAACTCATCAGCTACTCCATGGGACAAAGATGAGGAGGCTATCTGCTTCCATAAAGATTTACAGCCTTGGAACCTCTATGGGCAAGTTCTACTCTGTTCTGTAGGGTCACTATGAATCAGAATCAAATTGATGGCAGTGGGTTAGGTGTTTTGTTTTTCTACATCTCTGAGTGGTACAGTTAGGAGCTTGGCTGCCAAATGAAATGTTAGAAGTTTGGGTCTATCCAGAGGTGTCTTGGAAGAAGAGGCTGGAGATATTTTTCAAAAAGTCAGCCATTGAAAACCCTGTGGTTTCAATGTTTACTCTAACTCACATGGGATTACCATGAGTCAAAGTTGACTCAACAGCAACTTCTGTTAGTGCTAACTGGGTAACCAGTGTCTATCACAGTACCCAGCACTAAGTGAAGACTTAACAAAAAAAAAAAAAAAATGATAGCTTGATCATGATTTTAATTCTTCCTGGTAGAAGTACCATCTCAGAGTTGGGCCAGAGATTCCACTGTCTTAACACGCAGCCTCCTAGTGCCTTGCAGAGGTCCAGCTTGTTAAACAGAATTAACAATAATGGAAGTGAAGAACATGAATCTTTTACTACTTCTTCTAATGCACCACCATGCTAATAGAGGGAAATCAGCTCTATAAAATAACTACAAAATGGTATTTGAACCTTTGTCTCTTGTAATTAATTATTGACAGTTTACACTCATTACACATATTTGGGGAGAAAAACAACACCAATTATTAATACTTCAAGAAAACTCCCAGATTAGCTTCTTTTTTTGATGACTATTTTGGTGTCCTCAAAAACAATATTGCTCTGTTGAGAAATGGTTCTTATATGCTTTTTTGATTCTGAAATTATTTTTTGGAATTGCTAAAATGTTGCTTCTGTCTGTCAGCAGAAGCAGTGAAGGAGTCAAAAAATAAAAAGGAGTTTTCAGTTTAAATAAAAGTAAACCAGGCATGAGATTGAATCTGTGGCCCTAATGGGAGTTCGGAACTCACAATGATTCCTGTGAAAATGAAGGAAGTCTGGCAGAAAATGACAGCAAATTTGTAATTGAGACCATGCTGGCCACACAGAGTCCACACGCGTGGTGTAGGGAGCATCACCCATGGCTATGGGTCTAGGTCAAACATATTATGCAGTTTAGGAATAATAAATGATCTGTGTTATTTTTTTTTTTTTTTAATAAATATAAAACCCTGTTCTATCACCTATGAGCTATGTGATTTATGGCAAACTAACCTCATGGCATCTGTTTCCTCATCTGTAAAGTGGGAAGAATAATTTCTACCTGAAAATAACTTCTACCCAGTAAGGTGTTGTGAGGTTCAAATTAGATGGTGCTCATATTGTTCATAAACAGTGTATAGCTACTGCTCAATAAACATTAGCCCTCTGTATTTTTACCTTCAAGTTTGTCATGTCACTTCACATTGAAAGGATACTGGATGATTGAACAGTTTTCTAGAAAACTTCTCTTTTTGGTTTTCTGGGAAGGGCCTGTAAGAAGAAGTTTTAGGTAAGATTGAGAAAACCACAAATAAATCAACCTTTGAAAAAAGCAGTCAGAATATTCATAAGAAACTAGAATGACAAGACTTTAGCTCATTTACTTTGAATGCTTTATCAGAAAGACCAATCACTAGAAAAGGACATCATATTTGTTGAAGTAGAAGGTCAATGAAAATGAGAAAACCCTCAATGAGATGAAATGATACAATATTGCAAACAGTGGTTCCAAACACCCTTTTCCCTTTATCCTAATGCACATCATAATTTGGGACACTTCTGTCCAAAATAAATAAATAAATAAACCAGTTGCCATTGAGTGGAGCCCAACTGCTGATGACCCTGTGTGTGTCAGAGTAGCACTGTGTTCTATAGTGTTTTCTTTCAACGGCTAATTTTTTGGAAGTTGATCACCATGCTTTTCTTCCGAGTTTCCCCTTGGTCGACTCCAACCACCAACTTTAGGTTAGCAGCTGAGCACTTTAAGCAGTTGTACCACCCAGGCACTCCAGTCATTGAAATGTTGTTGTTGTTGTTATGTGCCCTCCAGTCAGACCTGACTCATAGTAACCCTTCCTTGGGTTTCCCAGGCAGTATCACTACGGAAGTAGATTGCCCAAACTTCTTAAATCCTTCGCTGGCTATTGATCATATGGGTCAACAGAGACTGAGGGGACTGAGTAGTAAAGATATTAAGTGGGTCCTAGTCAAAACCTGCTACCAGCTGCTTTGCTTCATGGGTACTTCACAGTGTGGCTAGGTAATTTGGGGGCTTGCTAATTTGTTTTTCTCTCTCTGCACCATCATATTCTTCTCAGCAGGCAAACTTTTGCACAATTATTTTTGCTTCTTGAGAGGTGTTCTTGTTACCTAGTGCTGCTCTGACAAGGATATACCACAAATGGGATGACCTTAACAAACAGGAGTTTTTTCTTACAATTTGGAGGCTTTAAGTCCAAGTTCAAAGTGCCAAGCTCTAGGGGATGAGTGAAAGCCCCTCAACCTTGGGGTTTGGCTCTGCCTCCTGTTCCCAGCCCACTGGAGCTAGAGGCTTTTCTTTACTCGGCTACTGGCTGCTGAGACTGACAAACACAAGGTTGACAAGTGAAAAGGCACAGTCCCAATGTTACCAAACCACGTGGCAGGCTATTAATTCAAGTCCATCATAAGCCCCAAGGTGGCAGAGCATGGCAGGCTGCTGCAGGGTCCAAGCGTGCCATAAGCTAGAGACTGTCCCCAAGGCTTCTCCTTATATACAGGAAGCAGACCACATCCCAAAGGCAGCTACTCAGCTGCTTATGGTAGATCACACCATGGAGCTGATTGCCAGTCTCATTATGGAGAATAATTACCATCAGCTTCCCAGCCACTCAACCAGGCCCAGCCAACTTGACATACAAATTTAATTATGTAAGTGGTTTATATTACTGAAAAAATAGAATAAGTTGCCTGTCAATCTTTTCCCTTTAGGGCTTTTGTTTCCTAAGATCAAGACCCTAAAAATAGTATATGTGCCAAGGAAGAGGCTGACAAGCTAAGAGAGATGCTCCCAGAGAGAGGAGGCAATATGGTTTTGTGGAGCCTGTGAACAGTAGGCTCTATAACTTGCTCCTTGGCATTGCCTTGGAGAGATGAACAGGTGTCTACAGTCTCAAGGAAATTTGGAATAAGCCAGAGTGCTGGTTGTCTCCAATGGAAAACTGCACTAATACAACACATCTTTTTTGGTTATCTGATTCTAGCCTTTCATTGTCTTGGAGCTATTTTAAAACTCAGTAATTTGTAGAAACCTAATAACAATGAAAAATAATTATTTTTTTCTTTAAAAAATATTGTAATTTGGGTGAAAGTGTACAGAGCACATTAGTTTTCCCTTCAACAATTCATATAAATTTTGTTTCGTGACACTGATAGTAATATTGTAATCCCCACAGTGTAACAGCTCTCTTCTCACTTCCTCGCTGTAGTTACCTTTTCCCTGTATCCTAGTTTCTTATGCATTTCTGCCTTCTGAGTATAAAATAAGTCTTACTTATATATATGGAAGTAAATTATGTCCAGTGGAGGATCAATTGACTTTCTCTTCCAACCCATGTGTCTATTCAACACTCCTTTACTCTACTTAAGTGTGTGCTTCTTTGACCTCTACTTTGAACTTGCAGCATATTATCAAGTTCCTCATTAATAATGGATAACATAAAATTTTTAGCAGATATATATTTTATATCTGTATGATCTGACTCATAGCGACCTCTCCTTGGGTTTCTGAGGCGATATCACTGCAGAAGTAGATTGCCCAACCTTCCTTCTGAGGAATGGCTGGTGGGTTTGAAATGCCAGCCTTCTGATTAGCAGTCAAATGCCTTAGGCACTATACCACCAGAGCTCCTTATCTGTATGCAGTGTAGGGAATTACTTAATATGGCCCTTCTAGCCATAGTCCTCTATTTTGTGATGTATTATAAATCCTAGCCTCTGTGCCTGTGACTAAGGAGATTTGATGGTGTGGTACTTAAGGTATTTTACTGCTAATCAGTTCAGTGGTTCAAACCCATTACTTCTATGGAAGGAAGATGGGGTAATCTACTTCTGTAAAGATTTCCGGCCTTGGAGACCCGATGGTGGTCACTATGAGTTGGAATCAACTCACTATCAGTGAGTTTGGTATGGTTTTCAATATACATGTGTTTATGGTGCCATTTTGGATGAATTGTCTGTTGTGTCAATGAGGCAGGATCAGGATAGGAAGTATCTGGAGTCCAGCTTACTAGAAGGTGTGACTCAAGTAACCACCCTTAGATTCCTTGAAGGTATGTATATGAAGCTCTAGCAAAGTTCACTCTCTTACTCTGGCTCCTGCATCTGGTTCATCATTATCTCACCCCCAGTTTGGGGGCTTGCGACAGCAGTGAGTCATCTGATTTTCCAATTTGGATTCCTTGGCCCCTGCAACCATGTGGGAGAGGAGAATTCTCCAGACCAATACGAAACCCATAGATTTGGGACTTGCCAGCCCCCACAACCAAGCCATTTAACTGGCAGTTCTTGAGTTCTGTGAGATGTTACAGTGAAATACAGAACCCTAAGATCATAGTGAGAGTACTGAGGGGAGAAGATAGTTGATGTTAGAGATGATGGAGTGGTATAGCAGTTTGGAAAAGTTGGACATTTGAGACATCTTTAATCTTTGCCTCATAGGGACCACCCTTTTGCCAATCCTTCTAAAACTATTCCACAGCTGGTCTGAGAAAGGTGGGGTTAGCTGAAACAGTACAGACTCACTGGAATATGTGGTTTTGTAATAAAGAGGATACATGGGAGGATGGGAAACCTTCGATTTCTACATGGGATAAAAAAAAAACCCATGGATGAAAACAGGTGTTATGTTGTAATCAATTACCCAATGTAAAAGCTATTTTTGGGATTTAGGAAAAGTAGGTCTAACTCCTGAGGAATTGTCTAATGCATGTGAAAATGCAGAGTGATAAAGGAAATGTGAGATATAAAGTTCCTTACTTGATCTTATCAGTAATAGCTGCAATGGCAGGGAAAAGGAATGTAGGGGCAGATCTAAGCACTGAACCAAGCCCACATCTGGTCTGATCAGAGCTAGACTGTTAATCTCAGGGCCTACCTGGAAAGAAAAAAAAAAAAAAATGTTTTGGAACAAAAAGAAGTAAGAAGGTAATCTGCAAGGGGGAATGAGGAAAACCAGGAAACTATTGAAACCCATATTGTGTAAGGAAGTTACTTCCATTTGTAGTTTAGTACCATCAGCTTCTCCAGGAACCTTTGCTAATATGGATTGTGAGAGCAACTAATTTAGGGACAGTGTCTTTAGTTCTGAATGCTACAGTTTGGAAGAGTATGTTTGAGATGATGCAAGACCCACAGATGACAATGGAATACTCACGAATGATGATACAAACTGCAGTTAAATGGCAGGTTAACCTGAAGGGACCAGCCAGCCTGGTGGACTGGATAAAATTTGCAATGAGGTTTATTTACCCTGAGAAGGGAAACTATCCCTCTCCTCCTCTAAATACCAAATAGAACACTCCAGAGGAAGCAGCTAATGTGCAATATTTGCACAAGGAGATAGCTCTCAGGACAAGAATGCATGGGGAAGAAGAACACAGGGAAGATGTAACCACAGGGAGGAAGTGGAAAGAGGGATGTTACATTGTGGGGATTGCAATCAATGTCATGAAACAAAATGTGTATGGACTGTTGCAATGGAAAATGAATTTGCTCTGTAAACTTTCACCCAAATCACAACTGAAAAAAAAAAAAAAAAAAAAAAAGAGGAGATTGAGTGAACCAATGGAAACTCCAGCTGGTCCCTCAACATTGCTGTTGTTGTTGTTGTTATGTGCCTTCGAGTCAGACCTGACTCATAGAGACCTCTCCTTCGGTTGCCTAGTCAGTATCACTACGGAAGTAGATTGCCCAACCTTCCTTCTGAGGCCTAAATAAGTCCTTTCTATTCACTCCAATTGAGAGGAATTTAATGATGGGATGTCCCACTAGGGACCATTTGAAACAAAGGCTCAGCTAGTAGATGAAGCTAAGGATTGATGAAGGGGCCAGCTCCCAGCAGGGGACTGGAGGCGATATGTTCATATGTAAGTAAAATTGCCCTAGGGGTGGGGAAGAAAACTTCCTGGAAGAGTCCCATATGTTGCCATCCTAAAACCTGTCAATGAAACCTTAAAAAGGCTTAAGGATAGATTGGGGGAATATGGGGATGTAACAGTTGGGACTGTGGTGAAAGTCTGGATGAGAATTGGAAGATTTAAACAGATGTTGTATAAAGTAGTTGCGTCCTCCTTACCTGAAGGTATTATTGGCATGGATATTACGTCTAATTGGGAAACATTTCTTTTACTTGATATTGTAAAACTGAAAGTATGAGAGTCTGACCTTAGGCCAATATTGATTAGACTTGCTAAATGGGAAACATTAGAATATCCTGAACCCACTCAGGTTGTTAATTTGAAAATGTATAGGATGCTTGGTAGACAAAAGGAGATAATCAAAGCTACTTTGATTAAAGACATGCTAAAGGTTGAAGTATTGGTGCCAACAATTCTCTGTCTACGTACAGCCAGCCCTGTGTAGCCTGTGAAAAAGGCAGATGGTTCATGGAGGTTAGACTAGCAAGGCCTAAATAAAGTATTACCACTGGTGGCTTCAGCTGTTTCAGACATGATGCCAATGGTGCAGAAAATATAGCAGGCTATAAGAGACTGGTACTCAAAGATTG
This sequence comes from Orycteropus afer afer, assembly GCF_000298275.1. Lineage (NCBI taxonomy): Eukaryota > Metazoa > Chordata > Mammalia > Tubulidentata > Orycteropodidae > Orycteropus > Orycteropus afer. Next base: position 5,505,445 of record NW_006921731.1, read on the forward strand.
ATTCTCCAAATGCCTTTTTCATGATCTTTATCTCAGAAAAGAGCCAGCTTCAGTTTACATTCATGTGAGAAGAATCTCAATACATTCTCAATATTTGCCACAGGTTATTTGAATATACGGCTTACTGTCATGGTTTGGTTAGAAGAAACTTAGCCTTGTGCAGATCTCAAGTATGGTGACACATTACATTGGTGATATTACATTAATGTCAAATACAGCAGAACAGGCTAGGGAAGATTTGAAAACATTGGTGGCCCACATGACCAACAGAGGCTGCTTAATAAATTCAGCAATAACCCAGAGCTTTACCCAAATTGTGAAATTCTTGGGAATAACTTGGGCAGGAGCCACCCATGACATTCCACTAGCAACTAAGAATAATTTGCTGTCACTACTTACCCCAAAGACTAAGCGAGAGGCCCAATGTTTGATAGGTTAAATTGGATTTTGGAGAACACATATTCCACATCTGGGAATATTGCTGGCTCCCATGCATAAAACCACTCAGAAGAAAATTGCATTTGAGTCCAAGCAACAGCAAGTTATGTCTGAATTACAGAAAACGATCTCACTCTTCTTCCATTTAGGCCCTTATAGTCCACATTCAGACACGATTTTGAAGATATCTGCCATACATGCTTATGCAGACTGGAGTTTATGACAAACACCTGAGAGCACTGCCCTGTGGTGACCTTTGGGATTCTGGAATAGAAAGTTTTCAGATGCTGCAAGATACAGGCAATTAGTTATCTGCTATTGGGCATTAATTAAAACTGTCTCAATGACAAAAGGACATAAAATACCCATAATGTCTTGATTGATGTCAGAGAAACACTCTAATAAGGAAGGTGGTGCCCAAAATAGTTCCATAATAAAATGGAAATGGTTTCTATAAGAACAAACTACTGGAGGAATGCAGGGAGGCACCCACTTTATCCATAAGTGGGCAGCCTCTTTCCCATAGGTCCTATGCTGAAACCACCTGAGAAGATGCCATAGCCTATTGTCACATGGACAGTGACCTACGAACAGGTTCTTGTTGATCAGGAGATGTTTGCTTGGTTCACAGATGGCTGCTACAGGTTATATGGACTATATTTGATGTGAAAATCTATTGTATTAAGACCAGCAGATAGAAAGACCCTGATTAAAGAAAGTAAGAACAGTTCAGCTCAATGGGCTGAATTGCATGCTGCTTCCTAGCTGTCAGGAAGTACTGGGCAGTGGTGACAGCCCACATGTTTGGATTTTTACTAATTCATGGGCAGTCAGTCATTTGATCTGCTGATTTGGGTTCATCAGGCCCTGCAACCGAATGAGTGAAAAGAATCCTCTAGACTGACACCTGAGCCATGGATTTGGGACTCACCAGTCTCTACAACCACATGAGCCATTTCCTTGTCAGTTTATGATTTCTGTGATATGTTATAGTGAAATACAGAACCCTAAGACCAGAAGGAGAGTTCTGAGGAGAGGAGAAGTAGTTGATATCAGAGATGATAGAGTGGTACAGCACTTTGGAAAAGTTGTACATCAGGGACCTCTTTAACCTCCACCTCATAAGGACCAGCCTTGTGCTGATTCTTCTAAAAGAAATTATTCTTGCCCTGTATAAAAAGTAAAGTCATGAGAATCCTTTTTTTTTTTTATAAAAATCATACTTTAATGAGAGGATGATGTCACATACATTTAACAATTTAGGGGTATAGTCCCTAGGAAGCCTATAGCAACCTTAGCTACTCAATGGGCTCAAGCATAACAATGATTGTGAGGACAGTGCAGGACTGGGCAGTGTTTTGCTTTGTTGTGCATAGGGTCACTATGAGTTACTTGATGCTACCTAACAACAATAACAACAGCAACAACCTAAGCTAAGCCACTTGAGCCACTTGGTTGTCATTTTATTTTAGTAAATATTTAATTGTCCAAAACAGTTAATTTCAGAGGAGAGAGAGCACAGTACAGAGGCATTGAGTCTCAGAAAAAGTACACTACTTATACAAATATTGTTGATACAAAAAGGAATGACCTGCTCCTAAAAACCCAACAAAGTACTTTTCTTACTTTGAGCTGCTGAGGGATGTTTAGCACCTTAGTCAAACACTTGGTTAAGTACCTTGAGAGACAAGCTCACCAAGACTGATGCACCAATATTCTGAAAGCTGCATCAAAATTGGTTTCCTGAGTGGGACAAGAGCTCTCTATGAAAGGAGTAGGGACCAAATAGATCATCTTTAACCTGGGACACTATTACAGAGTCTTAGGGTTCTACACTTGCTAAATTCTTAAATGTTGTCATTTGTGGGGAAAAGCCCCAGTTCAATCTTTCTAGCCATCCATATGTCTCAGACACTACTAATTTCCCCAAGAAAAGTTAATACTGCCATCCTTTAAGCTACTTAGAAGCCTCTCATTGCCATTTTAGATGAAGATATATGAAGCATTTTCCATGGCAGCCCATGGAGTGTGGATTCCTAGTTAGGGTCCTTCAAATGTTGACCATCTGTCTATAGGACAGAGAATAAAGTTAATTTATACATCTATGTGCACTTTAGACTGATGTTTATTACGAGAGATTTCAGAAGTATTTTTGAACAAAAGAATGGTGTGACCAGTTGTGTACTTTAGGGCAATGCTTGTGCTTTGTTAATGTCCATATGAAACTTCTGGGGTTTTATTAAAATGCAGAATTTAATTCAGCAGTCTGCTGTGGGAGCTGATATTTTGCAATCTAAAAAACTTGGAAGTGTTATTGATGTTTCTTGTTCATGGATCACAGTTTAAATAGCAAAAGTTTAGAGCAGGGAACAACTTTTCTTTAAAGGTCCAGATAGTAAATATTTTCAGCTCTGCAGATCATGTGGTCTCTGTTGCTACTGCTCAACTCTGCTATTGCAGCATGAACTCAGCTATGGGCGAAAGTAAAGGAATGGATGTGGCTGTGTTCAAATCAAGTTTTATTTACAAAGACAGGTGAAAGGCCAGATTGTACACATGTACCAAAATTTGCTAATCTCTGGTTTAGAAATAATTCTGTTACCATATGATCTAGCACTTCTGCTTCCAATTGTTTACCCAGAAGAATTGAAAGCAGTTACAGAAGCAGATACTTATATAATAGATTTTATTGCAGCACTATTTGTAATAGCCAAAAGGTGGAAACAGATTATCTATCACCAGATGAATGGAAAAACAAAACGTGGTACATACATACAATAGAATACTACACAGCTGGATGGAAGAATAAAGCCCTGATCCATGCTACATGGATGGACATTGAAACATTATGCTGAGTGAAGTAAATCATTCACAAAAGGATAAATATTGTATGATCTCACTAGTATGAAATACCTAGAATAGGCAAACGAAGGGAGACCCAAGTTTACTAGTGGTTAACAGGGGAGATAGGAAGAGGAAAAGGGAGACTCACTGCTTAAGGGACACTAAGCTTTTGGTAAGGCTGATTTGGAAATAAATAATGGGAATGTTTAAACTGATAAAAATAACTGAAGTCACTGAATTGTATATGTAAAGAATGTTGAAAGGACAAATTATGTGGTCTATAGATAATTACCACAATTGAAAAAAAAAAATAGTGAGTAGAAACATAATTCAGAAAGTAGTGTTTAGGATAGATTGAAATAATGGAAGGAAGATTAGAGATAAGTAGCCCAGTTAAAGGAAGAAATTTAGGTGAAAGCTAATGCTTAGACTAAGGAGTCTCTGGGTGTCACAAATGGTCAAGTACTAGACTACTAATAGAAAATTAAGTGCTTCAAACCCACCCAGAGACACTTCAGAAGTAAGCCCTGGCAATCTGCTACTGACAGGTCACACCCTTGAAAACACTGTGGAGCAGTTCTACTCTGTACACATGAGGTCATCATGAGTAGGAATCAACTCCATAGCAACTAATAACAGGGAGGTGGGTATGGAAATTGAAAGTGAAAGTTGAATTGATAATACTTGACAGGGATGGTGGAAGTATACAGAATTGACGTCAATTTTTGATGGGTTTTCAGTCTTCAAGTAATAAAACAAAGGCTGCGTTTTCATGAGCACATTTTAGGAGGATTAGTTCTTGGTCTGTTGCTTCCGGGATATGACAGTTTTTCTACTTACATCCTTCACAATTTATGAACGTTCCAGACAGCTTTATGTTCCCATTAATGATACAAAATTTGAAATTTTTTATATGAGTATTCAGCTTGTGAGGGGAAAAAATCTAATCTCAATTAAGTCTTCTTTCTACCGCATTGGGAGCTCTGGTAGCATAGTGCCTTGGGCACTTGACTGCTAACCAGAAGGCGGGTGGTTCAAACTCACAAGCCACTCCTCGGAAGGAAGGTTGGGCAATCTACTTCCATAGTGATATTGCCTCGGAAACCCAAGGAGGGGTCGCTATGAGTTAGGTCTGACTCGATGGCACACAACAACCACTCTACTGCATTGTGAACAGATTTGTTCTCAACATCAATTGCAGGGTTTTTTTTGGAAGTTGAAGAATTGTTGCTAGTTATTAAATAAATGAATTCCTTTTTTGGTCAGGAGATTTTTCTAGGTGATAAAGTATTTTCAAGAATAACCAATGATCATTGTGATTAAAAAAGTGAGTTTGACAGAAATGGCTCAACCTTTAAGAATTTACTGTACTTGGGGTGTGCAAAATAAAATGTCAAAATGTTGTTGTTGTTGCTGTTGTTAGCTGCTGTTGAGTGGGCCCTGGTTCATATGACCCCCTGTACAACAGAGTGAAATGCTGCCCAGTCCTCTGCCATCCCCGTGATGAGCTGCCTATGAACTTGTTGAGATCCATAGGGTTTTCATTGACTTGTTTTCAGAAGTAGAGCACCAGGACTTTCTTCCTAGACTCTCTTAGTCTGGAAGCTTTGCTGAAACTGATTCATCATCATAGAAACACTCAAGTCTCCACTGACAGATGAGTGCTGGCTGTGCATTAAGTGCATTGACCTGTTGTGCACTAGCCAGGAATTGAACCCAAGCCTCCTGTATGGAAGATGAGAATTCTACCAATGAACCACCAATACATCATTCAAATGATGATATAAAGATGACATAATACTGTGATGTATTGCTGCCCCAAATGATTCCCAAGGAACATTATGTCCACAGTCAAAATTTTAAGAAACTAGTTACACACCTCAACATCCAGGTTATAAGAATAAAGACTTAATTCTCCATAACTGAATACCATGAATACCTAAGAAATTTAGCAATTCCATAATAATATTTATTTTCCACTTTATATCCTCATTTCATTAATAGTCACTGTATAGTCTTTCACAGTTTGTTTGCTTAAAAATAATCAAGAAAGTCTTAGAGCAAAACGGTAGAGTCTTGATGAAATTAAAAGTAAAGAACTTTTAAGGATAGGCAAGGCAATTTGTAAACTGGGATTCACAGGATCCACAGGTTTCTGAACTAAGTGATTCAAAGAGGGACAGTTCAGAGTTTTTATAAAAAAATACAAGGAACTACAGTCAACATTCAGTGATTGGTTGACAGCTAATAGTTACAAAAATGAGTGAAGGTACATCTGATTGATAGGAGATTACATACATTTCCAAAGTTGTTTTTCTTAAGTTACAAAGTAATAATCAAATTGGGTACATCTGGCCTGGAAACAATTGTAATACCCTCCTTGCATGAGTGCAGGGAGGACATGCATAATTCTAAAGCTTATTTGAGTAAGCATCTCCTCTGAGAACTGTTCTGGACTTGGCTTCCTAAGTAATAGGCAAAAACTCTTTTTTTTTTTTTTTAATTTTTATTGTGATTTGGGTAAAAATTTACATAGCAATTTCATTTTCCATACAGCAGTTCATACACGTTATATCTAATGATTTTGACTGCAATTTCCCACATTGTAACAGCTCTCCCCACTTCTTCCCTATAGTTACTTCTTCCATGTCCTTCTCTCCCATGCACTCCTGCCCCAACAAGGGGTCTCCCTGTGCAAACACTGCCCTTCTGTTCTCCCACATTTGATCTTTCCAAGGAGTGTATCTACCTGATGTAAATGTTCAGCTCATATGCAGACCTGAAGGTCAGCTAGGGGCCATAGTCTCAGGAGATTAGCGAGCAAAACTCTTAAGTAAGCAAAATTACAACGTTCTATGAAATTATTTAACAAGTAATTTTCTCAAGGTACAGTGGAGAGATACAAGACTGGCAGGCTACATTCCTGATGCAGAGGTTACATTTGATTTAAAATGAAGATTTAATTTTAGACCTTAGCAAAGCCATGATTGCATGTCCACAAAAACCAAACCCACTGCCTTCTAATCAGATCCGACTCCTAGCAATCCCTCCTTGCGCTTCCGAGGAGGTATCACTGTGGAAGTAGATTGCCCAACCTTCCTTCTGAGGAGTGGCTGGTGGATTTGAACTGCCATCCTTCTGGTTAGCAGTCAAATGCCATAGGCACTAAAGGAATCCTAAATTAATTTGGGGTGCTCTTACTGAGGAGTCAATAAACTTTCACACAAATGCCATTTCTCTTTAGTCTGGTGTTCTCAAAGTGTAGTCCCTCAACCACTAATGCAAATTCTTGGGCCCATGGCACTCTGCTTTGGAAGGTCAAGCATTTGGAAGGCTCTCTGCACACTGCATCAGAAACTCTGGGAAGGTTTTCCAGCATCTGTGTCTGAACAGGTTTTCCAGGTGATTCTGCAGCAAGCTCAATTTTTGAACCACTGCTTCCTTTCAATCTTGACTCTCAGTCTTGACTGCATGATGGAATCTACCTGGGGAGCTGTTAAGATGGCCCAATGTCAAGTGTATCACAGACCTGTTAAATTAGAATCTCCAGTGTGAAACTCTGGCATCAACATTTTTAAGGCTCCCCAGGTGGGTCCCCTCTACTGCAAGCTAGGGAACTGTGCTTTAGCTTCTTTGAACTCAAACTTGTTTTCCTCTCCTTTAATGATGTTGACTGTTGGAAAAGCCCAGTCCTGGATTCTTGTAGGAGAGCCCACAATCTGTATTTCTTTGATTGTATGCCTACTTTTTTCACCTTTATTGGGCCTCCAATTTCAAGGAAATGAAAGGGATAAATCATGCATCTTTTCTAAAGCCTTCCCAAAATAGCTCTGGGCTTGAATATTCTTTTGAAGTGAAAAAGATCATATTACATAGAGATAGTATTTTTTTCCCCCAACAAGTGCATCGTCTATGCCACCTATTTGTTCTGTCTTGCTAAACCAGATTATTACCACTGTGGCTTTCAATTCTGTTTTTCATTTCCAACCTGATCTTTTCGTGGAACATCTTTTCAGAATTTCACCCTTCTCTCTCTGGGTTTTATCAGCTATCTGCTGATAGCACTGACTCATCCATTTCACTTACCTCATTCTTCTATTTCAAGCTGTGTTTTATTAGCGGATTTGTTTTCAATATCTCCTCTGGCCATCCTGTGTGTGAAGTGGCATTTTTGTTCTCTTAGATGTTTGCTTGTTTTTGTTTTTGGTTTCTTTTTTTCCTCCAGCCTGACAGCCAAGATTCACAGAGATGCCAGCTTTGAAAACCATTTCTGTGGCATGTGTCCTGACAGTTATACTGAGTTTCTTTTTGTTTAGATTTATAGAACAAGGCCTGTCTGCATTTAATATGTTTCTGCCTTTGCAAAGAAATCTCCAAGTCTCAGCAGATTGGCCCAATATTTTTTTTTAAACCTAGGACACAGTAACTTGATATTATAGAATGGATGTCTCCTGCAAAATAAAGCATATCAAAGTGTGTATTCTGCCAGCTGTCAACTACTAAAAGAAAGAGAGTTGAATGTAATGCAAAGGGAAATGAGTGTTATCACAAGCTATTTGTTAAAGAGAGAAAATAAGACCCAAATAAACAGATTGCCGAGTGGGTAGAAAATTCACAAAGGTGGTAACTAACCATTGTAAAATGTACCCCAAAACAATAAAAAAAGGCCAGACTTACTGGTCTGATAGAGACTGGTGAAACCCCCAAAACTATGAACTTTAGTCATCTTTCAGGCCTTTTGAATTGAACTCACTCCTGTGGCTTCCAGCCAAACAATAGACAGGCATATAAAGTGAACATTTATACCAGGTAGGTGCTCGCTTTAGACTGATCAACTCGGGGAGATCAGAAGGCAGTATTAGCACAGTGAGATAGCTCAGGGGGCAGGGATGCATAGGAAAGAAGGGCAGGGAAGAAGCAGAAAGAGAGTTGTTGCATTGTGGGGATTGCAATCAATGTCATGAAGCAAAATTTGTACAAATGTTGAATAGAAAATGACTTTGCACTGTAAACTTTCACCCAAATCAAAATATAAATAAATAAATAAATAAAAATGTATCCAAAAACAGATAAAAGAAACAATGAGGAGACACAGACATCATGAATTCAAGTAGATTCCCTTTTGTGGCAAAGATATCTACTCACCATAAACTACCTCAATGTTTGTCTTATGCAAACAATTTAACTGTAGGTAATTTCCCTTGCTTCCTTAGAGATAACACTTGGAATTTCCTATCTTAATTATTTTAAAAACACTGGATTACACTTGAAGATTTGTGTAAATGATTGTGATGACACCCTGCAGGCCAGCAATTACCTAATGCCCCCTGATTTAGTAAGGGGGGAGGAGTTATAGTTTCCTCAATCACATGAACCAAAATCAAATTCATTGCCATCAAGTCCATTCTGACTCACAGCGACCCCCCATTGGGTTTCCAAAGTTGTAAATCTTTACTGAATTTCCTGAAGCAGACCACCTCATTTTTCTTCTGTGGAGTGGCTGTTAGGATCTAACCACTGACTTTTGGGGTAGCAGTCAAGTGCCTTAAGTACTCCATCATCCTACAGCAGTACCTTCTTTTATACATGGTTTTGCTTTCAAAAATATTTGAATTGGGCACCATTCTCAATATTGTGATGAAATCTTGTATGGTGTCTCCTGCAGTCCCAGAACTGGCTTTCTCCTCCTCCACTGGACACAAGCCTGCAAAACACTATTGGGTGAGCAGCTGTGTCTGTGCACTGCTGGCATCCATGCCCTGCTGGCAGCCAGCTGATTAATGCTGCCCACCTAGAGCACCCTAGTTACCTGTCATCTGTACATATAGGAAAAAATATAGTATATATTGGGTTCAGTACTATCTGTGGTTTTAGGCATCCACTAGAGAGCTCTGGAGGAGCTCTGATGGCATAGTGCCTAAGGCATTTGACTGCTAACCAGAAGGCTGGTGGTGCAAATCCACCAGCCACTCCTCAGAAGGAAGATTGGGCAATCTACTTTTGTAGAGATACCACCTCAGAAACCCAAGGAGGGGTCACTGTGAATTGAATTGACTAGATGATAGTGAGTTTTCTTTTTTTTGGGGGGGAGGTGTTGAGGGGCCTTGGAATGCATCCTCCATGGATAAGGGGACAATACTGTATTTCCTTTTGTTTTTAAAAACTTTATTGTAAGTAATATGCATTGTTATTGTTAGTTGTCCATCAGGTGGGTTCCAGCTCATGGTGAGCCCTTATACAACAGAACAGCATTGCCAAGTCCTCTCCCATTTCCATCATCATTTGCATGTTTGAGTGCATTGTTGTAACTACTGAGTAGTAGTATTTTCCAACCTATACGTTTCACTTTCCATCACTATATTGCATAATGGGTAAGGAGGAGAGAGCCCCCAGACAGGAAGTGGGAGCCAGGGCCAATGGCTGGAACAGGTTCGGAGGGGAGAACTCCCAGGCAGGAAGTGGGAACTGGCTGATGGATGAAACAGGTAGGGGGAAGGCCAGGAAGTGATCAGAGCTGTTGGAACAGCTCAAGGAGAAGAACTTGTCTGTCAGTTTGTCATACTGTGGTGGCCTGCATGTTGCTATGAGTCTGTAGGCTGTGCCACCAGCATTGCCCATAATCGTTGGGTTTCAGTGGAACTTCCAGACTAAGACAGACTCAGAAGAAGGAAGAGGCCATTCACTTCTCAAAGAATTGGACAGTGAAAACTTTATCAATAGTAGTGAAACACTGTCTGATGTATAAACAGGACAACTAGGAAAGAGTAGAGCCAACCCTAATGATATGGATAAAGTAGAGCTTTTGGGATCTCCATTTGCTGATGTGGCATGACTTAACATGAGAAGAAACAGCTGCAAACATCCATTAATAATCGGAACATGTGATGTAGGAAGTATGAATTGAGGAAAATTGGAAGTTGTCAAAAATGAAATGGAATGCATAAAAATTGATGTCCTAGGCATTAGTGAGTTGAAATGGACTGTTTTGGCCAATTTGAATCAGACATGATCTATTATGTTGGGAATGATAAATTGAAGAGGAATGGCATGGCATTCATCATCACAAAGAATATTTTAAGATCTATGAAGTACAGTGCTGTCAGTGATAGGATAAAATCCACACACCTACAGAGAAGGCCAGTTAATACTACTATTATTCAACTTTATGCACCTAACACCAAAGCCAAAGATAAGGAAATTGAAGATTTTTATCAACTTCTTCAGTCTGAAATTGACCGAACGTCCAATCAAGATGTGCTGATTATCACTGGTGATTGGATTGCAAAAGTTGGAAACAAAGAAGAATCACCTGTAATTGGAAAATTTGTCCTTGGAGATAGAAATAAAGCTGGAGATCACATGCTAGAATTTTGTAAGACCAATTACACATTCATGGCAAATATCTTTTTTTCAACAACACAAATGACAGTTGTACATGTGGACTTCACCAGATGGAGTACATAGGAATCAGATTGACTACATCTATGGCAAGAGGTAATGGAAAAGCTCAATATCTTCAGCCACAAAAAGGCCAGGAGCTGATTGTGGAACAGACTACCAACTGCTCATATGCAAGTTCAAGTTGAAGTTGAAGGCAATTGAAACAAGTCCATGAGAGCCAAAATATGACCTTGAATATATCCTTCCTGAATTTAGAGACCATCTGTTCTGGTTACCTGGTGCCATTCTGACAGGAATATACCACAAATGGGTATATTCCTTAGCAAAGAGGAGTTTATTCTCTTACAGTTTGACGGCTTTAAGTCCAAGTTCAAAGTACCAGGCTCTAGGGGCTGACTGAAAGCCCCTCAACCTTGGGGTCCAGCTCTGCCTCCTGCTCCTGGCCCACTGGAGCTAGAGGCATTTCTAGAGCCACTCAGACTGGCTTCTGAGGGTAAGCCCAAGGTTGACAAGTAAAAAGGCACAGTCCTGATGTTACCAAACCATACAGGAGGCCATTAATTTAAGTCCATTGTAAGTCTCAAGGTTGGCAGAACATGGCAGGCTGCTGAACAACAACACAGCTACATGCAGGGTCTAAGTGTGCCATAAGCTAGAGACCATTCCCCAACACTTCTGCTTAAATATAGGAAGTAGACCACATTCCCTAAGGCAGCTACTCAGCTGCTCACAGTAGATTCCACCATGGAGTTGATTACCGGTCTCATCATGGGGAATACCTACCACCAGCTGCCCAGCCACTCAACCAGGCTCAGACAAGTTGACACACAAACATAACCACCACACCATCTGAAGAATAGATTTGATGCATTGAACAGCAATGACTGAAAACCAGAACTGTGGGATGACATCAAAAACATAATCCATGAAGAAAACAAAAGGTCATTAAAAAGATGAGAAAGGAAGAAAAGACCCAAATGGATGTCAGAAGAGAGTCTGACACTTGCCTTTGAATGAAGAGTAGCTAAAGCAAATGGAAGAAATGAGAAGATAAAAGAGCTAAACAGAAGATTTCAAAGACCAGCTCAAGAAGACAAAGTCAAGTATTATAATGAAATGTGCAAAGTCATGGAGTTGGAAAGCCAAAAGGGAAAAACATGCTTAGCATTTCTCAAGCTGACAGAACTGAGGAAAAAATTTAAGCCTCAAGTTGCAATATTGAAAGATTCTATGAGCAAAATATTGAATAATTCAGGACACATCAAAAGAAGATGGAAGGAATACACAGAATCACTGTACCAAAAAGAATTGGTCAATGTCCATCCATTTCAGGAGGTGGTATATGATCAAGAACCAATGGTACTGAAGGAAGAAGTTGAAGCTGCACTTGGCAAATTGGTGAAAAAATAAGGCTCCAGGAATTGACAGTATACTCAATGAGATGTTTCAACAAACGAATGCTGCACTAGAGGCACTCACTCGGCTATCCCAGCTACATAAAAAACACCTACATGGCCAACTGACTGGAATAGATCCATATTTGTACCCATTCCAAAGAAAGGTGAACTCACAGAATGTGGAAGTTATTGAACAATATCATTAATATCCTGCCCAAGGAAAATCTTACTGAGGATAATTTAAGGGTTGCAGCAGTATATTACTGACAGAAAACTTTCAGAAATGCAAACTGCTGATGTCAGATGGATCTTGGCTCAAAGCAAAGAATATCAGAAAGATGTTTACCTGTGTTTTATTGACTATGCAAAAACATTTGATTATATGGATCATAACAAAGTATGGATAACATTGTGAAGAACGGGAATTCCAGAACTCTTCTTCATGGTAGTCATCAGGAATCTCTTCATAGACCAAGAGGCTGTTGTTTGAACACAACAAGAGGACACTGAATGGTTTAAAATCAAGAAGGGAGTGTGTCAGGGTTGTATCCTTTCACCCTACTTATTCAATCTCTATGCTGAGGAAATAATATGAGAAGCTGGACTATATGAAGAAGAATGTGAAATTAGGATTGGAGGAAGACTCATTAACAACCAGCAATACACTGACGACACAACTTTGCTTGCTGAGAGTCAGAATGACTTGAACTTGAAGCACTTGCTGATGAAGATTGAAGACTACAGTCTGCAGTATGGATTACACTTCAATATAAAGAAAACAACAATGCTCACTTCTGGGCCAATAAGCAGTATCACAATAAATGGAGAAAAGATTGAAGTTGTCAAAGATTTCATATTATGGTCCTACAATCAAAACCTATGGAAGCAGCAACCAAGATATCAGACATCACATAGCATTGGGCAAATCTGCTGCAGAAGACCTCTTTCAAGTCTCAAAGAGTAAAGATATCTCTTTGAAGACTAAGGTGTACCAGACACAAGCAGCTCTGGTAGTAGAGTGCCTAAGGCATTTGACTGCTAACTAGAGGGCTGGCAGTTCAAACTCATCAGCTACTCCTCAGAAGGAAGATTGGGTAATCTACTTCTGTAGAGATGCCACCTTGGAAACCAAGGAGGGATCTCTATGAGTCAAACTGACTCGATTGCAATGAGTTTGGTTTTTTTTTTTTTTTTTTTTTTTTTTTTTTTTTTTTTTTTTTGGTTTTCATATGCATGTGAGAGCTAGACAATGAAAAAGAAGACCAAAGAAGAGTCAATGTTTTGAGTTGTAGTGTTGGCAAAGGATGCTGAAAATACCATGGACTGCTAAAAGAGCTAAATATCTTTCTGGAAGAAGTACAGCCAGAATGCTCCTTGAAAGTAAGAATGGCTAGACTTTGTCTCACTTCTTTTAGTCATGTTGTAAGAAGGGACCATTCCCTGGAGAACAATATCATGGTTGGTAAAGTGGAGGGTCAACAAAAAAGGGGAAGGCCCTCAACAAGATGACTTGACACAGTGGCTGCAATGATAGGCTCAGGTATATGAAGGTTCATGAGGCTGGCACAGGACTGGGCAATGTTTTGTTCTGCTGGACATAGGTTCTCTATGAGTCAGAGGCAAATTGACAGCACCTAACAACAACAACAATATCGGATAATATTATGTTGTGATCCATAAAGTTTTCATAAGTTAATTTTCTGAAGTAGATCACCAGGCCTTTCTTCCTAGTCTGTCTTATTTTGGAAGCTCTGCTAGAACCAGTTCACCATGGGTTACCCTGCTGGTATTTCAAATACTGGTGACACAGCCTCCAAAATCACAGCAACATGCAAGCCACCACAGTACAACAACCTGCCCGATGAGTGGGTAAATGTACATTAATAAGGAAAAAACAAAAAGTGAGATTTTCTATTCTTTTGTATTAATAATGAATAGTATGTTAAAGGATAATTTTCATGGACAAAAAAGTAAAATCATGACTTTTCTACAGACATATGTGTTAAAGATTTTACTAAAGTCATTATCAATGAAGGAGCCAGGCAGATGTTATAACAGGTTCAAAGGTGAAGTCTAAGAAGTCCAAATTTAAATGGAGTAAAAGAGAGATAAAATGAAAGATGCATGTATGCATGTATGTATGTAAGTATGTGCCATCAAGTCGGACCTGACTCATAGCGACCCCTCCTTGGGTTTCCGAGGCAGTATCACTAAGGAAGGAGATTGCCCAAACTTCCTTCCAAGGAGTGGCTGGTGACTTTGAATCTCCAGCCTTCTGGTTAGCAGTCAAGAGCCTTAGGCACTACGCTACCTGGTAATATGTTGATGATTCTTACCTACAAGAGGCACATAGTCTAATAAAAAGATATTCACAAATGGCCACACTTAGAACTCTAAGACCTGGGTTTAACCTCCTCACCTCTCTGGGCTTCAGTTTAATCCATGTTTAAAGTAAGGAATAATAATTTCCTCATTGTAGGATTCTCATGAAGATTAGAAGAGTAAATAAGTGAGAAGTGCCTGGGACACAGAGATGCTCATTCATTGGTCCAAAAAACCAAACCGAAACATTTGCCATCAAATCAGTTTGGACTCATAATAACTCCATGTGTGTCAGAGTAAAGCTGTGTTCAACAGGATTTTCTCAGTGGCTGATCTTTCAAAAATAGATTGCTAGGTCTTTCTTCAGAGCATGGTGCCTCTTGGTGGATTTGAACTGCTAGTCTTTTGGTTCATAGCTGAGTACCTAACTGTTTGCATCACTCATGTACTCTCAATCATTGGTAGTTATTATTAAAGCATTAGTGGTGCTATGATAGATACCTGTACCCAGGGCACACAGGAGGGAGAAGAAAGACAACAAGACTCTCTCTAGGGAGAGCAGGATTGGGCAAGGCTGTGAGAGGAAGATGAGCTGAACTTTGAAAGAACAGTGGGCATTCTTCAGCAAATAATGGGAAGAATGACATAAGTCCAATTTCATTAAGCTTGATGCATTACAGTCTTTCTTATTAAAATTACATACAAGGAGCAAATATACCTGTGGTTTTCATGGAAAAGAGGCTGCACACTATATTTTGATGTTTAACTTTGCATAATGCTAGTTAAGAGATGTGTTAGAACACCACCTACCAGTCACAATTCTACATATGATCTTAGTAAAGCATGAGAACTGTATCATAAATATAGGCCTGTTGAAGGGCTTTCAGCTTTCAAGAAGTATTGTCTTTTCTTTTTTCAAAAAACATATGTCAACTTGCCCTCTAGTGACAGTATTTTGTATTTCACTCTGGTTCAGAAAATCAGCTGTATGCTGTCTATTTCAACAATGTAATCTTTTTGTCAGATGGAAGCTCCCTGTGCACATAATTCTGTATAGGAGGAGCAGACAATGCTGATCTCTGTGCGGTGTCTTTGTCCTGGGACTTGTGTGGTCACTGCCTGACTTCTGTGGTGATAGAAGGAGTTATTTTGGGAGCCAATGGCCCAGGAGATAGAATTGAAAGACCCAGTTCAGAGTGCAGCTCTGCCCCCTTTGAAGCTGTGAACAAGTTACTTAACTCTCAGGACATGGTCTTCTCATCTCTGAAAGGAGCTATTAAGATATTGTGTGTTTTCTTGTCTGTCATCCCCACTAGAAGGTAAGCTTCATAAGGACAGGAGTTTTATTCAGTTCATCACTGATCCCTAATGTACATAACTGTGCCTGGCATGCAGTAGGCACTTAAAAAAATTCTATGAAAGAATGAATGAACAATTACCAATAATAACTGTGAAGACTGAAAAGCATCAGATATGAAAATAGCATGTGGTCAAGCATGTACTGGATACTCAATTCCACTATAGTAAGTGTCCTTCCTTCTCAGCTGTTCTCTCTGGCTTTTTATTTTATGTTGGCTAGGCATATTTCTCTGGCCTGTTTTCCCTGTTGTGTTTCTTTTGACCATTTTGAGCAAAAGTTTGAAAGAGGTAAGACTTGGGAAGTCAAGAATGAGAGCATTTTTAGGTCTAAAAGGCAAGTAGATTATAGCAGATCCTCCTGGTTGATGATACTGTGTGTTTAACCCTTCTGTGTAAGGAGCACTTATGACACAACTCCTTGAATTGGAGTTGATCAATCATCTACTAGCAAAAAGATTGATGGTTCAAACCTCAAAGTGACTTCATGGGAGAAAGACCGGGTGGTATGCTCCCACAAAGATTACAGCCTAGAAAACCTTGTGGGATAATTCTATTCTGTCACATGGAGTCGCTATTTGTCAGATTAACCTGGAATTTACCAGCAAAAACAACCCTTTCCTATACTTCATCTGTTCTGGTTGCCTAATGCTGCTCTGACAAGAATATACCACAAATGGGATGGCCTTAACAAATAGGAGTTTATCCTCTTACAATTTGGAGCTTTAAGTCCAAGTTCAAAGTGCCAGGCTCTAGGGGCTGCACGAAAGCCCCTCAACCTTGGGGTCCAGCTCTGCCTCCTGCTTCCAGCCCACTGGAGCTAGAGGCTTTTCTTCACTCAGACAGCTGCTGAGGCTGAGAAGCCCCAAGGTTGACAAGTAAAAAGGCACAGTTGCGATGTTACCAAACTACACAACAGGCCATTAACTTAAGTCCATTGTAAGTCCCAAGGTTGGCAGAGCATAGCAAGCTTCTGTAGGGTCCAAGAGTGCCAGAGGCTAGAGACTGTTCGGAAGGCTTCTCCTTATGTATTGGAAGCAGATCACATCCCAAAGGCAGCTATTCAGCTGCTTGTGGTAGATCCCACCATGGAGTTGATTGCCAGTCCCATCATGGGGAACAACTACCACCAGCTGCCCAGCCACTCAACCAGGCCCAGCCAAGTTGACACACAGTCATAACTACCACACCATCCTTCTATCTTTCTCTGTGTTGAATCCTAGAAATAGGATCTGATCTGTCTCATAGCTTTCCACTGCTCATTGTCCCTTAATTCAGCCACATCCTGACTTTTCAGGAAGGATGCTGATTGATTATGCTTTTTTTTCCCCAGTCATCATATTCTTAACTGTTCCTTCTACCATAGGGTTTATTATTCACTTCTGTGGCCTTAGAGATGAAAGAAAGGTGATCACACTTCTCCCTGCCCATGGATGAACACACTCGCTACTTAGTTAAAAAGCATCCTCATCTTCAAGTGCCTTTTAGTGTTCATGCTACTGAATAAGGGTGAGTGAAGAGAAGAAGAGGGTCAATTCTTAGTGCACTTTTTCATGTATTAAGGGTCTAAATCCTTCCTTAAACAGTAAATCCCCTGGAGATAAGAGAACATGTCTTTTAAGTTCCTACCTGGCAACTAAAACCCCTCAGAGATCTATCAAATAGAAGATAATGGTGAAAAGATACCCTTTGAGAGGTAGGGGTGAAAAATGGCTATTGATTTATCCTTTTGATCCATGATGTTCTCCAGCCCAGAAACAAGTAATGCCTCCCAGGGGGTAGAGGATGAAGTCCAAACTCCTTAACCTTGTATTTGAAGACTTCTGTGGCCAAACACCAATTTATCTTTTTGACCCCATCTTCTGGTATTCCTTCCGTGAGATTTCAGTCCAATTGTTCTCCCCACTGGCCTCCAGGCATGCTGTGTGCTTTTAAAATTTAATTACATTTTTTAGTTGGGGAAGGATTTTATATTGAAGGAAAAGAAATCAGAAAAGTACAAAACAAAATGGCAATTATAATTCTACTATTAGGAATTAGTCATTGTTGGTAATTTGTCATGTTGCTTCCAGACTTATTTTTTTTTAAATACATAAGACTATTTATATTTTCTGTGTTTAACATTTTTTAAATTCAAAAGTCATGTACAGAATATATACTCCAAAGAAGAATGAATATTACTGGCAAAACTAAAACTTCTTTTAATTAACTTTGCCATTTCTAATTCCCTTTCAACTTCTCCAGAAATAACCAATATTTTAGATTTGTTGGATATTGTTCCAGTCATCATTAGACCTAATAAAATATGGTATTTTTTTTTCAAGTATGGTATTCTTCAATGCTCATTTTACTTTACATAAACAGTATTATATTGTATTCATTCTTCCATTGCTTTCAAACAATAACATTCTTTTTGTCATCTAGCCATGTTGCTCCAGGTAGTTTTAATGCACTTCCCTTTACTGTAAATTCTGCTTATCCATTCACCAACTGATAGAAATGAGGATGGCGAGACTGTTACTCAGTTACTTTGGATGACTTTACAGGAAACACTAATCACTAGAAAACCAACTTACTAGTTGGCTGGTAAAGTTGTGGGTCAGTGAAAATGAGGGAAACCATCAGGGAGATAGATTCAGATTGACACAATAGCTATAGCAATGGACATGATCATGAAGATGGCATGGGATCTGACAATATTTCACGCTGTTTTATATAAAGTCACCATGCATTGGAGCTGACTTGATGACAACTAACAACATCAACTGACGAGCATTTAGTACATTTCCACATCATTCATCATTGCAAAGTTTTAGAGAAAAGGAACATATTTTTCCACACATATGTGCAAATATTTCTCTAGGGTGCCCAGAAGTGGCATTGCTGGTCTTTGGGTGGCATAAATGGTTTGAGCTTGTCAGGTAACCAAAACCTTGGCAGAAAAAGCCTAGTTACCTGTTTCCGTAAAGATTAATGTCAAGAAAACCCTATGGAGCAGTTCTACTCTGTAACATATGGGATTGTCAGAATCAACTCAATGACACAAAACAACAGCATGGTATGTGCACTTTTAGTGTGCACAGATACTGCTAAATTTTTCTGTTAGTTATCAGTTAACACAGTCATCTAGAGTTATTGAGTGAGAAGCCATGTCTTCTCTACTTCCTCAAATTTGCCAAGCCTAGAATTGGATTTCTTCTCCTTTTTTTCTGTGGAAACTCCATCACTTTTTCCAGAATAATTTGGCATTAACTACAGATTTACTATTTCTGTCTTCCTTGTCTATGTCTGTCCAGGTGTATAATTAGAAAGCACACAGCCCCCCACAATCCTTTGTGTTCTGTGATGTCTAGCCTAGTCCCTGACCTGTGGTGATATTGCTTATTGGTCAAGTTGTAAAGATTTTTGTTGTCTTTATGTTGAGGTGTAATCTATACTGAAGGCTATACTCATCTTCACTTTCAGCAAGCAACATTATGTCATCTGCATATCACAGGTTGTTAATGATTTTTTTTTTAATTTACTACCCATAATATACTGTCCCTCAATAAATAATACTTAGCCAACTTTTACCTGCATTATTCAATCTAATCAATGCTTCTCTGCTTGATCAACAGATAAAGTAGTTGAGTTTTAGGGTATGAAACACATACAATGTATTTTTAAAATATATCCCATTTGGCATTACATTCCTACTCTGAAATAATTTAGGAAGTGTAACTGACAGTGGCTATAACAGATAAACACTCTCATCTCACACTCATGGAGAGATACATATGTTCTTTGGATTAGAAGGAATCACTTACACTATGGAAAGTGCTTCTTCTTCATCTCTTTCTACTCTCTCACAAACCTATATTTGGTGTGGTTATAAAGTAATCTCACTGAATATGTTCAATAATACTTGGATAAGGCAGGAAATCAGCACAATGATGGCAACAAATACGGCTCCTGCCTACTTCATCCTATCTGTATTCCTTTTGGAATCCCTGGGTGGTGCAAATGGTTAAGTAATTCAGCTGCTAACTGAAAATTAGACTCTACCTGGAGGTGCCTCAGAAGAAAGGCCTGGTGATCTACTTCCAAAAAATCAGTGTGGTAGGTTAGGTTGTGTGTCAGCTTGTCTGGGCTGTGGTTTTGAATGGCTAGGCAGCAGGATGCATTTATTCCCCATGATGAGACTGTAATCACCTCTATGGTGGAATACGCTATAAGTGGCTAAGTAGTTGTCTTCAGAGTGTGGCCTGCTTCCAGTATATAAGGACAAGCTTTGAGAAAGTTCTCTTGTTTTTTGGCCCGTTTGGATTTTGCATTTGGGTGAGTCTTCCTCCTTCTGTAAGGAGTTCTGGTGGTGGAGAGGGTAAGCCATTTGGGTGCTAATCAGAAGGGTGACAGTTCAAACTCACCAGCTGCTCCTGTAAGATGTGAAAATGCAAAGACATAATTTAAAATTATACCCCATACTCAGTATGTAACTGCTTTAAGAAGGTAGCCATTAGTACAAGAAACTTTAGCACGTACTGCATGCTTCAGTTACTAGAAAAACTACAAAGACTACCCATCCCCCCCCCCCCGTTTCCCCTTAGTAACAACCAATCAGCGAACGACAGAAAAGCACAAAGCTTAAAGTAACCATTGCAGCCTCAGGCCACTAGACAAAGCCAATCAAGAAAAGACAACAAGCAACTTGAAAGATGTCAACCAATCCTGTAATTTTCTGATTAAAACTTCCTCATTTCTGTTGGGACCCCTATAAAAACCCCATTACCCCTGAGTTCGGGGCTCTCATTCCTGAACCACTGTGTCGGTGATGGTTGAGGGTCTGAGCTCGAGCTTGAATAAACAACCCCTATGCTTTTGCAGTGGAATCGGCTCCTCAGTGGTTTTTGGGGATTCAAGAACTGGGCACAACACTCCATGGGAGGCAATCTACTTCCCTAAAGATTTATAGTCTTGGCAACCCAATGGCAGATACTATGAGTCAGAATCAACTTCGTGAAAGTGGGTTTTGTTTTGGCTTAGGTTTCATCCTGCTTATCGCCTGCCAATCATGGATTTGTTCCTAGATTTGAACCAGTGCTGTGCCATGTTGCCTGCCAATCTTGGGATTGTGCCATTTTACCTGTTGATCTTGGATTTGTCAGCCTCAGCAGCCTGCAGCTGCCTGAGTTAGAAGAACCCTCCAGCTCCAGTGGGCCTGGAATAAGAGGCAGAGCTGAAGCCTATGGTCAAGGATCCTTCACCCAGCTCCTAGAGCTGGTACTCTGAATTTAGACTTCTAGCCTCCTAAATTGTAAGAAAATATGAAACCGAGTAAAGTAAAAACTATTTTCCCCACCCGGATAGGAATAGATAGGTAGACTGGATTACCCTCAACTATTTCCCCTACCCTGGTTAAGACAGATAATTAGATAAGACCCCAACTATTTTCCCACCCCAACAGATGAGTATTCAGTTCCTTAAAGAACTGAATGGAAAACATTGCTTTCTGCAGATAATAGACTTCTAAAAGTATCTTAGAAACAACCTGTAAATTAACTCTGGCCTGGAGACGTGCAGACCTTCTCCCCTCTGCCCAAGCCCCTATCAGATGATAACAGGAAGCTAGTGTGACTCATCCATTTCACATTCACGCCCCAAATTCCTCAACCTTTTGTGAATATGTACAACACCCTCTCCTGAAACCTACAAAGGCTGTATTTCATGGCATCTCAGGGAGTTAGATCTGTACTAAACTACCCCAACTTCATGCATTGTGGCTTTGCAAGAAATAATTTTCTGTCCTCTCAATCTCGGTGTGTAAACTGTTTTAGCCTGACTGCACACCAGGCAGGGACCCATGTTTGATCCGATAACAAATACATTCCTGTTTGTTAAAGCCAGCCACTTGTGATATTCCTATTATAGCAGCACTAGAGAACCAAGACAATCAGCCATGGAAAAATCTAAGGAGCACAGTTCTACTGTGATATATGTGGAGCTGCCTTGAGTTGAAGTTGACTGGATGGGAAATGATACTAACTTTGGCTCATGAAGGAAGAGAATGAATACTAAAAATGTGGAAACAGGGTTGTTTTTCTACAATCAAACTCTCCAATATTTCCTGAAATTTAACAACAAAAAAAAAATCCAGGTCTCTGTAAACCTTTCAAAAGTCATTTTCACTCTGCTTTTGTGAGGTCAATTTTGTATAAAAGTTCTAGGATGCAAACCTGGTAGTGAGCCATATTTTTCCATGTCTTGGGAACTCATGCCATTGTTGTTAGGTTCTTATCATGGATTGAATTGTGTTCTCCCAAAAATATGTGTCAGTTCGGCTAGGCCATGAATCTCAGTATCATGTAATTTTACCCCATTTTGTGATCTGATGCAATTATCTTATATGTTGTAAATCCTCACTTCTATAATATTAATGACTCAGGATTAAAGGAAGTTATGTTAAAGATGCAGAATTCAATCTATAGGATTATGTTTTGTGTTAGGCTGGGTTCTTTAGAGAAGCCAAACCAGAAAAGCTTATATATACATTTAGAGAAAGAGAAATTTATCTTAGGAAAATGCCTAACACACTTATAGAACCTGGCAAGTCCAAAGTTCTTGGATCAAATGCCAAGTTAGAGGCTTTTCCTGACTCACGGAGCTGCAGGGGCTGACAAGCTTAAGTTTGGCAGGCAGTATACCAGCTCTTGACCCTAATGAATGACAAATCCAAGATCTCAAGGCCGAATGGTAGATTGTTTGCTCACAGACAGTTGTAGGCAACACAACAGAATCCCGATCCACAGAAGAGTGTCTCTTTTCCCCGGATGTCCATAAATATATTGGAAGCTGGCCACACCCCTAGGGAAATTCCATTTCAATGGATTGGCTGCTCAAAACATATGCATCTGATCCTATCATGGGAATAATACACATCACAATTGCTTAAACCACACAGAATTGTGGTCTAGCCAAGTTGACACACGGCTCCAACTATCACAGTCCACTCCTTCTCAACTTGGCAGTTGTACACATCTTCTTACCCATATATAATCTCTAAATAAGGACAATTATAAAGTCATATTTGTGCCTAACATGATATGTTAACATGCGTACAATTGAAACACATTAACCTTGTTTACATTTCACAGTTCATAACAGAAGGAAACAAAAATATTTGATACCCATATACAATGAAGAAATATAACAAGCACAGTCCTTGTTTATGCAAGTGTTCACATGGTTGTAACTGATATTCAGAACTACCTTCTTCCACTACCCATTCTGTACTTCCCTTGCTCTCAACAAGCACCTCAGCTGGTCATGGTTCTTTGCCTGGTGGGGTGACACAAACCTTCATCCCTGAAGGGAATGGGTCATTAGTAGTCATATTAGAATTGGGTTGCTGTAGCTTTCCTTTGACTTTAAGCACAAGGCATGGTAGTACTAAGAGACGTCTTAAAGAATCTCCTGTATTCTAGACATATTCGTCTTTACCTCAATTTGGTAAGGTCAATCCAATTTCCCCTCGGCAATTAGGATCTATCACAACAGATGCAACACCCTTCTTTGTCTGTTGATCCAGAGGTATGAGGAAGCCAAAATGTCTGGATGGCATTCTTAACCTCCAGTTCAATACAATCAGGATTGTGTCTCTAGGTGGGAATGCTCCTCCCTTTGGGATTAAGATCTCCAGACCTACAAAAAATTGAGTAGCAGGGACAGGAAGCAAAAAAAAATTTTAGTGGGTCACTAGGGGTAATAGTAAGTGGTACCACTCCCGTTTCCACCCCTTGGTTCCTGGACCCATGAATCCCGGCTACTGGAAAAAAAGCACCACATATTAGATGCTGATTTACAGCATATTCTCCTGGATAACGTTGCCCCAACCCTTCAAAGTATTGCCACCTAACTAGCACTGTAATTGTGTTTTCAGTCGGCCATTCCATCATCCTATCAAGTATCAAGCCAGCTGCTTCAGGATGATGGGGAACATGATAAGACCAGTGAATTCCATGAGCATAGGCCCATTTGCATACTTTCTTTGCTGTGAGTCCCTTGATCTGAAGCAATGCTATGTGGGATACCATGATGGTGGATAAGGCATTCTGTAAGTCCACAGATGGTAGTTTTGACAGAAGCATTGTGTGCAGGGAAGGCAAATTCATATCCAGAATAAGTATCTATTCCAGTAAGAACAAAATGCTGTGTCTTCCATGATGGAAATGGTCCAATGTAATCAACCTGCCACCAGGTTGCTGGCTGATCACCCTGAGGAATGGTTCCATATCACAGACTCAGTGTTGGTCTCTGCTGCTGGCAGATTGGGCACTCAGCAGTGGCAGGACCCAAATCAGCCTTGGTAAGTGGAAGTCCATGTTGCTGAGCTCATGCATAACCTCCATCCTTGCCACCATGGACACTTTGTTCATGAGCCCACTGAGCAATGACAGGAGTAGCTGGGGAAAAAGGATGGCTGGTTTCCACTGAACATGTCATCCTATCCACCTGATTGCTAAAGTCCTCATCTGTTGAGGTCACCTTTTGGTGGGTATTCACATGAGACACAGATATCTTTATTCCTTTGGTCCATTCAGAGAGATCTATCCACATAACTTTTCACCATACATCCTTGTCACCAATTTTCCAATCATGTTCCTTCCAAGTCCCATACCATCTCCCTAAGCCATTGGCCACAGCCCATGAATCCGTATATAATCGCACATCTGGCCATTTCTTGTTCCACGCAAAATGGAAATCTGCCCATTGAGAGGATTTCCCTTCACCACTGTCCTTCTGAGAAGTCCCAGAAAAAAGGGCTGCAGTGGTGCTGCTGTCCATTTTGAGCACTGCCTGCATATCATGCAGAAACATCTGTAAACCAGGCATGATTTTCTCATCTAACTTTATGATATCCCAAGGGTCTTCATTGCAACTCACCAATAGGGACCTGCCAAAGACTCCAAACAGCATCTCTATCTGCTACAGATACTTTAAGTACCATTGGATGTTGAGTCAATATCTTTTGAGATATAAAAGAGATTAAACAAGCAAGCAGAGATCACAGGGACCTACTACCACCAAGAAAGTAGACCCAGGAGTAGGGTGTGTCCTTTGGACCCAGAGTCCCTGTACTGGGCAACTCCTAGATCCAGAGGAATATTGATGTCTATATAAGTGAAAATCTCTAACATCTGGACCCACAGATGTTGAAAGGAGACAAGGACATTCCCTTAGAGCCAACACTCTGAATTCAGACTTCTAGCCTTCTAAATTTGTGAGAAAATAAATTTGTTTGTTAAAGGCATCCACTAGTGTAGTTCTGTTATAGCAGTACTAGACAACTAAGATAGGGCCCTTAAGTAGGTTTTGACTTATAGTAACATTAAGTATAACAGAAGGAAACATTGCCTGGTCCTGCACCATCCTCACAATCATTTGCTATGTTTGAGTCTGTTGGTGCAGCCACTGCATCAATTCATCTCGTTGAGGATCTTTTTCTTTTTCACTGATCCTGTACTTTACAAGATAAGATGTCCTTCTCTGGAAATTGCTGTCTCCTGATAATATGTCCAAAGTAAGAAAGATGCAGTCTCACCATTGTTCCTTCTAAGAAGCATTCTAGCTGTACTTCTCCCAAGAAAGACTTTTTCTTTCTTCTGGCAGTCCATGGTATACTCAATACTCTTTGCCAACACTATAATTCAATTTTATTCTTTGGTCTTCCTTTTTCATTGTTCAGTGTTTGCATGCATTTGGGACTGTGGAAAATACCACAGGTTGGGACAGGCTTAATTTAGTCCTTAAAGTGACATCTATGTTTTTAACACTTTGAAATCAAAAAAGACATGTGTCAAGGTTATATCTTTTCACCATATTTATCCAATTTGTACACTCAGCAAATAATCTGAGAAGCTGGACTATATGAAGAAGAATGCAGCATCGAGATTGGGGAAAGACTTACGAACAACCTGTCATATGCATATGACACCACCTTGCTTTCTGAAAAGGAAGAGGACTTGAAGTAATTATTGATGAAGATTAAAGACTATAGCCTTCAGTATGGATTACACTTCAACATAAAGAAAATAAAAATCCTCACAACTGGATGAATAAGCAGCATCATGACAAATACAAAAAATATTGAAATTGTCAAGGATTTCATTTTACTTAGATCAACAATCAGTGCCAAGGAAAGCAACATTCAAGAAATCAAATGATGTTTGTTGCATTGGACAAATCTGCTACAGAAGACAGGTATTCCTAGACCTAATTTATTCCCCTAGTGCAGAGGAAGTTGCCTATGATGTTCTACCTGGTAATATTTTCCTTATTATGAGTTGGTTTCAGGTGTCCACTTACTGTATTTCCTGCTCTTTTATAAACTGGCCAAAAAAGGAATGGTGGAAAATACCACAAACTATATGTCAGCAGTGGAAATAGAGGAAAGTCTACTGGGAGCAAGCAAATGCCCTGCTATCTGTATGTGTCCTACAGCCTCCTCTCCCTCCATCCATACTTACCTGACATAGTGTTTACCATATCTGTTTTCTGAAAGAAAACTAATGGTTCAAACTGCAATTTTATGTTAATTTGTTATTGCTCCCAGACCAGACATTTGAATTTTGAGTGCCAATTCAACTCATCTTTGTCTTCAAATTGCCTTTCTCTCTTAGAGCCCAAAGAGTTGTTAAGTGGTACCACTATCTTACCAGAAAGACAACCTAGTAACTTGGGGAACATATCTGGTCCACCCCTTTTTCGTCCACTTCTTTAATTGACTCCTCAGTAAATATTTTCTCCCCCACACACACACAAACATACTTAAACCTTTCTTATAGCCATATGCCTTTTTCCATTTCCTTTCCACTGCTTGACTTTGGATCTCATCTTTCCTCAGCTAGATTACTGCAATCATTTCTAATGCTTGCTTTCCTCCTCAGGAAAAAGGAGAGAAGGCACAAATCACAAAAATTAAGAATAAAAAATCTAATCCTACAGAAATAAAATAGAATATAAGAAAAAGGTATGAGAAAACTTGATGCTAATAAATTAGATAACATAGACAAAATAGACAAATTCTAGAAAGACACAAATTACCAAAAATATCAGAAGGAAAAAACAGAATCTGAGTAGACCCATATCAAGAGAAGAAATTGGTTTGAGTCTCTTCTGCTCCAGGTAGACAGATCTTGGTTGTGACTCTCCAGAGTCCTGTCATCATATTTTAGAGTAGAGGTTTGCCCTGCAATCTGATTTCTCTGATGGGTCCAAGAAAACTCATTGATTTTTAGATCACGTTTTATCTGTTGTAAGGATAGGAACAATGACTTCCAGCTCTTACATATTATAACTGAAACTGGAAACCCACATATGTTTCATCATTTAATCTTCCTATCCCAATAAGAGAGATTGTTGTTGTTGTTATGTGCCGTCGAGTTGGACACAACTCATAATGACCCCTTCTTGGGTTTCTGAGGCAGTATCACTATGGAAGTAGATTGCCCCATCTTCTTTCTGAGGAGCGGATGGTGGGTTTGAACTGCCAGCCTTCTGGTTAGCAGTCAAGTGTCTTACCACTATGCTACCACAGCTCCTAATAAGAGCGAAAGTAGTATTAATTTCTTTTTAAAATTGAGGCAAGTTGAACACAAAAAGATTGCTACTTTGTCCATAATACACAGTTAGTGGCAGAACCAGGTTTTAAATTAATTACATTTTTTTTCTTCTGCTAGTAGCCTTAATACATTCCTTTCTTTCTATACAATAGGTTCATTTTATGAATTCTTACTTTAATTATTAATGCCTATTCAATACCACCTCTTTTCCTGATGAGGCTTCAATATAATAATGTTTGTAAATCTCCTGTTACAATGCCTGACACAGAATAAGTACTTAATAAATCAAGGAAATGGTGCCCTGTTGCTCTAATTAAATCATCTCTTCCTCACAGTGACTCTGGAAGTTAGAGTCTCCCACCTGCCATTTTATAGAAGAGAGAGATGCCACCCCCAGAGATTCTAATGTAATTGAGCTGAGATGCAGCTGCAGTGTTGTAATTTTTAAAGCCATCATCATATTCAAAAGTGGGCTGACACTGAGAATCACAGCTCTAAAGGGCAATCTGATCACCTTCTTCCCATCAATTCTATGAACAAGGGAGGACCCAAGATGGCCAAATCATTTATTTTTTTCCCCTACAAAAGAAGCTGGAAATTTGTATTACCACATGAAATTTCATAAGTCAAAGTTGTCTCAAACTTTTGTTAAAAATAAAACATAAAATTCAGTGGGTGATACTTTGCAACCAGTGTCCTTGGCATCAGGCTGGAAACCAGGGTGTTGCTTCACAGAGCTCCCTGATTAGATTACACCAGTGATTTCACTGTGAGGTGGTCAGCACTGTAGCATCAACTGCACCTGAGAACTTGTTAGAAATGCAAACTTTCAGGCTCCATCTCAGAACTCCTGACTCAGATCTTTTGGGAGTAAAGCACAGCCATCTGTGTTTTAACCAGTTCTTTAGGGAATTTTCTGGAGTCCTTAGGTGGTGCAAACAATTAACACACTTAAGTTGGAAGTTTGAAGCCACCCAAAGGCCTGGCTATCTACTTCCTAAAAATCAGCCCTTGAAAACCATGTTGTTGTTGTTGTTGTTATGTGCCGTCGAGTCAGCCCTGACTCATAGCGACCCCTCCTTGGGTTTCCGAGGCAGTATCACTACGGAAGTAGATTGCCCAACCTTCCTTCTGGGGAGTGGCTGGTGGGTTTGAACTGCCAGCCTTCTGGTTAGCAATCAAGTGTTGAAAACCATATGGAACACAATTTTAGTCTATGCACATGGGATCGCCATGAGTCAGAATTTACTCATCGGGAACTGGTTAATTCTAGTGATATTGATAATTCTAATTCATGCTCAGGTTTGAAAATGGTTGAATTAGATTATTTCAACATTCCTTTTTTTCCACATTCTTTGATAGTCCACTGTAGCAGAAGGAACTAATGAGCAAGCAAACAGTAATCAGAATATCAAGATTCAACTCTGTTATTATGAGTTTGTGGACATGTGCAGTAGCACAAGGATAGATCCCTCCCTTCTTCAAAACTGTCTTCAAAAAGTCCAAGTCAGGAAAAGTAGAGCTGAGGTAGGTGGTGGCACTTTAATTTGCTTTGGTTCTGCCTCTGCTATTTGCATCCTGAAAGGCCCATTAAACCAACTGCAGGAACTGTATGAAGCCCCTTATCTTTCCAGCTGTTTGGACTACAAAGGAAAGGGAAGTAAGAGTGTGACTATGGTTAGAGTAGGGGAGATTATTTATGCTATGAAGAATATGAGCTATGGAAAGGCAATTTTACAAACTGAGTAATAAAATATTAAAATAGAAACTGATATGGAGCTGTGCACTCTTATACTCCATTGTTTCAGCATGTTCATTTCCACATATATGTTCATATACACACACAGGAACACATTTATATGAATAAATGGTGGATGTAAAATATCTATGTGGCAAAAACATGTTGCATATCTTATAAGAACCATGAATAGTTGGTGTCAAATCCTCAACCCAGAAAAGTTTAAGGTATGGAATGAAAAACATTGACAAAATCTAAAACATGGACTAGAACATGCATTGAGGACTTGACTGGGAGAACATTGCCATTGGCTGCTAATAGCCAAGGCATTTGGAATTACAGAGTAGTGTAATTCCACATGCTTTGGACCAGACAGACCTGGGTATGCATATGGCTTCTCCCATGAAAAGGAACTCTGGTGGTGCGTTGGGTAAGACATTTAGTTGGTAACCAAAAGGTTAGTGGTTCAAACCCACCAGCTGCTTCATGGGAAAAAAGATGAGGCCATCTATTTCCTTAAAGATTTACAGCCTTGGAAACTCAATGGAGATCACTTTGAGTCGTAATTGACTCAATGGCAGTGGATTTGTTTTTGGGTTTTCTCCCATAAAAAGTATTTATAATGAGGTAGGTTACTTAAACACAGCATTTGTTTCTAAAGGTTAATATCAAGTTTTGAGTACTTACTAAAAAAATAATCATTGAGCATCTGTATATAAAACAATGCTAAACACCAGGGATATTGCTTCCAGATCACTTAGGAAAGAGGGACGCTGGGCAGTTACAAGTGTACTGAGTATTTAAAACAAAGTGGGGTGCTATGTGGTTGTATATGGGGGTGTCAAGCTATGAAGAGTGGAAGGAACTTGAAAGTGAGTAAACTAATCATTGCAGGAGAGTGAGAATTAGCTATGTCAGTGGCTCTCCACCTCTGGTGAGTATTAGAATCTCCTGGGGTGTTTGTAAGAAATTAAAAGCCCTGCCCCTCCCTTCAACTCCACTCTCCAGAGCCTACACCCTGGCAATCATTAATCAAAAAAGACAACAAGATTATTGTGCTGGTGGAACTGCTCACTATTTTAACTGTGATGGTAGATACACAAACCCACACAGGTGACAAAATTATATAGAATTTAGGATCATAGTGCCTAAGGCACTTGACTGCTAACCAGAAGGCTGGTTGTTCAAACCCACCAGCCACTCCTTGGAAGGAACATTGGGCAATCTACTTCCGTAGTGATACTGCCTCGGAAACCCAAGGAGGGGTCACTATGAGTTGGGTCTGACTTGACAGCAAACAACAACCACATACAGACTCTCCCAGGAGTAAAACACACAAGCACAAACCCACAATTAGGGAAATTTGGATAAAATTAGTGGATCATATCAATGTCCATATCCTTACTGTGACAGTGTATACTATATTACAAGATGGTATTATTGGGGGAAAATGAGAAAGGTGTATAAAGGTTCTTTCTGGACTATTTTTTTACAACTGCATGGGACTCCACAATATCTGAATTGGGAAAAAAAAAAAAAAAACCTCCAAATGCATAGGCCAAACAGGCCAAGGCCCTCTTCTACTCCAATGAGTTTAAGTCTCTGCGTGATTTACTGAATTTTCACCAAAGCACGAGAACCTAGGTGATTACTGATGGAGTGAAGGGAAAGAAAGGACAAAAATTTGGTACAATTTATGCATTGAGGGAAGCCTCTGTGACTGAAGATGAGCCTGGAATAATGTGTTGAAGCCATTTTGGAAAGATTCTAGTAAACTCTTAAGGGCCAATAACAGCTTCTAAAGATCTTTTTTTAAAATCTCTGTGACCAGGTCTTCCTGAGGAAATTCTGGATTAATTGTAGTGTGGTGGGTCTGGGACACCACAGTTTTAAAATACCAGATCATTCTAATATTGACCTAGAAGAGAGAACCATTGTGGAGGGGACATAGGACGTTCCTGAAAAGTTTTAACCAAGGACCTGACCAGATCGGATTAAAAAAAAAAAAAGAAAAATCACTCTCATTACAGTGAGAAAACAGATTGGATGAAAGTAAGATTCAAAGAAGAATCAGGAGGCTATGAAGTACACAAGTGAGTGATTGTGGTGGTGTCTTGAAAAAGGGAAATGATAGTGGGGATAGATATGTGAATTTTATGTGAATTTTTAAGTTTTAAGACTGAAAAGTAATTGACTGTGTGAGTCTGAGAGCTCTAGTAGCCTCCAGGAAAATCTTTAACCAGAAACCTTTTAGTGTCAGCATTACTAACAGAACTTTTGGACTCTTTAGGGCCTTTAT
>NW_006921731.1:5537096-5555753 GCF_000298275.1 Orycteropus afer afer
ATCCCTTAGCAACAACCAATCATCTGTACCCTCTTGCCCTGGTGCTGCCCCTCCCCATATTGTTCCATAAAATTGTGAGAATACCGGGGCATGGGGTCTTTTGCTTAAGCCACTGACCTGGTAAGAGCAAAGACCCTAACTTAAGTTAGCTTATAAACTTTCCTATTGCATTTGCATTGTCGTGTGTTGCCATATTCCTCTCTGAGCATCTCCTTCATAACCTGAGCACAACAACTGGAATGAGGCTGCAGAAAGGGAGGATTTTTGAGACATGAATGACTAAGAAGGCTGAAGAAATGTGATCAGAACAATTCTAAAATTGGCTGGAAAGATTGATTATTCAATGAAGAAAATAGTGAAAGAGACCCACAAGGGTTTGTGTTCAGCAAACTCCAAAAGAGGATTAAAGGTCCCAGGGTACCACCATAAAATCCTCTAACCTTACAGTCAGAAGCCAAAGGCAAGGCTTTTAGGAGATTTGGAATGGAACCAGGGAGATTCTTCATACTGTAGCTTTACCTAAAATCAATTGGAGGTGGGACATTGTGAAAGTGTTTTATTAGGAGACTTGTTCAGAGGTAGGATGCTCAGTGGAATGGAGGGAGGGTAATTAGGAAAGGCAAAAGTGAAAGTGAAGAGAACTGCAAGGGTGATAATTATACTAGTGAAGGTATAGAGTAATTATAGAACAGAATGAGAGTTATAGCCCTGGGAGTTGAAGGAAGAGGGTAATTACAAGTAAGATATAAGAGAAAACTCAACAGGACCAGATGACTGATTGAATGTGGAATGCCATAGTTAAGAAGGATGCCTAGAGCGAAGAAGACATAGAACAATGGTGGGAGTATAGCTGAAAACAAAAAGGCAGAATGAGGAGTATGTGTTGGCCACAAGTTAAAGAATTTGGTTGGGGCACATTTAGTTGGAGATGATAGTGGGCAAGACAAATAGAAGTTCCCCTCCAACACAGCAGTTGGAAAGAGGAAGCATTCATGGTTTGTTGTCCAAAGGATTCTCCCAAGGCAACAGCTAAGGACAGGAAGGGCCCAGGTTAAACCTCAATATGTTTGTTCATTGTGTTTATTGTTGGTCTAGTACAGCATGAACTAGAATAGGGCAGACTCACCAATATAAACAAGGATGGACTATTATTATCAGACTTCTCAACAGTTCCAGGATGGTAGATGCTAAAGCAAATAATGACACAGGCTGCCATTTGCAATATAAGTCTTCAATGAAGAACTATAAAGGGAGATGCCAAAAAGCTCTGGATACTAACTGGGGGGAGTTAAGCTGCTCTACTCACCCATTATTATGAAGTGTATCAAATGTGACGTTTGGTCTTCTTTCTAGTTCAGGGGCTAGCAATCTATGGCCAATAGGCCAAATCCAGCTCACCTCCAGTGCAAGTTGGATTCAGAAGAGGACATGGAAGAAGAGATATCATTGCTGATGTCAGGTGGATCTTGGCTCAAAGTAAAGAATACCAGAAAAATGTTTACCTGTGTTTTATTGACTATGCAAAAGCATTTGATTTTGTGAATCATAACAAACTGTGGATAGCATTGTGAAGAATGGGAACTCCAGAACACTTAATTGTACTCATGAGAAACCTGTACATAGACCAGGAGGCTATCATTTGAACAGAACAAGGGAACACTACATGGTTCAAAATCAAGAAGCGAGTAAGTCAGGGTTGTATCTTTTCACCATACTTATTCAATCTATATGCTGACCAAATAATCTGAGAACCTGGACTATATGAAGAAGAACATGACATCAAGATTGGAGGGAGAATCATTAACAACCTGCAATATGCTGATGACACAAGTTTGCTTGTTGAAAGTGAGGATGACTTGAAGCACATACTGATGAAGATTGAAGAATACAGTCTTTTTGTGAGCAAAAAATCCTCACAACTGGACCTATAAGCAGCATCACAATAAATGGAGAAAAGATTGAAGTTGTCAAAGACTTCACATTGCTTGGTTCTACAATCCATGCCAATGGAAACAGCAGTCAGGACATCAGATGACGTGTAACACTGGGCAAGTTGGCTGCAGAGGACTTCTTTCAAGCGCCAAGGAGCAAAGATATCTCCTTGAGGACTAAGGTATGATATTTTAATCGCCTCATGTGAGAGCTAGACAATGAATAAGGAAGACCAAAGAAGAATTGATGCTTTTGAGTTATGGTGCTGGCAAAGAATGCTGAAAGTGCCATGTACTGCTAAAAGAACTAACAAATTTGTCCTGGAGGAAGTGCAGCTGGAGTGCTCCTTGGAAGCGAGAATGGCCATACTTCACCTCACCTACTTTGGTCATGTAGTCAGAAGGGACCATTCCCTGGAGAAGGATGTCATGCTTGGTAAGGTGGAGGGTCATTGAAAGAGAAGAAGTCCCTAAACAAGATGGATTGACACAGTGGCTGCGGTGATGGGCTCAAGTATAACAAGGATCGTGGAGTTGGTGTGAGACCTGGCGGTGCTTCATTCTGCTGTGCGTAGGGTTTCTATGAGTTGGAGATGACTCATGGCACCTAACAACAACAACAACAGCTCACCTCCATGCTTTTGTAAATAAAGTGTTACTGGAACACAGTTATGACTATGCGTTTATGTGTATCTGTGGCTTTTTTCTTGTTACAACAACAGAGTTGAATACATGTTAACAGAGATTTTATGAATACAAAGCCTAAAATATTTACTATCTGACCCATTA
This sequence comes from Orycteropus afer afer, assembly GCF_000298275.1. Lineage (NCBI taxonomy): Eukaryota > Metazoa > Chordata > Mammalia > Tubulidentata > Orycteropodidae > Orycteropus > Orycteropus afer. Next base: position 5,539,817 of record NW_006921731.1, read on the forward strand.
CAGGAAAAAGTTTGCATATTTATCAGTGACTCTGTGGCTTAAAGAGTCTTCAACAACCCTACTAATGACCTCCACTATCTACATCCCAGTATTATTTTATTTATTTATGCCCACACCATTCTTTGCTATAAACAGTCCTAGTTAAGTACAATACAAAGAAGTTTGCAAGATAAATGTCCTAAATAAATTATCTACCAGCAGAAAGTTGTTTCAGCTCTCATTCCCCCTTTGTCTATTGTCCACCCTTCAATATAATTTGGGTGAGATTGAGCCCACTCCCTTGCCATTGTTACTAATTTGAGGTCAGTCCCATCAGGGTGAAATTCTAAAATTGAGGAGAGTAAAGAAACAGTTTTTCTCCCCTTGTATTTGTTTGTGGAAGGGTTTAGCCCCAGGGCCTGATGACAACCATGCTATTATCCTGAGGGAAGCAAGACTAAGAGGGAAAAGGGAAAGGCTGAAGAATTGCAGAGAGATTGATGTATGATTCTTAAACCATCAGAAACCTGGTTATAAACCAGCTCTGAATCTTGCCTATCCTCAGAGCTTTATAGTCATGTGAACAAAGAGTTTCCCTCATTGTTTAAGTCAATTTGAACTGGTTATTTGTTTACAGGTACCATAATAAGTCCTATAGGACTGACTCATCCTGGTCCTGACAAAGTTCTCAGTTACCCTAAGTGATTAGGGGGAAGCTCCATCCTCTGGGCCAGTGGCTAGAGGGAAGCATATGGCTTTCCATCAGGAGTCTTCTGTACGGTTCTTTCCATGGCCTCTCCTCTCCTGCCATCTGCCTTGGCCTCCATCCCTTTATGCTGCTAATATTTGCTGCTGGCCTCCATCCTCCTGTGCCACATAAGCTGGGGTTTGTTGTTGTCCATGTGTGGGTGTTCCTCCTGCAATTTGGCTTTGCTGAACATCTTAGCCACTGCCTTCACAGGATGGGTATATGGTTCTTTTATGCAACTCAAACCTATTTATGAATTATTCTGTGGTTATAATAAATAGTAACTAACCTTGACATTTTTTTTTAACAGCAAAAATAAAAGAACTTTTTTGTTTTTAATGAAAGGATACAGGAAGCTCACATCATGGAGGGAAATGTTAGATAACTCTAACATCGAAAAGGCAGAACCCTGGTAACTCTCAGGACTAGTAAGAAAAACATTAATGAATACAGTATTTGATACCCAGCTACTAAGATGAAGCCACTCCAGCTGTCTGTGCCCTTGTGTCTCTTCACTAAAAATCTAAGTGATGGTGATGCAGCTGCTCTGAGGACCATATTGTAAGACTCACTGTCATATGCAAAAGGTGAAGTATTTTTCTAGATTGCATTTAAATTTTTTTTCCTGAAAATGTGCATGAAGATTGTGCTCTGAAAACAAACTTAACTCGTTATTACATTCTTTGTTACAAATTAACACCTGTTAATGCTACATCTTTAATGTGCAGGGAATGATGGTAAGGTAGAATGTCTTTTAAAATTTCTTTGAATATATTTTGAATTATCCTCTTGAACACTACTCATCTGTTATTTTGTCCTATACTGTGGTGGCTTCAATGTTGCTAAGATGCTAGCAACTCTGCTACCAGTATGTGAAACACTAGCAGGGTCACCCATGGTAGATAGGTTTCAGCAGAGTTTCCAGACTAAGGCAGAAAGATTTGATGATCTACTTCTAAAATTTAACCAATGAAAACAGCAGAACATTGCCCCACTCATTTGGATCTGTCATCAGGAGAAATCAATTGCAGTAGGAGAATACTTTGTTTTATGAAGTGGAGGGCCCATGAGGGTGAGGGAGACCCTCAGTGAGATGGATTAGCATAACAGCTGCAATGATGGACTTGAACATGGCAGTTAATCATGAGGATGACTCAGGACCAGATAACTCGTTGTTCTATTATACATAAAGTCACTGTCATGGATTGAATTGTATCACCCGAAAATATGTTCCAACTTGGCTGGGCCATGATTCTTACTAGTTTGGCAGTTATGTAATGATGTCATTTGGCAGTTATGTAATGATGTGGTTATCCTCTATGATGCGATCTTATGTGATCAGCCAATCAATTGTGAGAGCATTAGGGTGAGGCTCAACTCCCATAATCAGGTCACAACCCACATCTGATGTTAAGGGGAGTTTCACTGGAGTGTGGCCTACATCTATAGATCTATGGATTTAAGTATCTATCTAGGAGCTCTGGTGGCATAGTGCCTAAGGCACTTGACTGCAACCAGAAGGCTGGCGCTTCAAACCCACCAGCCACTCCTTGGAAAGAAGGTTGGGCAATATAGTTCCATAATGATACTGCTTCAGATATCCCAGGAGGAGTTGCTATGAGTTGGATATGACTCTATGGCAGTGAGTAAGTATCTATCTATCTATTTATCTGTCTATCTAATATTAAGGGGGTACCTATGCCTTTTTGAAGTTTTAATGTCAATGTTTAAATCTATGATGAAAATAAAATTTTATAGTTAGCTTTGAGTTTTGACACTATAGTTAAATTCCAGCTAACTGCAGATGACTGAGGAGACCTGCTCCTGAAATGTTTTGGGCAGATATGTAGTCTAAGGAGAAAGACATTCCACTATCTTACCTCTGATAAGTATTCCCTGAACCATAGCAGATTCATTGCTATCACTCATAAACTAAAACCAAACTCTCTGCTGTAGAGTTGGATCTGACTCATAGAGATGCCTTCTTGGGTTTCTGAGGCAGTATCACTACAGAAGTAGATTGCCTAACCTTCCTTCTGAGGAGTGGCTCATGGGTTTGAACCACCAGCCTATCACTCATCAGAAGAAGAAAACAAATTATGAAGTTGAAAGTGGCACACATTGTAGTGACTTTCTAATAGATTGTTTGCATTATGAAAGATATCTGTAGACCTGGATGGAATGTTGCAGGTGCTCTGGTGATGCTCTCCTTTTGAAGATTATATTAAGTAAGGGGGAGGAATTTTCACAAAGATCACACTATGTTAGTAGCGGGAGTAGAGTAGGATGCAGGTCTGTTGATTCCCGACTGATAATGATGGCAATAATAGTAGCATTGTTATCACTATCACCATTATTATCCTCATGAGCCCAAGGAGCAGCATTAGTTACCATTTATTGAGCTTACAGTTTGTTCACAACACTGTAAACCAGAGGTCATCAAACTATGGCCTGCGGTCTATTATTATAAAGTTTCATTGGAACTCAGCCATGCTTACTAGTTGCATATTTTCTGTGGCTCCTTTAATGCTACAGCAGCAAAGATGAATAGTTGCTACTGATGCTGTCTGGTCCACAAAGCCTAAAATAATTAGGATCCTGTCTTTTATGATAAAAGTTTGCCAACTTTTGCTTTGAATTATTCCTGGCATCAGCCTGTGGACTCAGCATTTCTATTGTCGTTTTACTGATGGGGAGATAGAAGCTCAAAGAAGAACTTACCATATATGGCCCAGATGAGATTTGAATTAAAGGTTGGCCACTTCCAAAATTTATGTTTCCTTTGTACTAGAAATCCTGGGTGGCACAAACAGTTAAATGCTTAATTACTAACTGAAAAGATGATGATTCAGACCCACCTAGAGGCATACCATGAGTTGGAATAGACTTGATAGGAATTGGTTGATTTGATTTTGGGTGCTTTGTATTATCTTTGACAAGTTTGGCTAACTGCAATGATCATATATAATCTTAGAAATATTAGAAATATAGTGAATTATAATAATAGTGACTATTTTTTCTCCTCTAAGCAAAAGAAAGTAATACTTTACAATGGAAAAATGAGAACTGGTCCCTATGTGAAGGTTAATCACTCCACAGGGGAATATTTGCCTTGAAAAGTAAATCAAGCAGATATTTTGGGTGAATTTTAAAAATATTCAGTGTGATCCTTCAACTCAGTGGATCTCAATCATTGTTGTACGTCAGAATCATGTTCTTGTGTGTCATCTTGTTGATTCCAACTTATAATGATCCCTACTTGTCATTTCCCAAGATAAAATAACTGAAGAGAAAATTCAAGCCTTGAGTCGCATTAGGGAATGATTCTCTGGACAAAATATTGAATGACGTAGGAAGTACCAAAAGAAGATGGAAGGAATACACAGAGTCTCTGTACCAAAAAGAACTGGTAACTTTCAACCATTTCAGGAGGTAGTATATGATCAAGAACTTATGGTATTGAAGGAAGAAGTCCAAGCTGCACTAATGGCATGGTGAAAAATGACACTCTAGGAACTGATGGATACCAACTGGGATTTTAATAAATGGATGGAGTTCTGGAGCTGCTCACTCATTTATGCCAAAAAATTTGGAAGTCAGCTACCCAGCCATCCTACTGGAAGAGATCCATATTTATGCCCATTCCAAAGAAAGATAATCCAACCAAAAGTAGAAATTATTGAACAACATCATTGATATCAAGTGCAAGTAACTTTTGCTGAAGATTAATTTCAAATGGTTGCAGCAGTATATTGTCAAGGAACTTCCAGGAATTCAAGCTGGATTCGGAAGAGGACATGGTACAAGGGATATCATTGTTGATGTCAGATGAATCTTGGCTAATTACCAGAAAGATTTTTACTTGTGTTTTATTGACTATACAAAGACATTCAACCATGTGGATCATAACAAAGTATAGATAACATTGTAAAGAATGAGAATTCCAGAACACTTAATTGTGCTCATGAGGAACCTGTACATAGACCAAGAGATAGACAGAATAAGGAGATACTGCTAGGGTTAAAATCAGGAAAGGTGTGTGTCAAGCTTTTATCCTTTCACCATACTTATTCAATCTGTATGTTGGGCAAATAATCTGAAAAGCTTCTAGAAGAGTGCAGCATCAGTATTAGAGTAAGATTCATTAACAATACGTAATAGGCAGATTACACAACCTTGCTTGTTGAAGGTGAAGACTTGAAGCACTTACTGATGAAGACCAAAAACTACAGGCTTCAGTATGGATTACTCCTGAACATAAGGCAAATGAAATTTCTCATGACTGGATAAAAAACATCATGATAAATGGAGAAAAGATTGAAGTTTTCAAGGATTTCATTTTACTTGGATCCAAAATCAATGCTTATGGAAACAGCAGTCAAGAAATCGAATGATGTATTACACTTGGCAACCTGCTGCCAAAGTCCTCTTTAAAGTGTTAAAGAGCAAAGATGTCACTGAGGAATAAGGTGGGAGCTCTGGTGGTATAGTGCCTAAGGCATTGGACTGTGAACCAGAAGGCTGGCAGTTCAAACCCGCCAGCCACTCCTCGGAAGGAAGCTTGGGCAATCTACTTCCGCAATGATACTACCTCAGAAATCCAAGGAGAGGTTGCTATGAGGCGGATCTGACTCAATGGCAAGGAGTTTGCTTTGGTTTTGGTTTGACCCAAGCTATGGCATTTTAAACAGCTTCATATGCATGTGAAAGCTGGGCAATGATTACCAGAAAGGAAGACCAAGAAGAACTGATGCTTTTGACTTGGGGTATTGGAGAACAATGGAGAGCTCTGGTAGCATAGTGCCTAAGGTGCCTGACAGCTAACCAGAAGGCTGGTGGTTCAAACCCACCAGCCACTCCTCGGAAGGAAGGTTGGGCAATCCTACTTCCGTAGTGATACTGCCTCGGAAACCCAAGAAGGGGTCGCTATGAGTTGGGGTCAACTCGAAGGCACATAACAACAACAACAACATTGGAGAACAATATTAAAAATATCATGGACTGTCTAAAGAAGAAACAGATCTTGGAAGCAGTACAGATGCAACACTACTTAGTAGTGAGAATGGAAAGACTTCATCTCAGGTACTTTGGTCATGCTGTCAGAAAAGACCAGTCCCTGAAAAAGGATATCATACTTGATAGTAGTGGCTCAGCAAAAAAGAGGAAGACTGTGAATGAGATGGATTCTCACAGTGACTGCAACAACAGCTCAATTGTGAGAATTGTTTTGTTCTGTTGTACATAGGGTCGCTATGAGTCAGAACTGTTTTGATGGCACCTAACAACAACAGTACCCTGTAGGACAGAGTGGAATTGCTCCAAAGAGTTTCCTATGTTGTACTCTTTATAGAAGCAGATTGTCAGATCGTCTTTCCCAAAGAGCCATTGAATGAATTCCAACAGCCAACCTTTAAGTAAACAGCTAGGCATTTACCCATTGTGCCACCAGGGCTCCTCAGAATAATATGGGTCCCCTTGAAAACCAAACAGACCAGGAGGCTGTTATTTGAACAGAACAAGGGGATACTGCATGGTTTAAAATCAGGAAGGGACTGCATCAGGGTTGTATCCTTTCACCATACTTATTCAATCTGTATGCTGAGCAAATAATCTGAGAAGATGGACTATATGAAGAAGAACGTGACATAAGCATTGGTGGAAGACTCTTAACAATCTGTAATATGCAGATGACAAGACTTTGCTTGCTGAAATTGAGGATGAATTGAAGCACTTACTGATAAAGATTAAAAACTTCAGTCTGCAGTATGGATTACACCTCAATATAAAGAAAATGACAATCCTCGCAACTGGGCTAATAAGCAGTATCATGATAAATGGAGAAAAGACTGAAGTTGTCAAAGACTTCATATTACTTGGTTCCACAATCAACATCATCGGAAGAAGTAGTCAAGATGACAGACAATGTATTGCCCTGGGCAACTCTACTGCAAAAGACCTCTTTAATGTTCTGAAGAGCAAATATGTCTCTGTGAAGACTAAGGTGTGCCTAACTCAAGCTACAGTATTTTCAATTGCCTTTAGTGCTGCAATGCAAGTTGGTCCCTGCTTTCAAGTTTTGGGCTGTATGCTCATGAGTGAAATTGTTTACCCATTTGAGGAACTGCCAAACTATTTTCATAGTGGTTGCGTCATTTAACATTCCCACTAGAAATGGTGAGGGTTCTAATTTCTTGGCATTTTCACCAAAACTTGTCATTTTCCATTTTTCTGATCATAGCAATCATAGTGGGTGTGAAGTACTATCTAATAGTGGTTTGGATTTCCATTGCCCTAATGATTAATGGGAGCTCTGGTAGCATAGTGGCTAAAAGCACTTGACTGCTATCCAGAGGGCTGGCGGTTCAAACCCACCAGCCACTCCTCGGAAGGAAGGTTGGGCAATCCTACTTCCGTAGTGATACTGCCTCGGAAACCCAAGGAGGGGTCGCTATGAGTCGGGGCCGACTCGACGGCACATAACAACAACAACAACAATGATTAATGACTTTGAGGATCTTTTCATATGCTTACTGGCAATTTCTATATCTTCTTTGGAGAAATACCTATTTAAGTCCTTTGTCCATTTTTTCACTGGGTTTATTTGTCTTTCTCTTGGTAAATTGTAGGAGTTCCTTATATATTCTGAATATTAAATTCTTATCATACATATATGGTTACCAAATATTTTCTCCCAATCTGCAGGTTTTCTTCTCGTTCTGTTGATATAATGATTTGATGCAAATAAGTTTTAATGTTTGATAACATCTAATTTATTTATGTTACCTTTTGTTACTCCTGCTTTTTACGTCTCTATTTGGCTCTCTTTGCAGAAATGGAAAAACAAGTCCTCAAATTTATATGAAATGGCAAAGAACCCTGAATAGCCAAAGCAATCTTGAATAAGAAGAACAAAGTAGGAAGAATCACACTTCCCAATTTCAAAATGTATTATAAAGCTACAATAATCAAAACATATATAGCAATGGACACATAGATCAATGGAATAGAATTAAGAGTCCAGAAATAAATTAATACATCTATGGTCCATTGATTTTAACAAAGGGACTAAGACTATTCAATGAGGAAAACAGTTCATTCAATAAATAGATTGCCACAAGTATAAGAATGAAGTTGGACCCATACTTCACACTATATAAAATCATTAGGTCATAGTAGATTAATGACCTATATGTACGTGCTAGAACCATACAACTCTTAGAAAAAAAACAGGGGTTATAATTTGGGATCTTTTGTTGTTGCTGTTATTTATAATGGACTCTTAGACATGACACCAAAACCATAAGAAACAAAAGGCAAAGTACACAAGTAGGACCTCAACAAAATGATGTCCTTTGTATATCAAATAACTTTATCAAGAAAATTAAGAGACATCTGAGACAGAGCACCCCAAATTAACTTAGGACTCCCAATATGAGATGGTGGCCATGCTAAGGTCTGAGGCTAAAGCTCCGTTCTGAATCAAAAGTAACCTCTGTATCAGGAATGTGGGCTGAAATTCCTATAACTCTCCACTATACCCTGAGAAAAGTATATGGTAAACAATTTTAGAAAAAGATGTACTTTTACTTCCTGAAGGAGTATCCTTGCTGCTTTAGAAGCCAGGTTGAATAATTCTCAGACAGAGACTTACTAAAAATTAGCTTTAGAATTTAGTCATGCAAGGAGTGTCTCACGACCTAACTTAATGATTACTTTGTACCTTAAAAAAGAAAAAAAAATTAGAAAGGTATGTAATCTCTACCTATCATATCTACCTTCATGCAATTTTGTAACATTACCTAAATGTCAACCAACCACTGGATTTTTACTAAAGTTTCTTGTATTTTCTTATATAAACTTTCTGAATTATCTCCTCCTTGGATCACTTAGTTCATAATCTTCTGGACATTCAGATGCCAAATTTGCAAATTGTCTTGGCTTTTAATAAAAACTCTTTTAATTTCAATGTGACTCTGCCACTTTGCTCTATGAAACATCCTAGTAGATGGTTAACATATTTGGGAACCGTATATCTGATAAGGGTCTAATATCCAGAATATATAAAGAACTACAAATCAATCACAAAATGACTAATAACATGATAAAAAATGGGGAATGGGCTTGTATAAACATTTCTCCAAAGGAGATGTTTTTGTTGCTGTGTGCTGTCAAGTCAATTCCAACTCAAGTAAACTTAGTCATACGGTTTCCCTATAGGCTGTAGTCTTTACGGGAGATCACCAGGTATTTTCTTCTATGGCTGAGTGAGCTCAAACTTCTCATGTATTGGTAAGGAGCTGAGTGCTTGCTTAACCATTGTACCACCAGGACTCCTGAAAGGAAATATAAACTCAACCAAATTCACTGCTATTGATTTGATCCTGATTCATAGCAACTCCCATTGGGTTTCCAAGACTAAATATTTATAGAAGTAGATCACCTCATCTTCCCCTCATGGAGCAGCTGGTGGATTTAAACCACTAACCTTCTGGGTAGGAGCCAAATGCCTTCCCCACTATGCCACCAGAGCTCCTTAAAGGAGATATACAAATGGCTAATAACCATACGAAAAAAATGCTCAATGCTTTTATCATTAAAAACAAAAATAAAATACACTGCCATCAAGTTGATTCTAACTCATAGGGACTCTACGGAACAGAGTAGAAGTGCCCCACAAGGCTTCCAAGTTTATAAATCTTTATGGAAGCAGACTGCTTCATCTCTCTCCCACGGAACTGCTGGTGGGTTAGAACTGTTGACCTTTGGTTAGAAGCCTAGTGTTTTATCCACTGCACCATCAAAACTACTGCTTCATTATTAGGGATATGTAAATCAAAACCACAGTGACATGCAACTTCACACACACCAGGGTGGTTATTTTCAGGAAAAGGGAAAGCAATAAGTTTTGGTGAGAATGTGGAGGAACTGGAATGTTCAGCTATTGCTGATAGATTGTAAAATGTGAAAAACAATTTGACAGTTACTCAAAAAGTTAGACATAGAAGTAATGTACAGCCACCTGTTGCACTCCTGTATATACACCCAAACTAATTGAAATCAGCGACTCAAACAGATAATTGTGTATCAATGCTCAATGCAGCGTTATTCACAATAGCTGAAAGGTAGAAACAAACCTAGTGCAAAAAGGGCAGGGAGGCCACATGTTCTGACCTCCTCTAACCCCACAAGAGGAAGAAAGAATCACCATCAATAGCCCAAGGCCTATTACTGCAAGGCCAGACATGCTGCCTCCCTCCAGCCCTTTTCTCTCCTGGGTTCAGTAATTCACTGCAGTGGCCACACTCAACTCACAGTTTACGGGCTTTATTAGGGAAGCACGAGACTACAATTTGAGTTCAGGAAAAATGTTCAGTCTCTCTCCCAGCCCACCGTCTCTCAGCCAAGGCTCTCACAGTCTGTCTCCCAGCAGTGAGTGTCCCTTGGTGTCTCACTCAGCAATGCATGTCTCTTGTGTCTCCTTCCCAGCAGCGCATGTCCCTTTCAGGAGTGCATGTCTCTTTCAGCAGTAGGTCTTCCTCAACCAGCAGTCAGAGACTTCTGCCTCTAGGAGGCCTCCTTTTGAGCCTGACAGAGTGGCCAAACTAACCAATCATAACATTAGAATTCTAAGCACCTGAGAGAGAGCATAAGCCTCCCAGAACATTGCTTTGTGTTGTGCCCAACAGCAAATTCTACCACAGAGTTTACAAGGACTCATGGCTAGAAAAGCCACACTAAGTAATTTACTACACCACACCAAGTATTCAAAAACACTATATATATATATATATATATATATATAATTTGTTGTTATGTGCCGTGGAGTCAGACCTGACTCATAGCAACCCCTGGTTGGGTTTCCAAGGTAGTATCCCTACAGAAGTAGATATATATAATGTATATATATAATATATATATATATATATATATAGAGAGAGAGAGAGAGAGAGAGAGAGAGCTCTGGTAGTGTAGTGCCCAAGGCATTTGACTCATAACCAGAAGCCTGGCGGTTTAAACCCACCAGCCACTCCTCAGAAGGAAGATTGGGCAATGTACTCCATAGTGATACTGCCTGGGAAACCCAAGGAGAAGTTGCTATGAGTTGGATCAGACTCGACCACGGTGAGGTTTTTTGTTTTGTTTTTGTCACTGTTTGGTATTAGTTTACATGGGATATTCCATAAATGCTTTAAATTAATGAGGTTTAACCTAGCAATCTTGTAACTTTTTCAAATATCACTGTATGCACGGGACTATGTCAGATATGAAGCACATGCAGAAACGAGATAGCAGCTAAGACCTCAGAGGCCTTTAATCTCAGCTTCCACTAGGTCTTGCAGCCTGTACTACTATTCCTAGGAGCAGAAGATTTCAAAAAGCTAGACCTCTGCTATCTAGTTATAGTAAAATCTCTTTAGGGGGTAATAAGATCTCAGCATCAGATGAAAAAGATCTCTACATATGCAACAAAGCCCAGTACATAACAGATGCTCAGAGATAGCATAGTGTGTAGGTTTACTCAAATTCAGAAGGGCATCACCCCTTCACTGCTAGATGGCTGCTATTTTCTCCCTGTAGTTGATTATCCTGACACCTAAATCCTGTACCCTTTACCTTGTTACACCCCTGAGTACAAATCTCTTTAGCATCCACACTGTTTACAGAAGATTTCTGTATTTGTGTGAAAAAGCCCCTCAATAGTCAGCCCGTGTTTATTTCTCCATCTGCTGCCTAAAATTCTGCATAATTCTTCATCACTTCCAAAGCAAACCATGGCTTCTTATGTCTTCATGGCTTTGCACCTGTTATTCCCTTTTCCCTGTAAGCATTTCCCTTCTTTTCCTTTCATCATCATCATCATCATCATCTTCATCATCATCCTCATAATGCATGTCTTTTCTCCATGGCACTTCCAACTCTTATTTTATCTACACTGGTAAGTTTTTCAGACTCTGCCAAGAAGCAGCTAACTACTCTTGTCTGTCTGTCCAGATATGTATATCTCTGTATTAAATATTATACCTGTTACATGCTTACCATATTTGGTGATAATTTATCTTCCAGAGAGATGTTTTACTTTTCCAAATTCAATTTTTTTTTATCAGTGAAATTAGAATAATATTTTATATCTGCAGGATTGTTGTGAGGATTAAACAAGATGTGGAACATGTAAGTATCTGATACCATACTAAGGAAAAGGCCCACTGTTAATCTTTTGCTGTTCTCACTTTCTATTTGTTTATGGATACCCTGTTTTCTACTCCTTCACCCACCTTTCCTCCAACACTCTGAGCTCCTCAGGGGTAAATGCATGCTTCTGTTATCATCAGTGCCTGATGATGAAAAACCAAACCAAACTCACTGATGTTGAGTCGGATCCTACTCATAGCAACCCCTCCTTGGGTTTCCAAGGCAGTACGGAAGTAGATTGCCCAATCTTCCTTCCGAGGAGTGGCTGATGGGTTTGAACCATCAGCCTTCTGGTTATCAGTCAAGTGCCTTAGGCATTATGCCAGCAGAGCTCCTTGGCAATGATAAGTGTTTGGTAAATAAGTGTTGAATATATTGTTCTTTTTAGTCTTCTTTCTTATCCTGACCAGTTACTGTTTTGCAGTTAGGACAACTAGCTACTTGTGGAGGGAAATATTTAAATAGAAAGAAAATGTATCTGCGAAAGTTCTCTTTTAAATTTCGGGACATCATTATGTGGGGAAAATGTCACAGCAGATGTGGTCATTTGTCCATCCTGGTTGGTGGCAGTAGTGTGAGGCCATTTCTGCTGTGAGTTGTATTTTCCTGGTATAGGGCCAAGGACAAACCTGGGCCCAGTCCCAATTTTTCCCAAAAGTGACACTATACTTTCCTTGCCACTAAAGAAAGAGTAAACACATAAAAAACTCACACTGCTTGCAGGTATCAATTTCTAGAATCTTCATTTTTCCTCTCCCACCTTCTTGATATATATTGGAACAACAGATTGAGATGTAGTTTTATTTATATGCTTTTTCCTTCCCCACTAATTGATTTTGGAGCATTAGGTCTTTTTTCTTAATGTGTTTTATTGTGAACTCATCTAGAGTTTTATTTTTACAGTTTTTTCCCTTGTTGTGCAAATAGACTTGGAGTGAGCACCAATGAAAGTCACTCAGTGCAGGCTGGACTATGAGTAGGAGGCTGGCAGTTTGCATGGACTTCTGGCCTCTCTGCATCCTTGGGAGAAATGTGTTGGGCCAGAGTACAGTTGGTTGCATCATGTGGCTGTGAAGAAACAGAGGGCCCTTGATCCCTGCTGCTTTCTCCTATAATGGACTGGAGAACAAGAGAAGTCTCAAAAGGCCAGTGGCAGCCAAACTACCCAGGCTGCAGGCAGCCTAAGATTAGGCATCAGATGTCAAGGCAGGTGCTAGGGAACACAAGCTGAGGAACACCTGAAAACCTTCGCCAAAATGCAGCAGACAAACCCATTAAAGCAAGATGGCAAGGAGTCCCATGTTGTCGTTGTTATGTGCCCATTGAGTCAGATCCGACACATAGCGACCCTTCCTTGGGTTGCCGAGGCAGTATCACTACAGAAGTAGATTGCCCAACCTTCCTTCCGAGGAGTGGCTGGTGAGATTGAACCACCAGCCTTCTGGTTAGCAGTCAAGTGCCTTAGGCACTATGCTACCAGAGCTCCCCCACAGTCCCACGTTGTCATTGTTGTTATTTGCCGGCGAGTCGGCCTGACTCATAGCGACCTCTCCTTGGGTTTCTGAGGCAGTATCACTAAGGAAATAGGATTGCCAACCTTCCTTCCGAGGAGTGGCTGGTGGGTTTGGACCGCCAGCCTTCTGGTTAGCAGTCAGGTGCCTTAGGCACTATGCTACCAGAGCTCCTCCACAGTCCCATGTCGTTGTTGTTGTTAAATGCCGTCGAGTCGTTTCCAACTCATAGAGACCCCATGCACAGCCAAACGAAACACTGCCCGATCTCGCGCCAGCCCCACAATCCCTGCTATCCTTGAGCCCATCATCGCAGCCACCGTGTCAATCCATCTCCTTGAAGGCCTCCCCCTCTTTTGTTGACCTTCTACTCTACCAAGCATGACATCCTTCTCCAGGGACTGGTCCCTTCTGACAACATGACCAAAATAGGTGAGACGAAGTCTGGCCGTTCTTGCTTCCAAGGAGCATTCTGGCTGCACTTCCTCCAGGACAGATCTGTTAGTTCTTTTAGCAGTCCACGGTACTTTCAGCATTCTTCGCCAGCACCACAACTCAAAAGCATCAACTCTTCTTCGGTCTTCCTTATTCATTGTCCAGCTCTCACATGCATACAAGGCGATTGGAAATATCATGGCTTGTGTCAGGCGCACCTTAGTCCTTAAGGAGATATCCTTGCTCCTCAGCACTTGATACAGTTCCTTTGCAGTTGACATACAGTCCCATAGGAAGTTGATTTTGGCTGTTGCCCCTCCAGGTGGCGACAGAGAGCCAATGTCCCAGGAAGCTTGTTGCTAAGCAACACAGAGAGAGAAGCCAGATTGCTCATTGAACAAGCCTGTTTGTCTCCATAAGCATTTTAGTTGTTGTTGCACTCTGCTATGTGTATCTGAAAAATACAAAACAAGAAAGTGCTTGATAAGTCTTTTGATTCTGTAAATATATACAGTCAGGTCTTATAACTTACACATTTTCTATCTGAGAATTTTCCTACTCCCTAAAATCTATTTGTAATCCCAAAATCAATACTCACAATGTTTTAACCCTTTTTTGCAGACGTACAGAGTGATAAATAAAAACTTGTGTCACCTGATGTGCACATTCGCAGGTAAGGTTGAACAAGGTGACACTGCCTTCTTCCTTCTTGTTTCAGCTCTCATACTGCAGGCACATGTCCTTTTGGTGGTCTATTTATGCCATATTTTTCACATCTTTATGCTTTTTCACTGTTCCAAAAGGCCCTCAAGTGTAGCTCTGAAGCCCTGGCCAGTGTTCCAGAGAGCAAGAAAGCAGGATGTGGATTAAAGAGAAAATGGGCATTGGATAACATTCAGGCTTGAGTTACAGTGCTGTGGCCATGAGCTCAGTGTTAAAAAATCAACACTGTATATTAACCAAAGTGTCTTTAAACAGAAGCATACTTAAAACAAGGTTATATGTTCATTGTTGATTCATCTTTAGGAACTTAACCCTGTATTTCTCCTCGAAGTGATGGCTAGGTACTTGCTAATTCAATATGTGTGCTGACTTTAAAGACCATAACTATCACGAACAATGAGAATCAATTGTATCGGAAAAATTACAGCCCAAGTGGCCAATATGTAGATGACTAAGATAAGAATTTAATATTTTATAGCTGAAAGGATACTATGAAAGGATAAGTATAGAAAGGGGGGCCTGGGGGAGAAATCTCAATCTTTGAAGCCCTCTCTCCCATTTCTTTCTATCTGATTTTATTTTTATTATCCACAATTGCATTGCTTTAATTTTGCACAGTGCTGTAGCAATAGCTTATCAATATGGGTTGTAAAGGAAGAAATGATTTATGGTAGAACATATACAGTGAAAGCATAGAATCACCTCTGTGAACCAGCTAAGATATTGGCAGGTGAGACTGTCAGCTGCAAAGGTAGTACCCTGTACCAGACAACATTGCTTCTCTGCCTGTGTTTCTCTGGTTCCTGTGTTGTAGTATATTCTGACTGACATCAGTAACCAGCATTTACATGTCTGTCTGAGGGATTTTTCTAGTGAGTGAATCCATTCTGCTTCTGTGCGTGGCATACAGAGGCCAGAGAATTAGTGCTTCCTGACATTAATATCCCAAAGAAATGACTGATGGAGATTCTTTTGCTTTTCTGATAGGATAATTTTGACCCATGGTTCTATATAGGTTCTCAGAGTTCACCAGAGTATACTCTAGTTACACCCAGTACTAACTTACTTGGTGGCATATCCTCTACTGTCTGCCTATACTTTCTCCTTCCTGTCACTTCTCCAAATACTACTGGTGTTTCCTAGGATCACCTTCTAAAGAAAAACTTGCCCTCTGTATTATTTTCCTAGAGCTACTATAATGAAATACCACAAACTAGATGGCATATTATAAATATATATATAAATATATATATACATATATATACATATATATACATACATATACATACATATACATATATATACATATATATACATATATATGTTGTTGTTGTTATGTGCCATCGAGTCG
>NW_006921731.1:5556079-5556747 GCF_000298275.1 Orycteropus afer afer
ATCTTCCTTCCGAGGAGTGGCTGATTGGTTTGAACTGCCAGCCTTCTGGTTAACAGTCAAGTGCTTTAGGCACTATGCCACCAGAGCTGCTATGACGACCTGTGACAGTCAAGTGCCTTAGGCACTACGCTACCAGAGCTCCCATATATATGTATATGTATATATATATATATATATATATATATATATCAGGATCTTTGCAGAAGATAATTAATATGAGGTAATATAGGAGTAGGGTGGACCCTAATACAATATAATTGGTGGCCTTACAAGAAGAAAAGAAGAGATATCATGGCAGTGAACCACAGAGGGAAGGTAGCCATGTGAAGACAAGGCCATAGATGAGACTGAAGCATCTACAAACCATGGAATGCGAAGTATTTCTGGAAACAATCCAAACATAGGACGAGGAAAAAGGTTTTTCCCTATTGCCTTCAGAGAGAACATGGCCCTGCTGATATCCTGAGTCTGAATTCCTAGCCTCAAAAACTATGTGAGAATATGTGTGTGTGTGTGTGTGTATATGATACATATATTTATAGGATACACATATATATAAGATACATGTATATATGACACACATATATATGATACATATATATGATACATATATATATGATACATATATATATGATACATATATATGATAAATATATATGATAGATATA
>NW_006921731.1:5558113-5580180 GCF_000298275.1 Orycteropus afer afer
ACAGATCTTGAAACATCCTTTGTGATGAGGAATTCCACACCATTCCTTTTCAAAATGTCATTCCCAGCATAGTAGATCACATGGTTGTCTGATTCAAAATGGCCAAAACCAGTCCATTTCAGCTCACCAATGCCAAGGATATCAATCTTTATGCATTCCATTTAATTTTTTCATTTTCGTTTCCAATTTTCCTAGATTCATACTTCATACATTCCATGTTCCGATGATTAATGGATGCCTGCAGCTGTTTCTCTTCAGTTTGAGTGGTGCCACATCAGCAAATGGAGGTCTGAAAAGCTTTACTTTATCCATATGAGTAAGGCTGGGTTTGCTCAGATGATGCAGCTCTTTCCCTGTCTTATTTTGAGAGCCTTCTAACCTATCTGGACTATTCATAAAGTTGCACGGTAATGTATCAAACAGTGTTTCTTTGCTATTCATAAGGTTATCCCTGGCCAATTCTTTGAGAAGTGGATGGCTTCTTCCTTCTTCCTAGTCTGTCTCAGTCTGTAAGCTGAGCTGATACCTGCGCACCATGTGCATCCCGCTGGGTTTGAAACACCAGTTGCTCAGCCTCAAAACTCATATCAACACGTCACCACAGTAGGACAAACCCACAGACAGGTTTGTCTCCCTGTTGGAAACCTCTTATACTACCCTTATCTGAGTCCCTGTAGCTGATTCCTCCTCTGTCTGGGTTCCTGGCCTTTTAATCCCCTTTCTCCCACTCTCTCGCCCTGCTGCTTTGGGCATGCCTGGGTTCTCTCTCCTCACCTGGATCCCTGCAACCAATATACATTACATGTATAAATATGTGTATATATATATATATATATATACACATATGCATATATATCTATGCATATACATATACATACACATATACATATACATACACATATACATATACATATACATACACACACATACACATATGGGAGCTCTGGTATATATATGTGTATATATATATATGTATTGTATGTATATATATATATGTATATACACATATGGGAGCTCTGGTGGCATAGTGCCTAAGCTATTTTACTGCTAACCAGAAAGCTGGTGGTTCAAACCCACCAGCCACTCCTCGGAAGGAAGGTTGGGCAATCTACTTCCATAGTGATACAGCCTCAGAAACCCAAGGAGGGATTGCTATGAGTCAGATCTGACTCAAAGCCAGTGAGTGTTGTTTTTTTTTTTGGTTTATGTGTGTGCATATATATATGCACATATATGCACATATATATATATATATATACTCACATAGTTTTTGAGGTTAGGAATTCAAACTCAGGTTATCAGCAGGGCCATGTTCTCTCTGAAGGCAATAGGGAAAAACCTTTCTCCTCATCCTATGTTTGGGTTGTTCCCAGAAATCCTTGGGATTCCATGGTTTGTAGATGCTTCAGTCCCATCTATGGCCTTGTCTTCACATGGCTGCCTTCCCTCTGTGCTTCACTGCCATGATATCTCTTCTTCTCATAAGGACACCAATTTCATTAGATTAAGGTCCACTCTACTCCTATATTACCTCATATTAACTTAACTAATTATCTTCTGCAAAGATCCTGGTCCCAAATATGGTTACATTCAAAGGTACCAGGGAATATGACTTCAATTTTTTTCTTTTTGTTACTGACACAGTTCAATTATAACAACTTATTATTTTCTCCAGGTATACCTCTGAAGGAATCCAAGCCAACATGTGCTAAGAAGCCATACGTCTTGGCAGAGGGCCCAGAGGCTAAATAAATTGAGTGAAGTGATCTCATGATAAGATGAACTTACCAACCTTGAGAGGAAATCCAAGAACTGTAATTGATGTTCCCATAATATCCCCAAATATTCCCAGTTGATGTGACTAAACCTGTGTGGAATCACTCCAATGCCACAGCTTCATAGATTGATTCCCTTTTAAGAGCAGGTGAGGAGCACACTTCTACCTTCTCCTCATCTGGTTCTAAGTTTACAGAATCTTCTGCATCTGTCCTGTCCTTATAGTTCGATGTTGTTGTTGTTGGGTGCTGTCAAGTCAATTCTAACTCATAGCAACCCTGTAGGACATATTAGAAATGCTCCATAGGGTTTCCAAGGCTGCGATCTTCAAGGAAGCAGTCTCCTTAGGAGTGGCTGGTAGATTTGAACTGCTGACCTTTTGATTAACCGCTCAGCACTTAACCACCAGGGCTCCTTATATTTTGGGGTAGGGAGTACCTTTCTAACACTAAGAAGGCTAAGAGGTATCCCAGAGGTTGTGCATTTCTTCATCTCTCTTCACCATTTTGTTTGTTTGTTTGTTTCAAGGTACATATGGTGGCAGAAGGGAGGTACAGTGAAAATCTTTTAAAGAAAGCCACATGCTTGCTATTGCAGGAATTTACAGAACTATAATTTGCATTTTGCTCTTTGAAACTTATAATTGTGCATAAAGAATTATAGGAACTCAGTTTAATGAGGGACCCTGAGGATTATCTAGCCCAAAGTCCCATTTCATACTTCATACCTGTCTTATGTACTGTTACATAGTAGGCAATCAATAAATATTTTCAGAGTGTCTCTTGGGATTAATTAAGAGTTCTTCTGACAAACTTGAACACAACTAATTGTTGAGGGATGGCTTCTTTCCAGGGCAATCTTCTCCCTCCTCACATACATGAATCAGCAATCTTTCCTCCTGCTCTCTTATAGTTTCAATCCATTTATCTTAATTCTGCCACTTCAGGCCTTGAAAAACAGCTCAGTTCAGGCTCCTTCACCATCACCACCACAACTACATATTTCCCAGAACTATATTCTCTTTAATTTTCTGTTTCCCAAGAAACAAGTGCACTGATCTTTCAGCTGTTCTTCAGATGACCTCTTCATGAATCATCTTTGGCACATCCCTCCAAAGAGACCTCCCTGTATTTAATTTCCCTTAAAGTGTGTGTCCATGTATTGAGGGCAATATACTAACATACCCAGTGAACTGGAAAGTGATATGTGAGTTTGGAGATCTGCTAAACTCTGGATATGTCCACACATCTTTTGGCAATTAGGGCACCAATTATACAATTGCCTTTTCTAGCTAGCGTCTGATCTATGCTATGGTATTTTCAGCCACCTTGTATGCATGCAAAAGTTAAACAATGCACAAAGAAGACAAAAGAAGAAATGAGGCATATGAATTATGGTGGTGGAAAAAAATATTGAAAATACCATGGACTACCACAAGAAAGAACAAATCTGTCCTGGAAGAAGTATAACCATAATGCTCCTTCAGAGCAAGGATGGCAAGACTTCATCTCACTTACTTTGGAAATGTTATAAGGACAGACCAACCCCTGGAGTAGGACATAATCTTTGGTAAAGGAGAATGTCAGTGAAAAAGAGGAAGACTCTCAAATAGATGGATTGATAGATACAGTGGCTGCAACAGTGGGCTCACACTAGAAACAATTGTGAGGATGGTGCAGAACAAGAAAACATTTCATTCAGTTATATGTGGAGTCACTATGAAGCAGAACCAACTCACCAGCACTTAACAAGCAAGCCTGTATTTATGCTTAACCATTTGGCAATTATGTGTCTTATGCGGGTGGATCAATTATTAAAAACAATATGATGGTACGCAGAGTTAAATCTCATTAGTAAAGAAGATGTTTTGGTTGTTAGGTGCCATCAAATTGGCTCTAACTCATAGGGACTTTATGTATGACAGAAAAAAACATGGCTCAGTCTTGCACCCTCCTCACAATGCTTGCCTATCATCATAGACAGACACTGTGTCAGTCCATATCATTGAGGACTTCCCCTTTTTTGCTGACTTTCCACTTTACAAGGCATGATAACATTCTCCATGGAATGGTCCCTTCTGATCACATAACCAAAGTAGGTTGGACAAAGTCTGACCATTCTTGCTTCCAAGGTGCATTCTGGCTGCACATTTACTAGGGCAGATTTGTTCATTCTTCCGGGAGTCCATGGTATTTTCAGTATTCTTTCCCAACACCACAATTCAAAGGCATCAATTCTTCTTTGGTCTTCTTTGTTCATTGTCCTACTTTCACATGCATATGAAGCTTGCAAAAATACCATGGCTTGGATCAGGTGGACTTTAGTTTTCAAAGTGATATCTTTGCTTCTTAACATTTTGAAGAAGTCTTTTGTAGCAGATTTTCCCAAATGCAATACAACATTTGATTTTTTGACTGCTGTTTCTGTGGGTGTGGACTGTGAATCCAAGTAAAATAAAATCCTTGACAACTTCAATCTTTTCTCCATATATCATGATGTTGCTTATTGATCCAGCTGTGAGGATTTTCATTTTATTTTTGATGAGGTATGATCCATACTGAAGACTGCAGTCTTTAATCTTCATCAGTAAGTGCTTCAACTCTCCTCTTCACTTTAAGCAAGCCTATCATCTTGCTTAAAGTTTCATATCACAGGTTGTTAACAGTTCTTCCTCCAATCCTGCTGCAATGTTCTTCATATAAACCAGCTTCGTGAATTATTTGCTCAGCATACAGATTGAATAAGTGTGGTGAAAAGATACAACCCTGATAGACACCCTTCCTGATTTTAAACCTTGCAGTATCTCCTTGTTCTGTTTGAACAACTGCCTCTTGGGCTATGTACAGGTACCTCATGAGCACAGTTAAGTATTCTGGAATTCTCATTCTTCTCAATGTTATCCATAATTTGTTATGATCCATAGAGTAGAATACCTTTGGATAGTCAATAAAACATCAGTAGACATATTTCTGGTGTTCTTTGCTTTCAGCTAAAATTCATCTGACATCAGAAATTTTTATACCTCATTCCATGCCTTCTTCTGAATTCAGCTTGCATTTCTAGAATTCAGCTTTGCGTTGTATGTCAATGTACCACTGCACCCATTTTTTAATTATATTCAGCAAGATTTTACTTATGTGTGAAATTAATGATATTGTTTGATAATTTCCACATTCTTTTGGATCACCTTTCTTTCAAATGGACACAAATACCAATCTCTTCCCCGCAATTGGAAAAGGAGCTGTCTTCCAACTTTCTTGGCATAAACAAGTAAATGCTTCCAGCATTGCATCTATTTGTTGAAACATCTCGATGGGTATTCTAGCAATTCCTGAAAAAAAAAAAAAAAAAAAAAAAACTGCCATGGAGTTGGATCCGACCCATAGCGACTCCTCTATGTCTGAGGTGGTATCACTGTTGTTGTTGTTGTTGTTTTGCCATCACTACAGAAGTAGATTGCTTGTTTTTCACTAATACCATCAGTGCAGTTTGGGCTTCTTCCTTCAATGCCATCAGTTCTTGATCATCAGCTACCTCCTGAAATGGTTGATACACTCACACTGTGTATTGCTTCCATCTTCTTTTGATGCTTCCTGTATCATTAAATATCTTGCCCATGAAATCTTTCAATATTGGAACTCAAGGCTTGAATTTTTCTTCAGTTCTTTCAGCTTGAGAAATGCCGAGCATGTTCTTTCTTTTTGGTTTTCTAACTTCAAGTCTTTACATATTCCATTATAATGCTTTACATTGTCTTCTTGAGCTGCCCTTTGAAACCTTTTGTTCAGTTCTTTTATTTCAGCATTTCTTCCATTTGCTTTAGCTATTCTATGTTCAAGAGAAAGTTTCAGAGTCTCTTCTGAAGTACATTTTGGTATTCTCTTCCTTTCCTGTCTTTTTAAGGACTTTTTGCTTTCTTCTTGTGTCTTGACTTTGGTCTTCTGTCATTGGTGTTCCATGCATTAAATCTATTCTTTACATGGTCTCTAAATTCGGGTGGAATATATTCAAGGTCATATTTTGGCTCTCATGGACTTATTTTAATTTTCTTTAAGTTCAACTTTTACTTGTATTTGAATAATTGGTATTCTGTTTCACAGTCAACTCCTGGCCTTATTTTGACTGATGATACTGAGCTTTTCCATCACCTCTTTCCACAGATGTAGTTGATTTGATTTCTGTGGATTCCATCTGGTGAGGTCCACATGTATAACCACTATTGATGTTGTTGAAAGAATGTATTTGCAATAAATAAGTCATTGATCTTGCAAAATTTTATCATGCAATCTTCAGTGTCATTTCTATCACCAAGGCCATATTTTCCAACTACTGGTGATTCTTCTTTATTTCCAATTTCCACATTCAATCACCAATAATTATTGACACATATTGATTGCATGTTTGGTCAATTTCAGACTACAGAAGTTGGTAAAAATATTTAATTTTTTCATCTTTGGCTTTAATAGTCAGTGAGTAAACTTGAATAATAGTACTATTAACTGGTCTGCCTTGTGGGCATGTGTCTGTTATACTATCACTGATGGCATTGTATTCAGGATAAATCTTGAAACACTTTTTATGAAGATGAATTTGACTCCATTCCACTTCAATTTATCATTCCTGGCATAGTAGATCATACAACTGTCTGATTCAAAATCACTAGTACCAGTCCATTTAAGTTAACTAATGCTTAAGATATCAATCTTACTGCATTCCATTTCATTTTTAGCAACTTCCAATTTTCCTAGATTCATATTTCATACATTCCATGTCCTGATTATTAATCTTTGCAGCTGTTTTTTCCCATTTTGAGTCATGCCCCATAAACAAATGAAGCTCCCAAAACTTTTACTCCATACACATCATTAAGATTGAGTCTGCTTCTGTGAAACAGTATTTCCCCAGTCATCTTTTGAGTGCCTTCCAACCTGAGGGGCTCCTCTTCTGGCACTGTATCAGACAATGCTTCAGGTCTATCCATAAACTTTTCCAGTAATATATCAGACAGTGTTTCACTGTTATTCATAAGGCTTTCAGTGGCCAATTTTTTCAGAAGTGGAAGTCCCCTTCCTTCTTCCCAGTTTCTTTGTCTGGAAGGTCCCCTGAAACCTGTCCACCATGGGTGACCCTGCTGGTGTTTGAAATACTGGTGGCACAGCCTCCAGATTCACAGCAACCCACAAGCCACCATAATATGACAAGTTGACTGACAAGTGGTGGAGTAAATCAGATAGAAGCTTTTATTTATTTATTTATTTTTTCCTTTTTTGACTGTGAAAGTGAGTTTTCACTCAGATAATCTACTGGATTTTCTTCAGTGGCTGTAAAAGCACAAGCCACATTTTGTAATTTCTGCCTGCTTCTTCAGAGATGACTAGTTGTTGAACATGACAATCCTGATCACATGCCACTTCACTAAAACTTTCATTACTCATAATTTAAAAAATATTACTTACACTAATGAAATAAGGTCAAAGGCTGTGGTGCTCATGGTTCTTATTGAACTCCCTGAATATCTTACCATGACTGCAGAGTCCTCTAAGGGCTCTTGGACCTTTCATGACTGCAAAGTCAGAGTTATTGAGTGAAACTAAAGAAGCAAACTTGAGGGCTTATGATTGAAGTGCCAAATAGATCTCATGTTCATACTCTTCCCACACTAGACTCTTTGTTGTTATTGTTGTTGTTATGTGTCATTGAGTCAGCCCTGACTCATACTGACCCCTCCTTGGGTTTCTGAGGTGGTATCATTGAGGAAGTGGATTGCCCAACCTTCCTTCTGAGGAGTGGCTGGTGGGTTTGAACCGCCAGCCTTCTGATTAGCAATCAAGTGCCTTAGGCACTATGCTACCACAGCTCCTACTAGACTCTTTATTTGAGTAATTTTTCTAATATCTACAGAAGTAGAAGATTGTCATTTAAAATGGGTTGTGACTCTTCTTTATTCATCATTGTCTATGCCATATGATGCTTGCTCTTCATGCAAGGAAGTTTTTAATTTAGCTATTGGTGGGACCTCAGGCAGAAGCAAAAGTCTGAAAATGGATGTTGGGCATGAGGACGAATAAGATGCAAAAAATGATGCTAGTCTGCTGCCTTGTGGGTGGAGTTACCATTCACAGGGGCAGTGAATAGAGAAGAAAGACCAAGTTTAAGCGTGACTTTGCTGAGTTCTGCTCTGAACATTTTGAAGTTGAAATATCTTTGACAATCCAAGAGGAAACATGACACATATATTTGTATATATTAGGAGCTCTGGTGGTAATGTGGTTAAAGCATTGGGCTGCTAACCAAAAAGTTGGTGGTTAGAATCTACCAGCTGGTCCACAGTAGAAAGATAAGGCAGTCTGCTTCCACACAGATTGATAGCCTTGGAAGCCCTATGCAGCAGTTCTACTCTGTCCTATAGGGTTGCTATGAGTTAGAATGCACTTGAAGGCAGTGAGTTTGCTTCTTGGTTATTTCTATGCATTAGTTCTGAACTTCAAAGGAGAGGTCTCAGTTGGAGAGAGAAATGTGTGGATAATCTGCAAATATATCATAATAGATTTTATAATTTAAGGATAGAGAATGAGGAAGGTTCCTGGATGGAGCAAGCTGTAGTCTGCTGCTAACCCAAAGATTGATGGTTCAAATGCAGCCAACAGTGCCATTGAAAAAAGGCCTGCCAAACTGCTTTTTGAAAAGATTACAACCTAGAAAACCCTATGGAGTTGTTCTACTCTGTTATGCATGGAATCCATGAGATCACCATCAGTTAGAATCAACTTGAAGGCAGAAAGTTTTTTTTTTTTTTCTCTCTTTCATTTTTCATTTGTTTGTTTTATAGAGTGATGAAAGACTCTTAGCCCAGATCTTGGTGGAATTTTTACATTTATCAGCTGGGTAAAGGGTAAAAGAAGCTAGATTTATAAAGAAATCAGAGAAGGATCACCCAGAGAAATGGAAGGAAATCCAGGAGACTATTATATCACGGAAGCTTAGAGACAGAGTATTTTTAAAAGGCTTTGGACTGTATTGATGAATATACATGACAGGCCAAGTTGGAGCCTTAAAAAATATTCTTTATTTAGTGATATGGAGGTCTTTGATAAGCTAGGTTAGGTCATCATAGGAGGCAAATGAAAAATCACAACATTTGTATTTGGTTATGTAAAATTATGCACTAACATTGGCTCTGAAATAAAATCCCATAGAAAAATGTCCTGGATGTTCAGAACCATGGCAACCTCATTTGAACTGCTCATAAACTTCTGTGCTGATTAATTTGAAGGCAACAAAGCTTTGGTATTTATAAATTTGGCTGAACTTATGAATATTGAAGCCACATCTTCCAAATCAAACCTAACATTACTCTGCTCAAAAGCTTCCTAATTGTTCCTTTTGCTTATAGATAGCATGGCTACATTTTATATAGCTTTTACTAGGGTGGTGTCCCCCTTTCTCACTTTATCCCCAGATAATAACTGTGCTTGGAATCACCATGTTCTCCCGTGACTCCACACATTTGCTGTTACTACTTGTGGTAGTTAAGATTGTGTGTCAACATGGTTGAGCCATGGTTTTCAGTGGTTTGGCAGTGTTGTTGTTATGTACAGAGGAGTCAGACACAACTCATAGTGACCCTTCCTTGGGTTTCCAAGGCAGTATCACTACAGAAGTAAATTGCTCAACCTTCCTTCTGAAGAGTGGTTGGTGGGTTTGAACCACCAACCTTCTGATTAGCAGTCAAGTGCCTTAGGCACTACACTACCAGAGCTGTAGTTATTCCTCATGATGAGATTGTAATCACTTCCATGTTGGAATCTGCTGTGAGGAGCCAAGTAGTTGCCTTTGGAGTGTGGCCTGCTTCCAGTATATATGGAGAAGCTCGAGGAAAGTCTCTAGCTTGTTGGCATATTTGGAACCTGCATTTGGCTGAGTCGTCATCCCCAGTTCCTGGACTTAAAAGAGTGATTGGCTGTGTTGCCTGCCGATCTTGGGATTATTCCTAGACTTGAACCAGTGGCCTACCATGTTGCCTATTGATCTTGGGATTGTGATATTTTACCTGTTGTCCTTGTGTTCATTCATCAGCTTCCATAGCCACCAGAGGCCTGGTTTAGCTCCAGTTGACCTGGAATAAGAGACATAGCTGAAGCCCAAGGTTGAGAGGCCTTCAGCTACCCCTAAAGGTGGCACCCTGAGTTTGGAACTGTAGCCTCCTAAACTGAAAGATAATAAATTTGTGTTTGTTAAAGCCATTCACTTATGGTATTTCTGGTATAGCAGCACTAGAGAACCAAGATATTACTCTTTTTTTGTAAAGCATCTGTATTAGGCTTGTATTGCTGATGTAATCAAAAAAGAAAACAAACAAACCCCAAATACTTTGTCAGGTTGACTCTGACTCATGGCAAGACCATGTGTTATAAAGTAGAGTGTGCCACAGGGTTTTTCTTGGCTGTAATTTTTTTTTTTTAATTGTGATTGGGTAAGTGTTTACAGAATGAATTAGCTTTCCATTCAACAATCCATACACATTCTGTTTTTTGACATTTACTGTAATCTCCACACTGTAGCAGCATTCTTTTATCTTCGTCTCTGTGCCTACCCCTTTCCTTATCCATCCTTCTCATCCCTTCCCAGGTTCCTGGCTCCATCCCTGAGAAAATGTTGTCCTCTTGATCTCATATGCTTGATTGCTCTAATCAATGTGTTCCCTCCTGGTTTCCCTGTTTGCCTTATAGGCCTGTCTATTGTTTGGCTGAAAGTTGAGTCATGGGGGTTTACTTCAAGTCTCAGGGTTTCCACCAGTTTTCATCAGATCAGGAAGCTTAGTCTTTTTTATGATTTTGAGGTTTCTTCCACATTTTCACCCACTCTAGCCAGGACTTCCTACTGTGACCCCTTTCAGTAGTGGTAGCTGGAGACCATCTAGTTCTGGTCTCAGGGTCATGGAAGCTGGGGTTCACATGGTCCATCAGTAATTTGAACTGATTGTTTCCTTGCATCTTTGATTTTCTTCACTCTTCTTTGCTCCAGATGGAGAGAGACCAATAGTTGCACCTTATATGGTTGTTCACGAGTTTTTAAGACCCCAGTCACTACTCACCAAAGTAGGAAGGAGAACATAGTCCACAAAGACTATGTTATACCAGTTGATTTTTATGTCCTCCAAGAGTATAGTCCTGATTCTCCTACCAGTGACTCATTCCCTCAAAGTGCTTGGTTATAACTAAGAAGTTTGCATAACTTTTTGGCTATAATCTTCATGGAAGCAGATTGACAGGTCCTTCTTCCATGGTGCCACCATGTGGATCAGCTCCAAGCTCTTGGTTAGTAGTCTAGTGAAAACTGTTTGTTCCATGAAACCTTGCTGCCATAACAAATGAGCATTAATTTAGTGGCTGAAAACAATGCACATTTATTATGTTGCAAATCTGTATGTCAGATGTTAGAATATAATGTGTCACAATTAAATCCCTGGCTTAGAGTTTCATAAAGTTGAAATCAGGTTTTGGCTGCATTACTTTTTGGAGGCTATCAGGGTGAATCACTTCCAAGCTCACTCATGTTTTTGGCTTGTTGTTCTTTGTACTTGTAGTACTAAGGTTCCCTTTTCTTGGTGGCTATCAACTGGGACCAGTCTTTTTTCCTAGAGCCTGCCTTCATTCTTTCCCATGTTTTCCATGTGACTCCTTCCAGCCATAGAGAGTAGAGATCTTCTTATGCTTTGGATATGTCTAACTTCTTTTATTCTCACATCACTTGCAGTCCAGCTAGAGAAAGTTCTCTGCTTTTAAGGGCTCTTGTGATTATATGGGAGCAATGGTGGTACAGTGGTTAAGGTATTTGGTTTACTGCTAACCAAAAGGTCAGTCTTTTAACCCACTAGCCACTCTGTGGAAGAAAGATGAGGCACTTTGCTTCTGTAAAGATTTAAAGCCTTGGAAACTCTATGGAGTAGTTCTATTTTTACCTATAGTTTGCTACAAGTTGGAATCAACTTGATGGCAGTGGGTTTGGTTTTGGATTTTTGTGACTACATTAAGCCCACCAGATAATCCAGGATAATGTCCTTATTTTAAGATCAGCAACTTTATTTACATTTACAAATACTCTTTTGCCAAGTAAGATAAATATGCACAGGTTCCTGGGATAAGAGCTTTGGCACCTTAGTGAAGGAGGTGTTATTCTGCCTTTCTTCTTTCTTCTTCCCTGGTGTATTCCCACTCACTCTGCAAGTTCCAGTACTATTGCCACATCCTCTGTGTACATTCTCTTAATGCTCAGACCCCCAGGAAGGACTAGTTGCTCCTTATGTTTCCCGAATCGTCACCCATACTTTTATATTTATCTTGTTATATGGTTGCTAAGGCATTTGACTGCTAACCAAAAGGCTGGCATACAAACCCATGAGCCACTCCTTGGAAGGAAGGTTGGGCAATCTACTTCCATAGTGATATCGCCTCAGAAACCCAAGGAGGGGTCATTGTGAGTCAACTCGATGGCAGTGCGTTGTGGTTTTTTTTTTTTTTTTTTGCATTACTGCACCATAGATGTATAGAGGTCAAAGACAATGACATATTTTTCTATGTCTTCCAAGTGTTAAATATGGGGTCTGGAACATGTATTAATAGGTGCTTACCAAAAAACAAAACAAAACAAAAAACTCAACAAACTCACTGCCATTGAGTGGATCGACTCATAGCGACCCTTCCTTGGGTTTCTGAGGTGGGATCAAGATGGAAGTAGATTGTTCAACCTTCTTTCTGAGGAGTGGCTAGTGGGTTTGAACCTGGTTAGTAGTTAACTGCCTTAGGCACTGTGCCACCACAGCTCCCCAAGGTGCTTAGTTCATTTAATCCAATATATAGTTGCAACCCATATTCTAGAATATACCACTTCAATGACCTCTTACTGCTTCATCTTCCCACTTTTGCTATTGTTAGTTGCTCTCAAGTCAATTCCAACTCATAGTGACAGAGTAGAACTTCTCCATAGGATTTGCAAGTTCTGTGATCTTTTGAGCACCTCTGGATGGCACTTTTGGGTAGATTCTGAACCTTGGAGTTATCTCTGGGTGAGTTCAAACCACCAGCCTTTTGGCTACTGGTCAAGTGCTTACTATTTTCTGTCATCTGGGAATTCCTTCTTCTCACCTAGCCCTGTCTTTCCCTTCTCCCTCCTCCCCACTACTCTAAATCTGTTTCAGGTGTGAAAATGCCTATCTACATACTCATAGAAGAAAAGAATCAGTGTTGAGTCATGTTAGATTTTTATTCAGTGCAATGTTTTATACAATCTAAACCTCTCTACAATTCCAATGATAGAGAATTAGGATCTGCAAACCTCTGTTGAGTAAGCTGTGTCTGTCTTCTCTTTTGGAATATTTTATTTAATTACTTTAGTGGCTTATTGCAATAGGTTTGCCCTTCCTCCCATTTTAGAAAAGAAGGATGAATCATGGGACAGTAAGAAGCCTGCTCAAGTTCAAAGGTAGTCAGTGGGTAGAATTGTGGCTGCTCAGAATCCGGACCTCAGGCTATAGGTCTTTTTTTTTCCTTCATATTGTTTCAATTCTTACTATTTTCATGTTATTCTCCTTATCTCAAAAAAGGTCCCACAGAGGGGTTTCCTGTCATCTTTTTCACTGTGTCAGGAAAGTGTGAAGTTCAGAGATGCTGGCTGTCCTCTTATTCCCGCTGTGTTTCAGGGCTCCTGTATGCTCAATCCAGCTTCTGCTACCTTCATGCCAGTGGGCGCTTTCAGATAATGTGTGGTTCACTGCCATATCTGCATCTTGCTGTGTCAGAAAGGGTTCTGTAGATGCATGAGAAATAGTGAGGTCTAGGGCAGAGGGTGCCAGACGTGAGGGACACTACATGCAATGCAAGCAGAGTCCTGCCTGGTGTCTTCAGAGAAACCCGGGATATGACCCAGAGCAATTTGTACACAAAAATCTTTCCAAGGGAGAGGGGGAAAAAAACAAAAAACAAAGAAAAAAGTAGACAAGGGAGTAAATTTTGCCTTAAGATACGAGACAGCAAGAGCCTGGTGGACTCTGGAGAGAGAACTATGCCTTGGGTCTGTCATAAAAGATTTATTCTCATTTAAATTCTAAACCTCCTCTATATTAGGCAGCTTGAGAGGGTTGTCTTTTACATTTCTTGTTTTCTGTATAAGTAAGATGTCAGGTTTTTTAAGCTTTTTTTTTTTTTTTTTTTTTTAATTCAACTGTCCCTGAATTTATGAGCTAATTTAACCATAAAAAAACAAAACAAAACTCACTGTCATAGAGTCAGATCCGACTCACAGTGACCCCTCCTTGGGTTTCTTTCTGAGGCGGTATCACTACAGAAGTAGATTGCCCAGCCTTCCTTCTGAGGAGTGGCTGGTGGGTTTGAACCCCCAGCCTTCTGATTAGCAGTCAAATGTCTTAAGCACTACACCACCAGAGTTCCTTTAACCATAATCTGTATAAACCCAAACTCACTATTTTCACACAATATTGTGATCTGTGGGGTACCCTGCTTTTGCCCCATTTGGAATGTGCTGAAGCAATATGGAGGGAAGTTTGGGTAATCTACTTCTGTAGTGACACTGCCTCAGAAACCCAAGGAGGGGTTGCTATGGGACAGATCCATCTCAATGGCAGTGAGTTTTAAGTTTTTGAAGCATTATTACATAACAACAACATTGCTTGCTTTCTTTCACTCCCATAGCCTACAGGTGTCCCTGGCTGGTGCAAACAGTTAAGCACTCAGCTACTAACCAAAGCACTGGCAGTTTGAACCCACCAGACGTGCCTTGGAAGAAAGGCCTAGTGGAAGATTCTAAAAGCTCATACACTTGAAAACCCTATGGAGAAGTTCTATTATGTACACATGAGGTTGCCATAAGTTGAAGTTGGCTTGATGGCAACTAGGAGCTCCAGTAGCACAGTGCCTGACGCATTTGACTGTTAACCAGAAGGTTGGCAGTTCAAAGTCACCAACCACTGTGTGGAAGGAGGATGAGGCAATCTACTTTTGTAAAGATTTACTTCCTCAGAAACCCAATAGGGGTTGCTACGAGTCAGAGTCCACTCAATGGAAGTGTTTTTTTTTTTTTTTTTTTTTTTTTTTTTTTTTTTTTTTTTTTTTGATGACAACTGTTTTTTTTTTTTTTTTTTCCTTTAAATCAAGTTACATGAAATGCAACTTTTGAAAATTGTTTTGGGAATTGCATTTATTGGCACTAATGCCATTAAAGGGAGAGGTTCATTCACTCTGTTTTATTTAAACTCACCTATATAACTTTGCAATGAGTACAACTAAAGGAATGTGTTCTTGAGAGGCGTGTCTTACCAGGAAAACGCAAAATCGCATTGACTAAACTTGGATTAAGCAAAG
Organism: Orycteropus afer afer; assembly: GCF_000298275.1. NCBI lineage: Eukaryota > Metazoa > Chordata > Mammalia > Tubulidentata > Orycteropodidae > Orycteropus > Orycteropus afer. The sequence goes on from NW_006921731.1 coordinate 5,573,266, forward strand.
AAAAGATGTCAAGAGCTTGTTAATTCTATGATTACTGATGCAGGTTCTAAATTACTTTGTTTTTTGTTGCATAGACTCATTTTTATGTGAAACCCTCTGTTAGGGAAGAAGGGGAATATTCTGAGGTGGGAGGCAGGAGACTGACACTTAGATCTGATTTGTCACTAACTAGTTGTGTAGGGCCTAGGTTTAGGGGCACATAGTTTGTTAATGACAGGATGGAACTAAGTTCTGTCTGAGCCTCACTTTCCTTATATGTGCAATGTATAAAATGCAGGACTTTAACCAGTCCAGCGGTCTTGATTCTTAATGTACCAATCTGTTATTTCCCTGTTTTTTGGTCTTATCTCCTTTTAATCCATCAGTGCTTCACAATAAATAGAATACATCCAGATTCTATGCCATGATATTCCTGAAACTTAACCATCCAACTTTTCAAGAGGTTTTAAAATCACATTTCAGCATTGCCTCAGTGTTATTGGTGTTTCTGACTCAGGAACTAATGTCACTTTGGTGTGAGAAGGTAACCATGGATAAGTAGAGTGGCTGGATTCCGTACCTGCTGGCCCTGAGAGTCTGTTCTGATACTGCCTGGGGCACTGCCACAAGCAAGGACCCATGAATGCAGATGAAAAGAAGCCAGCCTACTACAAGTCCCGAGGAACAGAGATTCTTTTGTGGAGTTGGATACCTTGAAGGAAGTCAGTCCTGCAGAAGGATGAAACATGGTTTCTTGAAAGGAATGGCAGGTGTTAATACAGCTTAGAGTGGTGCCAGAGAAGAGGGACAACATGAGGGACAGGCTTTATAGGAGCTGAGAGAACAAAGTTGTGATTATGGCATTCCTTTTTCCCCAGCTGCCTTATACAGGCTCCTGCCCAGATCTCCCCTTAACCAAACATACCACTCTTGGAAGAAGCACAGAGTACCCCTTAAAAGTGAGAATTGAGAGAATTTGGCTCATATACTTTGGATATGTCCACAGGAAAGACAAATTGCTAGAAAAAGGCATGTTTTTATTATGTTAGGGAAAGTTGGGAAGCAGCAAAAATGAGGGATGCATTGACACAGTAGTCACAGCAATGGGCTCAGATATACCAACAATCATGAACATGGTGCAGAAAAGGGAACTGTTTGGCTCTCTTATACATGAGGTCACCAGGAGGCAGAGCTAACTTGATGACAACTAAGAACAATGACCAAAACACTAAAAACCAAACTCACTGCCATCAAGTCAATTCCAACTCATAGTAACCCTCTTTGGGTTTCCAAAGTAGTAAATCTTTACAAATGTAGATTGCCCAGATTTCCTACCACAAAGTGGCTGGTTTGAACTGCCAACCTGAAAGCCACCAGAACAACAACAGCACTATTATATTATAAACTCCTTCTCCATTTCCCTCATGTTCAAGATTTTATATCTCACCATCCATCTCCTCAGCACTCTGAAATTCTTGAGCAAACATCAACAGTCTCCCAATGGGTGTAGTGGAATCTGGAACACTTTTTAAGGTCAGGCAAACCTGATTTTGAACTCCAGGTCTGTCACACTCTTAGGGAGGATTTTTAACTTATTTTCTAGTTTCTTCATTCAGGAGGGAAGAGAAATAATGACCATGATGATGATAGCAGAAGGTGTCATGTCACGTATTAAATGCTTACAGGGTCTTCATGAGCCAGAATCGGCTCAATAGCAGTTGGTTTTACTTGAGGCAAGGACTTGTGGTAAGCAGTGTGCAGAGATTTTTTTCTTAATTCATTAAAAAAAGAGAAAAATTATGTAGAATTTTGCCCCAAGAATTTGGCTATTCATCAGAAGGTTAGTGGTTTGACCCCACCAGCCGCTCCATAGGAGTTCTGGTAGTGTAGTGCTTAAGGCATTTGACTGCTAACCAGAGACTGGAGGTTCAAACCCACCAGCCATTCCTTGGAAAGAAGACTGGGAAATCTACTTCTGTAGTGACACTATCTTGGAAACCCAAGGAGGGTTTACTATGAGTCAGGACTGACTCGACAACAGTGAGCTTGGTTTTGGTTTGGTTTGAGCTGCTCCATGGAAGAAAGATGGGGCAGTCTGCCTCAGTAAATATTTACAGCATAGGAAATCTAAAAGGTATCACTGTGAGTCAGAATTGACTTGATGGCAGTGAGTTTGGGTTTTTTGGGTAATCTTTATGGATGCAAACTGCCATATCTTTCTCCTGCAGAGCCGCTAGTGGGTTCAGAACACAGACCTTACATTGAGCAGCTGAGTGCTTAACCACTGTGCCACCAGGGCTTCTTTTCACATATTTAAAAAGTGTAAATTGTAGGCAAGGTGGCCAGACAAAGGGAACTTATTCAGTGCCCAGGCTTTTGGATCCCCTTAAAATTCAGTTACACCCAGAAGACACTTGCCTGTTGGGTCTTTGCATGTGACTTGTTTTAAAAGTAGCAAATTGTACCTTCACTTTTGGTTCCTTTTTTTATTTCCTTCAATTAATTGATAATTGAGTGTGTAGTAACTATTGAATTATAAACCTGTTTCTCTTATATTCTTTAGTCATATTATTTATGTTAAAAAGACAAAAGCAAAGATGTGAATAATTTTCTTCTACACATGATACAAAGGATAAATAAGTAAAAACATTGGTCTGGTGTGACCCAGATTAAGAGTGTTGTCATGGTCAAAGAAATATGACCTAGCAACCAAAAGGTAATTTCAAAACAATGTAAATTTTATATCTGAGATTCTTAATGATCACAATAGAGGTGCATTGTCCATTGCATCATTTCTTAGAACTTATTTTCATTTTCCACTCATTTCCCTCATATCTCATGCTCTTCTGTTTCTTTCTCATCAAATTGCACAATTTGCTTCTTTCTCTCCAGGGGTTGGCCTAAAAACCTATTATCTACCTCCCACACCTCTCTAGTTTTACCATTTCTTCTGATTCTTCAGATTATGCCTCTCTCAAAGATGCAATCTGACTATTGTAGAACCCTCCTTAGAGGTTCTGAATGGTAAGAAACAAAGTCAGAGAAACCTCCAAACCTCTTGAGGCAGCAGAGGGAAAGGGTATGTTGGGAATAATCATACTTGTTTTGTGTTTTCACATGTGATAGTGAATTATCCTAGGTTTCAGATGATACGCTGGATTCATGCATCAGTCCTGCTAATTTTGAAGATTACCATCTGCTGGTCAGTTTGTCACACTGTGGTGGTTTGGGTGTTGTTATGATGCTAGAAACTACCTCACTAGCATTTCAAATACCAGCAGGGTCACCCACACTGGACAGATTTCAGTGGAGCTTCCAGACTAATACAGATAGAAAGAAAAGCCTGGTGATTTATTTCCATGAATTAGTCAATGAAAACACTATGGACCATAATAGAATATTGCCCAATATGATGCTGAAAGACAAATCCTTCTGCTTGGAAGGAATGACAATAGCTGCAACAAACATACTAGCAATCATGAAGGTGGAGCAGGACTAGAAATTATTTCATTCTGTTGTACATGAGTTTGCCATGAGTTGGAAACAAATCAACAGCAATTCACAATTTTCCAACAGTCTGACAGAGAGATATTTTGGAGGCATCATGCACTAGCTATTTGACTGTTCTCTCTGCAAGGCAGTGTCCAAGTTTCTGGAGATGTTCAGGTACTTCATAAACAAGCAAAACTTCTGTTAAGTCCAATGCTAACCAAGAACAATGAGTTTCTCCAATGTACTGGGTGTGCCAGCCCTCAGACCAGCTCACAGCAACATGACATGGGAGGCAAATATCAAGGCCAGGTACATCGTCCTCTCCAATAGTCAAAGTTTTCCTTGCAGGAACATTCTTTAAGTTTGTACCACAGGGTCTTAGGTAAAGTGAGAGACTTTTTGAATCACAAATGTATAGATGCACAAATCTTGAAAAAATTATAAAAATATTAGGTGTTGAAATCAGGTTCTAAAATGATTTTACATGGCTGGCTGAATCATTTCCTCAGTACAGGTGCAAAAACCAAACCAAACCAAACCTGAATGAATGGGGATGTATGACATTTAGAAGCAGCCCATTGAACATTGATTGGGGTTTCAATCATTCAATCATTGAAAGAGGCCTTGGTGGTGCAAAATTTAAGCACTCAGCTGCCAACTGAAAGGAAAGGTTGGCTGTTTGAACCCACTGAGCTGCTTCGTGGGAGAAAGACATGACAATCTGCTCCAGATTACAACCTAGAAAACTTGATGGGGCAGTTCTACTCTGTCACATGAATTTGCTGTGTCAAAATAAACTTTAGGACACCTGACAACAACAAAATGGGCCAACAAATGCTTATTCATCAGTGTGGTGGCTGCACAAATTTAAATGACAACCTTGGTATTCACACGACTGATCAGCCACGTCTGGAATGTTTTGTTCAGTTCTCTTTGTTGCACTTTAAGAGGAAAATCGAGCAATTGGAACTTGTTTAGCAGAGAGCAAACTGATCGGCAGAGATGAACTGAATCTGCACTGTGTGAGATTGGCTTGACTCTGAGAAGAGAAAACCATGTGAAGAGTGGTCAAACATCAGAGGGGCAGTCTGGTTTCATGAGAATCCAGAGGGAAGAACTTGGACCAATAGTATATGATATAAACAATGCAGACTTCAGTTTAGAAGGTCATGTCTAACTGTGGCCATATGTCAGCTAAGGTTTCTTTGCACCTCCAGTGCCAGTTCTGGTTGTTGGAAGCCAGTTCCTTTGCTCGTGGAAACATGATGCTCACCCTCACAATCTATATTGTTCCTGTTATTGGTCCCAGAGAATTCACCAAAAGGCATTTGTGTTCATAAAATACTGCCAAATGAAAATCAAATCCACAGAAGCTTTGTTTAGAAACAAAAGGGGGAAAGGAATCATTGTAGCAATGGAGGACAGTCTACAACTATAAAAACTCTGACTAGCACCTCAAAGAGTTAGGGAAAAGTTTTTCCTTTTATCTAGACTGAGAGTAAATAAGATTAGAAAAACCTTACATGTGGGTACATGGGATGAAAGAGTAATGCCACTGTACTGTAAATAAGAATGTTTAGTGCTATGGGTCTTATTCTCCAAGGGGTCCATAAGGAGAGGTTGTGATTTGACTCAAGCTGAAGCAGGGCCAAAGTTCAGGAGGAGAGCTTAGCCAAAGTTTGAGTAATGAGCACTTGCTTTCTGATTGATCAGTGGGGACAAGCAATTAAATTGCTCATTTATGAAATAAGAAATAGGAATTTGGAGGATCTGCGTTTGGCCTATGGAGTCCTGGTGGTGCAGTGGTTAAGGTGCTCAGCTGCTAAGTTAACAGTGAACAGTTCAAACTCACCAGACACTCCTCAGGAGAAAGGTGTGGAAATCTGCTTCCATAAAGATTACAGCTTTGGAAACCATATAAAACTGTTCTACTCTGTCACATAGGGTCACTATGAGTAGGAACAGACTTGATTGTAGTGGGTTTGGTTTGTTCATGCCTAACCCTATCATAGGTAAACAAGGTACATCTGTGAGTCTTATTTAAGTCATACTGAAATGGTGTTGCTGCTGGTTTTTTTTTTTTTTTTTTTCCTTTTTGGTAAGCCATTTTTCTGAACTCAAAGGTGGGGAGATTCTTTAACCATGGCTGTTTGTCAAGACTACAGGGTTCAGGGAAAATTCACCATCGTCAATACTTTACTGAAAACTTGGAAAGAGAAAGAGATTTAAACCATAGTAATTAACAAAGTGTTTAAAGTTCCATGTTATATATTACTATTTCTAACTCTCCCTTGGGAGCTCTGGTAGCGTAGTGCCTAAGGCACTTGACTGCTAACCAGAAGGCTGGTGGTTCAAACCCACCAGCCACTCCTCGGAAGGAAGATGGGGCAATTTACTTCCGTAGTGATACTGCCTCCGAAACCCAAGGAGGGGTCGCTATGAGTTGGGTCTGACTCGACGGCACTTGACAACAACAAAAACAGCTATCCCTCAGTCATTTCCACAACTTCCACAACTCAGTTCTAGTACTCGACCCTGTTGCTCAACATTCTTTTCTTCTTCTCTCCCCTTTTTCTCATCCATATCAATCTATTTAGCCATGTCTTTCTTACCTTGAAGGAGCTCTGGTGGCACAGCAGCATTTTGCTGCTATCCAAAAAGTTCAAAGGTTTGAAACCATCAACCACTCCATGGGACACAGGTGGGGCAGTCTGCTTCCATACAGATTTACAGCCTTGGAAAGCCAATGACACAGTTCTACTCTGTCCTGTAGGGTTGCTATGAGTCAGAATTGATTCTATGGAAGTGAGTTTTTTGAGTTCTCTTATGTTGACGCCCACTGACCCTGCCCACAAAGACTATTACCTCAGTAGCAGAATCTCTGGTGTTTGCCGTTAAGCTAATTCATTTTCTTTTCTTTCTTTATTTTTTCTTTAAGTTGTGATTTGGGTGAAAGTTTACAGAGCAAATTCACTTTACACACAGCAGTTCACATACTTTGTTTCATGACGTTGACTGCAATTTACCACAATGCAACAACTCCCCTCCCAATTCCTTCCAATAGTACCTCTTCCCTGTGTCCATCCCTCCATGCACTCCAGCCCTCTGAACTGTCTCCCTGTGCATACACAGCCCTTCTATTCTCCCATGATTGTTCTCTCCGAGGAGTGTATACCTCAGGTAAATGTTCAATTCATATGCCTGTCTTTTGTTTGGCTGAAAGCCACAGGTGTGGGTTCAATTCCAGACCTGAAGGGCAGCTAGGGGCCGTAGTCTCAGTGGTTCCATTAGGCTCTATATCAGACCAGCAAACCTGGTCCTTTTTTTTCAAATGATTTTGAGTTTTGCTCCACATTGTTCTCCCTCTCTATCCAGGATCTCCTACAGAGATCCCCCTGAGTGGTTGACAGTGGTAGCTGGGAACCACCTAGTTCTTCTGGTCTC
>NW_006921731.1:5580775-5661312 GCF_000298275.1 Orycteropus afer afer
CTTCCCTTGAATAGACATACTTAATAGTTCAGCCTGTCCACCCATCTATCCACTTGTATACCCATGTTGCCTTCACTGACAACACAGTACTATATGTGCAAAAGTGTTCATCTTTGTTGTCTACACCTCCCATGTCTTCCTCTTCCTCAAGGCCACCATGTTGATCACTTACATTTGGTACATTGTCCTTCTCTTCATCCAAATCAATACCTGCCTCTACCTATCTAACAATGTTCCTTCCCCTCCTCTCCCAACCCTGGTAATCAATAAAGAAAATTTCCTCCATATATAAACCTTTCCTTGACTTTTCACAATAATGGACTAATACAATATTTGCCCTTCTGTGATTGACTTACTACACTCAGCATAATGTCCTCCAAGTTCACCCACATTATGCAGTGTTTTGCAGATTCTACATTATTGTTTAGGGTTGCATAGTATTCCATTATGTGTATGTACCATAGTTTGGTTATCCATTTTTCAGTTGATGGGCACCTAGGTTGTTTCCATCTTTTGGCTATTGTAAATAGTGCTGCAATGAACATGAGTGTACATACATCTCTTCTTGTCCTGGTTCTCACTTCTTTATGATATATACCTAGTAATGGAATGGCTTGGTCAAATGGTATTTCTATAATTCATTTTCTTAAAAGAGAAAAAGAAACCAAACTCATTGTGATAGAATGGGTTCAGAATCATGGTGACCTTATGTGTTACAGAGTAGAACTGCTCCATAGGTTTTTCTTGGCTTGTTCTTAATGAAATCAGATCACCAGGATTTTCTTCTGCATCTATTGTGTTATCCCAGTACATTTGCAACAAGAGTTCAGAGAAAGAAATGTGCTGACCAAGAAGTACCAAATCTTTCCTGTCATGACTGAAGTCTTGTACATGGGCTGAGTGGCCACCCATTTGGAATGTGGTGGTTTTGCTTCAAACTTCCATTGTAGGGTGGAACTTAGGTGGTTTCCAAAATGACCACTAGTTCTAAGAGATTATTATTCTCCAGTTAGCCCTGAATTAGGAGTAGTGGTAACGGTTTTGTGTGGAGTACAACGCAGTGTTGGCAGGGACCACTGTTATGTTGATTTTAAGTATTCACTCAACAGAGATTTGTTGAACCTTCAGATGTGCCATTAATTGTTCTAGGAATGAAACTCAGATTCAAATTAGGTGGCACCCTATACATGTGGAAATAGCAGTGAAAAGTGAAAAGTGCAAAGGAGGGACTCATGCAGATCTTTCGGAAAAACTCCTGGTTGGTATTTGGTGGAAAGGATCTTTTAGAAGTACTTCAACTTACTCCATGGAAGAGGCTAGACTTATGAAATCTTAGATGCTGTTCATTAGACATGCATATATAGGTTTTTCTCTTTTATTCTAGTGGAACATGGGCTAACATTTTTATGGGAGCTCTGGTGCTGTAGTGCCTAAGGAATTTGCCTGCTAACTAGAGGGCTGGTGGTTCAAACCCATCAGCCACTCCATGGAAGGAAGTTTGAGCAATTAATTCTGTAGTGATACCACCTCGGAAACCCAAAGAGGGGTTGCTATGAGTTGTACCTGACTCCATGGCAATGGGTTTGGTTTGGTTTGGTTGGTGCTCTCTTTGTACCAGGGCTTTGAACCAGTTTATTCTGGGTTGACCCCTTGCTGAGAATTTACATTTCCACCCCAAATGTAGTGAATCAGAATTTATATTTTAACAAGATCACCATGTGATAAGAATCACCTGGAGATCTATAAGAATCTGGTGTGGAAGTGCAAATTACCAGCAAGGGGTGGAACTAGAATGATCCTGTCCAAGTCTTGGTTTGTATTGTGCTATGTAGTTATTTAGTGATCACATATTGCAGCAGTATTAATATTAGCATCTATAGACTCTGTAGGTTAATATGGTTTCTATCTCAGGAAATTCCCTTGGTGCAGGAATTGTGAAAATACCAATGGAGTAGTAAGGCATGTGACTGCTCACCAGAAAGTTGGTGGTTCAAACCCACCAGCCACTCCATGGAAGGAAGACTGGGCAATGTACTTCTGTAAATGTTTACTGCCTCGGAAACCCAGTGGGGTCACTATAAGTTGGATTCTACTCAATGTCAGTGAGTTTGGTTTAATTTGGTTTAGATAGTTAACAAGAAGATTCTTTGGAGAGAAATCTTGCCCTTCTTAAGAAAACATGGCATATGAAGCCCCTTATGAACACAGTTCTCAGAGGAAACCAAACAAAACTAAATTCACTGCCAAGTTGATGGTTAGCAGTCAAATGTCTTAGAGTCTACACCAACAGAGCTCCTTTATTCAGAATAAAGTGTGTGAATATTTTGGATTAAAAGAGTGTGATGAGGTGGAATGACAGACAGAATTCCAAAGTAGTGCCTTTACTTAAGATAAACAAAACACAACCAAATAAGCAAATCTCTAGGCTCCTAGAATGTTAAAAATGAGAATGCTCTTTAACTCACAGAATAATGTTTTTGTGGCTCTAGAAAGGGTTGTTATGGTTTTTTTTTATCCAGTTTCAGTGACAGGAAAAGTTCATAGGTAGTGCAAAATATTTGTTTGTTCAAATACACCCAGTTGCACCATGGAAGAAAGGCCTGGTGATCTTCTTCCATAAAGATGACAGCAAAGAAAACAAGATGGAGCAGTTCTACACTGCAACACATAGAGTTGGAACCAACTTCATGGTAAGCTTCCAGTGTCAAAATCAGACCTCCCTCCATGTATCTAAAAGGAAAATATTTAATATAGGGTCTTAGGTGCATTTAAGCTCACTGGACAACTTGGAGGATTAGTTCCAGATTGCACTCAGGAGTCACTTCCTTTTGTGAGCTAACAAAACATTAGCTTCACTGTCCTTCACTTCCACAGGCTCCTTCCTAAGATCTGGGAGAAGTCCTACAAAATTCATATTCAAAATGTATATGTCACTTTCATGCACATCAACAAATGAATGGATAACCAAACTATAGTACATACACACAATGATATACTATATAACATTAACGAATAATGAAGACTCAGCAAATCATTTCATAACATGAATGAACTTGGAAGACTTTATGCTGAGTGAAATAATCACAGAAGGATAAATATTGTATGAGTCCTCTATTATAAAAAATCAAGGAAAAGTTTACACAGCGAAGGAAATTTTCTTTATTGTTTACCAGGGATGAGAGGGGATGGTAGTGAAGGAAAGTAGGTAGATAGTTAAGAGACAAGTGTTGATATGGGTGAAGAGAAAAACAATATAACAAAAGTATGTTTCTAGCACAATATCACTAAAGAAAAGGAAGACACAGAGAGGTATACAAAAGGTATAGACAGTAAAAAAACAAGACCAAACTAAATCTACTGCCTTCAGGCTGGTTCCAACTCATAGAGACCCCCACTGGGTTTCCAAGGCTGTAAATCTTTACAGAAGTAGATTGCCTCATCTTCCTCCCATGTAGCAGCTGGTGGATTTTAACCACCATCCTTCTGGTTACCAAAACCAAACCAAACTCATTGTTGTTGAGTTGGATCTGACTCATAGTGACCCCCCCTTGGGTATCTGAGGCAGTGTCCCTATGGAAGTAGATTGCCCAATATTCCTTCAGAGGAGTGGCTGATGGGTTTAAACTGCTGGCTTTCTGGTTAGCAGTCAAATGCCTTAGCACTACACCACCAGAGCTCTGGATACTTAGGCAGTAGTAACTGGGGTCTTAAAAAACTTGCCAGTGGCCATCTATGATGATGCAACTATTCTTGATCTCCATCTGGAGCAAAGACAAATGAAGAAAATCAAAGACACATAGAAACAGTTAGTCCAAAGGACTGATGGACCATGAGAACCTCAGTCAATATGATCATGAGACCAGAAGAACTACATGGGGTCTGGCTACCAATGCCAATCACTGAGAAAGGGATCAAAATTGGAGATCCTCCATAGAGTAGGAGAAAAAATATGGAAGAAAATTTAAAAAATAAAAAAGGACCAGAGTTACTGGTCAGAGAGAGACTGGTGAAACCCTTGAGACCATGGCCCCAAGTTACCTTTCAGACATGGAATTGAACTAACTCCTGTGGCTTAACTGTTAGCCAAACAATAGACAGGCCTGCAAGCTGAGCAACTAGCCCAGGGAGATGCACCCTTTAGAACAGTCAACCATGGGAGATCAAAAGGACAGCATTTGCACAGCTTTTGTAGAGACACAGGAATGCATAGATAAGAATGACACAGGGAAAGGGTAGCAACAGGGAGGAAATGGGAGGAGAGCTGTTATACTGCGGGGACTGTAATCAGTTTATGAACTCTTGAATATAAAACAAATCTGCCTTGTGAAATTTCACCCAAATCACAGTAAAAAGTTAAACAAACCCATAAAATGTATGCATCACTTTTAAAGGACTGTTTGAATGATAAAATAAGCAACACCACAACAAAGCAGGTCAATAAAGGGAAAAATTAGGATAACTAATTAGGGCCACTCATCTAACTACTATCTTTGGAGCTATAACTGGAGTTATGAGCTTGAGATTCCCCTTCATAATAACCATGTTATCGCCAGGACTTTTGTGCAGTGTCTTTTGACTCTAGTAAAATCATGGACACTGGAAAGCTATTTAAAAAACAAGAAAAACTTTATGATTCCACAACTTTACATCCCAGGAGAGAATGCAAAAGGGACAGAAAAGTAGCTGCATTTTCTTTTCTTTTTATCACTATGAAATACCCTTCTGCCTAAGGCAAGAAGCAATACTAGAGATATTAGTATAGCTACACCAGCTTTCTTTTGCTTGGTATGTAATCTGTGAGGTACATACTTTCCCTTCTGTGTTTGCTTCCTATGGTTGCTGTGAATGATGACCAGAAATGAAGTGACTCAAAATAACATAAACTTATTCTCTCATAGTATGGAGTCCAGTTGTCTGAAATTGATACCACTGGGCTGAAATCAAAGTGTCCATAGACATGCACACCTTCCAGAGGCTATATAGGATAATCTATTCCTTGCTTCTTCTGGCTTCTGCTGTTAGCCTCATTCTTTGATCTATGGCCTCCTCACTTTACACTTGGCCTCTGTGGTCACACTGCCTCATCATTGTCTGTGTGTAAAGAGCCTTGGTGGCACAGTAGTTAAGCACTTGGTTGCTAACTGAAAGATCAGAAATTCAAACCTACCAGCTGGTCCATGGGAGTAAGATGTGGCAGTCTGGGCAGTTCTACTTTGTCCTATAATCGACTCAACAGCAATGGGTTTGGTTTAGGTTCAGTTTATCTGTGTATATCAAATATCCTTCACCCTCCCTTCCAAAAATATATGCTTGATGGCATTTAGAGCCTATCCAGATAATCCAGAATAATCTCCTCACCTTGAGATCCTTAATTTACTCACAGCTCCAAATACTCATTTTTCAAATAAAGATTCCAGAGAATTTTTAAGACTGGATACTATTCGGGCCCCCATTCAGCAGTGCTCTGTATTTAAGGAAGTTTTCTTATAAGGAGTTAATGCCTCCTCTTTTTTTCCAAAAAAAAAAAAAAAAAAAAGTCACAATCTTTGTCTTTTAGTTGGGATATTTAGCTCATTTCCATTTAATGAAATTATTAATTTTTTTTAGGTTTAAACCAACTGTCTTAGTATTGTTAGTTGCTGTCGAGTCAGTCTCAACTCAAGGTGGCCTGTGCGTTCAGAGCAGAATTGCTCCATGGGATTTTGAAGGATGTGACCTTTTGGAAGCAGATCACCATGGCTGTCTTCTGAGATGCATCTAGGTGGGTTCAAACCACCAACCATTTTGGCTGCTATTCAAGTGCTTAACTGTTTGTGCAGCCCAGGAACTCCACCATCTTACTAGTGTTAGTTATTTATCCTACCATTTTATGTCCTATTCTCTCCTTTCTTACATTCTTCTTAATGAATAAATTATTTTTAATCATCCATTGTGTTTTTCTGTCTAAAACTCACATCTGTTTATAAATAAAAACTAATTTTCATACAGAATCTTAGCTGCAAAGACATCTGGGAAATACATTTTTCAGATTTTCCACCACTCCAATTAGAGGAATGGATGGTAGCTGAAAGAGACATTCCACAGTGTGCAACACACATAATAACATAGTGGTTATGTAAGCAGTGGTCTACACTCTTTTCTGTCATCATTACACAGCATGAGCCACAATGTGCATTCACTAGGTTTCCAGAACAGAAAATTCTACTTTGAGCAGATGGGTGGGTGAATATAAGCCTGAGCTTTGAACTTGGCAATAGATAGACATATGCATCATGATACCTTTATATTTTTACAATAGTTTAGTAATTTGCAAAGTGGGCTGACCTAGGGCAGTGATTTCATAGCATCTGCTTTGATTTAGAAGAATTTTCAGAAAGTATTGTTAATATAATTAATACAGGGGAATGTTATTGTTGTTATGTGCCTTCGAGTCAGACCCAACTCATAGCGACCCCTCCTTGGGTTTCCGAGGCAGTATCACTATGGAAGTAGATTGCCCAACCTTTCTTCCGAGGAGTGGCTGGTGGGTTTGAACCACCAGCCTTCTGGTTAGCAGTCAAGTGCTTTATGAATTATGCTACCAGAGATCCCAGAATACAGGGAAATAGAGAACGTGAAAGGCAACTCTGGTGGCACAATGGCTAAGCACTCAGCTGCTAACCAAAAGGTCAGTCATTTGAACCTACCAATGAGAAAAGACCTGGTGATCTATTCCTGTAAAGATTACAGACTAAGAAATCCTATCAAGCAGCTTTACTCTGCTCTATGTTGTTATGTGCCGTTGAGTCAGACCCAACTCATAGAGACCCCTCCTTGGGTTTCCAAGGTGGTATCATTATGTAAGTAGATTGCCCCATCTTCCTTCTGAGGAAGGCTGGTGGGCTTGAACCCCCAGCCTTCTGGTTAACAGTCAAGTGCCTTAGGCACTATACTACCAGAGCTCCTACTCTGTTCTATAGGGTCCTTAGTCCTTATTATTGTATTTTAACTGATTTGTGTTCTCTTTTGTTGTTATGTGCCTTTGAGTTAATTCCAACTTATAAGGACTCTGCTCTACAGGGTCCTTATAAGTTGAAATTGACTCAAAGATACACAACAAAAGAGAACACAAATCAGTTAAAATACAATAATAAAAATATTTTCAATCGGTTGTTGATCTGAGCAAAGACTGATAAAGTATGGACATCTAATTTGATGGGAATGAAAATATACTTTCTTGATTGTATCTTTTATTAGGTCTGCCTCCATTTTGGATGGAAATGTATAACCACAATTTGAATTACATCTACTTGAAATTCTAGTACAAAGCAGATGAGAGTGGACTAAAGCAGAGAGGGGCAGAGTTAGATCTGTGTTCAGTTCTGTTCCAAGACCCTTTGGCAAAGAAATCACAGCCTGAAATGGGACGTCTCGATTCAAATTCTTGCATACTAGCAACAGAGGCTGAATAGATAATTTGTCTTAAGACACAATCCAGAATGGGAATGAATGTGTGGACAGTTGTTGATACCCAGAGAGCAAAGAGACTCTTGAAACAGACTAATGATCTGTACAAAATGGATCAGAGTGGTCCTTGCCAACCCTGATGCTTTCCTGTTTTCAGTTAAGCAACTCTCTGTATGGTATGCATTTGAGTAGCTTTCGAAGACAGCTTTGTGGAATACAACCTGTCCCAGACCATTTTTTTGGGGGAATTTTCAGTTCTCTTAGAGGTAGCACATAAGTCTCTCTATACCATCAGTTTGAATATTAAGACAAGTTTTCCAGAATTTTATAAGTTAGTTAGAAATCTTTTAGGGTTTGTTTTATTGGCAGTAGTGACTTTGTGCCCTTACTGGTTATCACTATCCAGGTGAAAGAAGTTACTAGAGGTAGGAATAATTTACATAACATCTCTTGGAACATTACTTCAATAGTCTTCTCAACCCAGAAGCATTCCCAGTAAACTATTTCTAGTCTCTACTGTAGCTAATAAAACAGCCACCTTTCCACCAAAGAGAGCAAGGTGGCATGCCTGTAGCCAATAAATTCTAAGAACTGAAAGAAAAAGGATTTCCCTTCCTGAGTAAAAGACAAAGCTTGAAGAAGTAATCTGTAGCATTTTCATTTTTACTACTTGAAGCGTGGATGTGATACTTGAAGATGTAGCAGCCATTTTGAGAGTGTCAGTGTAAAAGTCACATATGAAGGTGCACAAACCAGGAGAAGAAAAGGAACCAGATACTTGATAACATCCTTCATGAGTTTCAGTAGACCTTGACTATGTATTTCCAGATTTTATCTTATTTCAAAAAAAAAAAATAAAAAAATAATAATAATAAATTTTAAAAATTAAATGAATCTCCATATGTTAACTAACAACTTTCTGTGGCTTATAGCAAGAGAAAATCTGATTCAATACAGTATGTTGAATTCAGATTTCAGATTTTTTTCCCCCTTCATGTGGATACTCCCTTACTGACATAGTCCATCACTCACTTCACCTCCACATTCTTATACCCAGGCTGGCACACACACACAGACCCACTGACAAAGCCATCCTCCAGTCTATAACACTTTAATGTTTTAAAAATATTAAGTACATGTGTGTGCCAAGCTTACATTATTTCATTTGATAATTCCTTTAAATATTATTGTGTCTGATAGTTGGAGCTGTGTGTCAACTTGGCTGGACCACAATTCTGTGTGGTTTAAGCAGTTGTGATGTGGTTAGTCCCATGATGGGATCAGATGAATATGTTTTAAGCAGCCAATCCGTTGAAAGGGAGCTTCCCTAGGGGTGTGATCTGGTTCCAGTATATTTATGGACATCCTTGGAAAAGAGACTTTCTTCTGTGGATCGGGATTCTGTTGTGCTGCCTGCAACTGTCCACGAGCAAACAATCCACCTTTCAGCCCAGAGATCTTAGATTCATCATTCATTGGAGTCAACAGCCAGTACACTGCCTGCCAACCTTGAGCTCAGCCCCTGCAGCTGCAAGAGTTCGGAAAAGCCTCCATCTTGACATTTGATCCAAGAACTTTGGACTTACCAGCTTCTATAAGTGTGTGAGCCATATTCCTAAAATAAATTTATCTTTCTCTATATATATAAGCTTTACTGGTTTTGTTTCTCTAGAGAACCCAGTCTAACACATTGTGGAAAAGTATACTTCACTAAAAGGAATTTTTAATATACGTAAGTTTGATGGTCCTTATCTCTACCTATGTATTTATTTGTGCTGCAAATATATGCATGAATATAGAAGAGAATACAGGAGACAAAGTTATGAAAACTTTTTAGCTATAACCATACACTTTGAGGGGAAAAGCCACTGAGCCTAGGGGCTCAGAACCATTGGTCAACTGGCAAAATTTAGTTCACAAAGAAAATGTTCTACACCTATTTTGATAAGTAGCACCTTGGGTCTTAAAGCATGCAATCAGCTATCTAAGGGGCAACTAGTGGTCTCTCCCTGTGCAGAGCAAAGAAGAGTGAAGAAAATCAAAGAAACATGGAAACAATTATTCCAAATGATTAAAAGACCATGCAAACTTAGGCCTCCATAATCATGAATCCAGAAAAACTAGATGGGGTCTGACTACCTCTACTGACTTCTCTGAAAGGGATCACATTAAAAGGTCCTGGCCAAAGTGGGAGAAAAATGTGGAACAAAGCTGAAAATCATAAAAAATGACCAGACTCACTGGTTGGATAGAGATTGGTAGAACCCCCGAGACTATGGCCCTTATTTACCCTTCATGTCTGGAACTGAACTCTCCCTGTGGTTCAGTCTTCAGCCAAATAATAGACAGGTCTACAAGGTGAAGAGTAGCACTAGGGAAGTATGCACTCCTTAGACCAATTAACTATTTGAGACCAAAAGGGCAGCATTTGCCCAAGGATAAGGTTCAGAAGGCAAAAAGGGATAAGAAAGGAGGAATGGAAACAGGAAAGGAAGTTGGATTAGTAATTCTACATTGTGGGGATTGCAATCAATGACATGAAAAAAATGTGCATGAATTATTGAATGGAAAACTAATTTGCTCAGTAAACTTTCACTCAAATTACAATAAAAAAATAAAAAAAAATTAAGGAGTTTTCATGTAATCTCAAGTATGATTAAAGAGTAGAACATCAGAAGTTGAGTTTTTGGTAATGACTTTTTTTCAAAATTTTAATATAAAATTTTGAAACATGAAAAGTTGAAAAATTATACAGTGAAAACCCATATGTACCACCTAAATTCAACAATTTACATTTTACTATATTTGCTTTATCACATAACTCCTACTCTACCTATCACCACTCAGAGTTGAGATAATCCTCTAGACTGCTTTCAAGAGATGAGTAAAATCCTGCATTAATAAGTATCAATGCTTGGAGAAAGATTTATGTGCAACTTTGCCAAGTTCTCTCATGGAGACAGACATGTACTTACTGAATGTGAGTCTTTTGAACTTCATGAGCAACATTACTACCTATTTTCTATCCTACCTATTGCCCAGGAACTTTCTAGAGTAGTGTCTTCAAAGCGTAATAATTCCTGCTGAACAAGATCAGTAATGGAAACTTTTTGGAGATGCAAATCCTCAGGTTCTATTTCAGTGAAAAACAATAAAAAAGGGTGTGCATCAGCATTGCATCCTTCCACTATAATTATTCAGACTGTGTGCTGAGAAAATTATCTGAGAAACTAGACTATATGAAGAAGAACACGGCATTGGGATTGAAGGACGATTCATTAACAACTTGAGAGATGCATATGACACAACTTTGCTTGCTAAAAGTGAAAGGGACTTGAAGCACTTACTTATGAAGATTGAAGACTACAGCCTTCAATATGGATTACACTTCAACTTGAAGAAAATAAAAATCATCACAACTGGACCAATAAGCAAAACAATGATAAAAGGAGAAAAGATTGAAGTGACCAAGGATTTCATTTTACTTGAATTCACAATCAACACTAGTGGAAACAGTAATCAAGAAATGAAATGACATATTGGTCTGGGCATATCTACTGCAAAAAAGCTCTTTAACACATTAAAAAACAAAGGTGTCACTTTGATGAATAGGTGCTAATTAAGGACTAAGAAGAATTGATGCCTTTGAATTATGGTATTGGCAAAGGATATTGAATATACCATGGACTGTCAGAAGAATGAACAAATCTGTCTTGGAAGGACAGCCAGAAAGCTTCTTAGAAGCAAGGATGGTGAGACTTCATCTTAAGTACTTTGGACACATTATCAGAGGGGACCAATCCCTGCAGAAGGAAATCATGCTTGGTAGAAAGTAAACAAAAAGGAAGAAGAACCTTAACAAGATGGATTAACACAGTGACTACAACTTTGGGCTGAAACATAGCATTGATTGTGAGGACAATGAAGAGTGGGCAATGTTTTGTTCTGTTGTATAGGGGGTTTTCTGTTGTATATGGTGTTGCTGTGAGTTGGAACTGACTTGACCACACCTAACAACAACATTCCAATGCTAAAAAATCAGATACTCTGGCAATGGGCCTAGAAACCTGTCTTTAAACAAGCCATTCAAAGTGCTTGTGATACCTGTTAAAATTCAAGAATCTGTATTCTAGAGAAATCAAGGGCACATTGTTAAGTAGTAGAGATAACCAGTTGCCACTGAGCTGAGTTTGGCTCATCACGACCCCATGTGTGTCAGAATAGACCTGCTCTACAGGGTTTTCAATGAATTTGTATGAGAGTCTAAAATCTGAGGCACCTGGTGTGTTAAATAGAGAAGTCTGAGAGCAGAGCCTTAACTCCATCCTAATAGGAGTCTGGAATCCATGTTGAATTTTAAAGTTGCCTTTTCTTTCAATTGTTTTCTTCTCCTGTACTTAAACTTTGTGATGACATATGCCCTTAGGGGAATACTTTTCTCTGTGGTCAGGCATATGTAAGATTTCACAGCCTGTTTCCAAAAGATCTTTCCTCTATGGTCAAAAGATATAGAATGAGATAGTCTATGTCTGAAGGGCCTTGACATGCACATTATCAATACATATTTTTTACAGTAGACCCCCAGGAAAAGAGATATCAGCTTTAATAGCATGTTCCCAGGGGAAAAAAAAAAACATGTCCTGCAATTGTCATGTGAGCATCCTGAACTAATCTTAAAAGCAATGTATGCTTGTAATCATATACACTTAATCAATCATGTAATACCATGTTATATATGTAATCCACCAATCCCCGCTAACCACACACTTTCAGATAGCCTACTTTCAGCTCTCTTGACAGTTTTTCAGCCAATCATAATATTATAACTTTTGTTCCTACTTCACTCTATAAAAATTGCTGTTTCTTTGTTGCTCTATGGAGTGGCCATCTTTACTTTGTGGTTTTGGACATTTCTCAATTCGGACTGTTCTCTAGAGTTAAAATAAATTTCTTTAATTTTAATTTTGTAGAGTGTGTGTTTTCACTCTAGGACATCACTGACCTTTCTGAAGGAGATCACCAGCACTTTCTTCTGAGGCACCTCCAAGAGGATTTTAACTGCCAACCTTTTGATTAGTAGCCATGTGCTTAACTGTTTCCACAACCTAGGGCTCCTCAGATAGTGGTGCTAAGGGCTTAAATTACACATTCCTTGTTAAAATTCATTTGCTTTCACACATTCCACAAAGATTTTTGTTTTCCCTAAAAACACCATGATAACAGACAGTTTGTTTCCATAATATGAAAGAAGGTGCAATCACACTGGTGCTGGTGGCTTCCCTGCTGGTATATCTGTTGTGAACCAAGCATCTCTGCTGTCAGATCTTCTTGGATGTTTATTACCTTCATTACTCTGATTGATCTGGTTGTCTGGGTAAAATGCAAAGCAAAAGACTTGGCAAATTAATATTTAAACCACTTCTTCTAAATCGCTGATGAGCTGGGGACAGGTGTGGTCTTTCTTTCCTGACACAATAATTTAGGGGAATTCTTGCTTATACATAGTTTGTCTT
Source organism: Orycteropus afer afer (assembly GCF_000298275.1). Taxonomy (NCBI): domain Eukaryota; kingdom Metazoa; phylum Chordata; class Mammalia; order Tubulidentata; family Orycteropodidae; genus Orycteropus; species Orycteropus afer. The sequence goes on from NW_006921731.1 coordinate 5,593,735, forward strand.
CCACAATTTTGAATCTCTTCCCATAGACTGAGGAAATTAACTGTATATAATTCTAGGATGTAATGATATTTATATTTCTTCTAGCATCAGAAACTTTGGTCTGGAAGCATTTTGTTCAAAATAAGTGTATATACATCACAACGAGTCATCTATGTATGTTGGTCCTATTGTGGAATGAGAATTTGTAGAACGAGGAAATAGAAATGAGAGTTTTTTTTTTTTTTTTTTTAAAGGAAGTAAATATTAAGAAACTTTTGAGAAAGATTTATGTAAAGTTCTACCAAGTTCCTTCTAGGAAGATAAAAACCAAACCAAACCAAACTCACTGCCATCGAGTCAGATCTGACTCAGAGCAACCCCTCCTTGGTTTTCTGAGGTGGTATCACTATGGAAGTAGATTGCACAACCTTCCTTCCAAGGAGTGGCTGGTGGGTTTGAACCACCAGCATTCTGGTTAGTCAAATGCCTTAGGCACTATGCCACCAGAGCTCCCTCTAGGAAGATAGACATAAATTTGTCCTGATACAAACCCCTGCATTTTATTTTGACCTAAGGTATTTTGACCTTTAGCCTAGGTTTTTTCCACTCATGAGAAAGAGAAGGAATAGGAGCCCAAAATTATCAGAATTAAATGATTAAGTGATACAGGGATAGGGTGACCAACCAACCCTGTAGTATATTCTCAGGACTGGGGTATTTCCATGGCAAGTAGATTTCCAGTGCCAAAAGTGAGAAAATTCCCCGGCAAAATGGCATGGCTGGTCACCCTTTAAAGAGCTCTGGTGGTGCAGTGCCTATGGCATTTGACTGCTAACCAGAAGGTTGGCAGTTCATCCACCAGCAACTCTGGGAAGGAAGAAGGGGCAATCTATTTCCATAAAGATACACTGTCTTGGAAACCCAGTGAGGGTCACTATGAGTCAAAATTGACTTGATGGCAATGGGTTTGGTTTTCTTTTTTGGTCATCCTTATCAGGGTCGGATGAGGTGATTGATCTGCAAAGGAAAGGGTGTTTCCTAGGCCTCCTACTTTTCTATGATGAGTTACTGCTATTCATGAGGTCCCCTGCTAGCTGGATATGTGTTCTTAATATCCAGAAAGAAAGAAGCACAGGATTCATGTTTCTAAGTGGGACCTAACAGAGTTAATGCAACCAAGAGTTAAAGTTAGAATGAGACATACTGTCACTTTCTCTTCCATGAGTAAAGCTATAACTTACACTAGTAATGGCTTCTTGACCATGAAAGTGGAAATGACACTAGAGGCATGAGGGATCCAGGTGGTTTGCATTTTGTTGACTTGGTGACTTTTATTCCATGAGTACACAGAGTCACAGGAGTCCCAGAGCTCCTGTGATACCTTAGAAGACCAGGTTCAATTCCCAGCCAGTGCACTTCATGACTTCATGTGCAGCCACTACTGGTCTGTCAGTGAAAGCTTGCTTGTCGCTATGATGCTCAACAGGTTTTAATGGAGCTTCCAGACTAAGACAGTCTAGGGAGAAATGTCTGTCAATCTACTTCCAATGAAAACCTTAAGGATCACAACAGTCTGCTCCACACTGATATGGGGATAGCGTGGGGCCAGGCAGTGTTTTGTTCCATTGTGTATGGAGTCTTCATGAGTTGAGAGATTGCTGGAAAGCAGCTCACAATAACTAGTATAGCCTGAGTGGATTTGATTGTGCACATTGAAGTATAAAACCATAGCACCTGAAAAGTAGATGATACATCTATTAGAAGGTGAGCTCCTCAGGGGAAGGTTATTTGGCTTCTAAACTAACTTCTGTGTTCCTAAGCATTGATAACACTATCTGGTGTATAATACCCAAACCAAACCAAACTCATTGCCCTTAAGTTGATTCTGACTCATAGTGACCCTGCAGGATAGAATAGAACTGCCCATAGTGTTTCCAGGGCCGTAAATCTTTATGGAAGCAGGCTATTTCATCTTTCTCCCACAGAGCAGCTGGTGGGTTCAAAATGCTGAATTTTCAGTTAGCAGCCAAATGCCTTAACTACTGCACATAAAGGCTCCTTGGTGTATAATAAATGAAAAAACAAGTTCATTGTCATTGAGTTGATCCCGACTCATAGTGACCCCTCCTTGGATTCTCAACACAGTATCTCTACAGAAGTAGATTGTCCAATCTTCCTTCTGAGGAGTGGTTGGTGGGTTTGAACCTCTAGCCTTCTTGTTAGCAGTCAATGCCTTAGGCACTACACCACCAGAGTTCCCTTACTGTATAATAAGTGTTCAAAAACATCTACTAATAGGATACTATGGCTGCTGTGTATTATAATACCCAAGGGACAGATAAAGAGAACATAATTGTTTTTCTGGACCCAACTCAATAGCAAGGAGAACCTGGTGATGAGCAAGCTTGGGTAAAGGACTAATGTCTGAGTTCCTGAGCTGGGGAGTAAAAGCATAGACCTAATCAATTGGACATATGAAGCTTTAGAAAGACAGGCAGAAGAAAGAAAGGTAAAAGAAATGATGGTAATGAACATGAGACCAGAAAGAGGAAGACGGCAGTCCCAAGAGCAGGGGGAAGCACTTAGGAGTGGAATTCTGAATCTCACTGGTAGCGTAGTGCCTAAGGCACTTGACTGCTAACCAGAAGGCTGGCAGTTCAAACCCACCAGCCACTCCTTGGAAGGAAGATGGGGCAATCTACTTCCGTAGTGATACTGCCTCGGCAATCCAAGGAGGGGTCATTATGAGTCGGGTCGACTCGATGGCACGTAACAACAACAACAACAACAACAGCAACAGTCATTATCTCAAGGAGCCCTGGTAGCAAAGGGTTAATTGCTTGGTTGCTAAGCAAAAGATTGGCAGTTGGAACACACCCAGAGCCTGTAGAGAAGAAAGACCAGGCAATCTGCTGTCATAAGATAAACAGCCTAGAAACTCTATGGGCCAGTTCTACTCTGTCATATATGCTCACTATAACTGGACATGGGAGCTCTGGTAGCGTAGTGCCTAAGGCACTTGACTGCTAACCAGAAGGCTGGCAGTTCAAACCCACTTGCCACTCCTCAGAAGGAAGTTTGGGCAATCAACTTCTGTAGTGATAATGCCTTAGAAACCCAAGGAGGAGTCTCTATGAGTTGGCTAGACTCCACAGCACATAACAATAACAACAAAAACATAACTGGACTTCAAGAACATAATAACAGCTGTCATTACCCCAGGGAAGGAAAATTGATCTTAAAAGACACATATGAGCACATAGAAAACATTCCAGTAAGATGGGTTTCAACCAATTCAAAAGAAAGCTGAGAGTTGGGGTGGGGGCAAAAACAGACCACTGAGAAAGAGTGGGCCAGGAACATCAAAGTCCAGAATAGGTGTAGGTTTTGGAAAATGTTTAAGAGTCAATAAAAGTGGTTGGTTGGTTTTGAATTTTTTTGTTGCTGTTGTTCTGTGCTAAATCAGATGAGGAAACAGCAGTTTGGCTGCTTGGATTCCACCAGAGGTTTTTAAGCTATGGTCTCTGGACCATCAGCATCAACATCATTATCACTTGAGAAGTCCTTAGAAATGCAAATTACACCTCCACCCTGTTGAGCTGAACTCTGGAGGTGGGACTCACCAAGTTGTGTGTGTTCATAGGCCCTCCAGGAAATTCTGTTCTTACTAAAGCTTTTGACCCACTGGCAGTGCCTAAGGCATTTGATGCTAACTAACCAGCTTCTCCACAGAAGGAAGATGGGGCAATATACTTCCATAAAGATTTACCACCTTGAAAAGCCAGTGGAGCTTGCTATGAGTCAGAATTGACTTGATGCAGTGGATTTGGTTTTTTGGGGTTTGAAGAGATGGGTGGTAGTTCAAACCCACTAGCCACTCTGCAGGAAAAACACGAGGCAGTTGGCTTCTGTAAAGATTTATAGCCTTGGCAACCCTACGGGGCAGTTCTGCTCTGTCTTACAGGGGTTCCTATGGTTACTATGAATCAGAATTGAGTTGAAGGTGAGCCACTCTTTTTTTTTTTTTTTTTAAAGAATTAGAACATTCTTTCTCAGCCCTGGTTACTTAATACAATCACTCGGGGATCTTGTGGAGAGAATGTCCAAGCCCTTCCACAGAACAAAGAAACCAAATTCTCTAGGGTGAGCTCTGAGCATGACTATATTCTAAAGTCACCAGGTAAATCTAATGTACAATCAGACTTGAGAACCAAACTCTTATTTAGGGAGAACAGCGTGTGAATCCCCAGAGAACTTGTTGGACATGCATAATTCATAGCTCTTCTTGCTGAATCATTCTTAACAAGAGTGTCAGGTGGTGCTTAGGCATATTAAAGTGTGAAAAACATTTACATAAGTGTGACATGAAGGATCAGCATTTCCACCGTGCCTGCATCTTCTATTTATTGACTGACTTACCAACTTATTTTAAGGAGGAGAAGTGTGGACGGGAAAAGGTAGAATAAACACATTCACCCATGAGACATGAAGCACAGCCAAATTTTGGGTCAGAGAAAGACAGGGACCAGGCAGGCCATGCATGCTTGTGAGAAGTGGGAACTTCACAAGACTCGATTGCTTGAGTTATCATTAACCCTTTGGTTAATATTTGCATTTCATGTTGGCCGAGCAAAATGACCAAACAAAAAAATCCACCAGGTCAAATTTAGCTTTGGCAACCAATTTGTGATCCCAGGCCTTGGTTATGAGTTTATGAGTATGAGGTTACCAGAACTTTCCTGTAAGCTATGAGACTTATCTTCACTCCACTTCCCCCATTCTCCTTGAGGAGTCTTAGGAATGCCAGTGGTGCTGAATTCTGGAGCTAGTACAACAAGGGCAGAGCTTCAAAGGGTAAGACCTTGGGGAAAACTTATGAATTGATTTGATTCCCTGGTAAGTTCTAGTGAAGACTTTCAACACTCATGGAGAAAGAATTGAGCTCTAGAAGCCATTCAGAGATCATTAAGAGACAGAATAGTTGGTCTGATTTCTTCCCTTTTGTGATGGACTTATTCATATAAGAGTCAATCAAATGTTAAAGTATCTAGATTTTCACCAGGCAAGCCATTGCTTTAGTTTATTACTCATGCATTATTTATTTATTTATTTAATGGACAAAGAGGTGGCGGGGGGAGACTGATTGTGCCTGCAATTTAATGGGTTTACCCAAAATCAGATGACAGTCATCAATGAGCCAAAGTTGATCCAGTCATGTGGGTAGAGCACACAGGTCCCTTCCCTATCCTTTTCTGGAAAGTTATTGATACCTTGGCTAAGAATTTTTAAGGCATGTTTCTCACCAGCATGAGTCCCTTGGTGGTGCAAACAGTTAATTACTTGACAACTAGCCAAAAGGTTGCTGGTACAGACATACCCAGAGGCATTTTAGAAGACAGGCCTCTGATGTGCTTCTGAAAGTTTACAGCCTTCACAATCATATGAGTAGTTCTATTCTGCATACCTGTGGTTACCATGAATGGATATGAGTAAGCAAATTTTACAATACGATAAAATGTTAAATGAGAAATAATTTAGCAGCAGCAATTGCTGAAGGGACTTTAGGAACTTTAGTCCATTGGAGCCTAATTACTTTTGTTTGTGTGAATTGACTGTCAAAAATATAGCTCCTTAGTTCAGTTGACAGCAATGAAATCATTCTTCTTCCTCATGTGGAGTCCAGTTCTAATTCTAAATCTGTTTTAAATTATTGTGTTCAGTCTTGGCTAACACTCTTTGAAAATGAAGTTAACATTGTGGAACAAATCCTCATAGAGAGATTGGCTAATGAAAAAACTAGAATCCATGACCTATTCTCATTGTAAAGAAGAAGAAATGAGAGGTCTCAGTTGTGCAAGGATTGCCTGAGATTCCATAGCTGGCAAGTGATGGAGTCCTGTGCTCTATCCTAGACATTATGGTTCTGAACCCAGAACTAGTTTTTCATTGTCTCTCCCCAACCCTCATCCTTCCCTCCTTCAGACAAAAGTCTTGGTGATTTAGAATATCCTGCTATCTGTGGGTTTTTTTTTTTTTTTGGTTTTTGGAGCTATCTGTGTTGAGTTCCCACTTCAGTAATGCAAAAAAAAAAAATCCCATTGCCATCAAGCCGATTCTGACTCACAGAGACCTTATAGGGCAGAGTAGAACTGTCCCGTAGGGTCTCCCTCCAGAGCTGTATATCTTTACAAAAGCACACTGCCTCATCTTTCTCCACAGAATGGCTGGTGGGTTTGAACTGCCAACCTTTTGGTTAGCAGCAGAATTCGAATTCTTTAACAACCATGCTGTGAGAGCTCCTCTTTACTACTGAAGAGACTGTTTCATCTTCTAATGAAAAGAAATCATATCTACTAGAAGTAGTTCTCCCCTTTACTGCCAAAGCTGAGTCTGAACTATTCAAACTCTCCTTTTTCTTCCTCTTGATTACCTGGATCTTTTTTTTTGGTCCTTAGTTTCAGCTCCAAGCCTTCTTGATATGGAACCTGCTGCAATCATCTTCCCCACTCCTGCAGTTCTCCTTCAATCTTCTTGAGTTCTTTAACACTCTTCCATTCATTTTTTCCCTCATTCATTCATTTACAAATATTTATGCAGAGCCCCACTCATTGTCAGATAGTATTTTAAATGCTGGAATATTATAAGGGAGAAAAACAGAGAATATCTGATCTATGATCTTCCTGTGGAAGGGGACAGAAGAAAACACGCAAATAAATAAATGCAGGTAATGATAAGTGTTATAAACAAAAATAAAGCAGGGTAATAGATTCACTTTGTGGACATTGGTGGAATACTTGCCTTCCATGTAGGAGACGTGGGTTTGACTCCTGACCAGTGTACCTCATGCACAGTCACTACCCATCTGTCTGTAGAGTCTTACATGTTGCTATAATCCTAAGCAAGTTTAGCAGAATTTCCAGGTTAAGGATTAGGAAGAATGGTCTGGTGATTTACTTCTGAAAATCAGCCGGTAAAAACTCTATGGGTCACAATGGTGTGATGAACAACAATCATGAGGATGGCACAGGACCAGACAAATTTTTGTTCTGTTGAACATAGAGTCATCACGCCCTGGGGCCCCACTTGATCGCAACAATATTATTGTGATGGGGGATAGAGAATTGCACTTTTAGATACGATCAGCAAAGATTTCTGACATGATGGAGTTTAAGAAGAATCTGGGGAAAAAAAATTAGAAAGTTGAGTCATTCATACATTTAAGGGGAGAGTGTTGAGAGTAAAAGAACAATTGCCAAGACCATGAGGTGGCATATTCTAGATACATTTGAAGAAGAACAAGGACTCCTGTGGAACCAGAATTCAATATTCTGTCTTATGTCAATAATGCTTTCTAATACATCTCCCCTACAGCTACAGGCACACTATAACTCAGTTACTGGGTTGAGGGTGGGGTCCTGGAATTAAACAAATTAATGTATATAAAGTGCCAAGAACACTGTCTTGTACATATTGCTATAGAAATTGTAGCTTTTATCATTGTCATTATCATAATCACTGTTATCTCAATTCTACTCTTGGAGTTCAGAGGTAGAGCAAAAATCTTTTGAAGTAGCACTTTCCAATCCTAAATGGAATTCCTTTTGCTAATCTCCCACCCTCTTGGTTGTATATTTGAATAATTCCACAAAGCTGAATTTTCATTGTGAAAAAAATTATTTTTACCACATAGCTAGAAGATAGCAACCTAGCTCACTTTACAAATTCTGTTTTCATGTCTGGAAGGAGAAATCACATCACATAATTTTATTTTTAAGACAAAATATAGCAACCATGATGATGCTGATGTTACTGGTAGTAGTTGTGGTGACAGTAATAATAGTTAACATGTATAGTTAACATGTATGGAGAGAACCATATGCCATCATTTTAAACACTTTGCATGGATTGTCTCTCTTAACCCTTATAGCCTTCTGAGGTAAGTGGTAGTATGAATTCATTTTCTGGTTGAAGAAATGGAGGATTCCAAATGTTTAGGTAACTTTTTCTAGGACACCTAGCAGGAGGAAGAGCAAGTTTCACTTCAGGTAGTCTGACTCCACAACCTGAAACAGATAGTAACTCCAAAAGTCACTTTTGCTTTGATTTGCATTTTTTTTTTTTTCATGATCTATTGCTTGAAGAGAGGCCAAGGGTGGTGTGAAAGACACTATCAGCTGCTAACAGAAAAGTTGGAGGTTCAAGTTCACTTAGGGGTGTCTTGGAAGAGAGGTCTGGTGATCTATGTCCAAAAAATCAGACACTGGAAATGAATGGAATACAGTTCTACTCTGTCATACATGTGGTTACCATGATTCAGAGTCAATCTGACACCAATCTCCCCTGCCCCAGGGATGTGTAATTCACAAAATTATGCCCAGACTGAGCTTTTCTAAGCTAATATTTCTGTTATTTTCTCCTTCTTTTGTTATTTTTGACAGATGTTCTGGTTACCTAGTGCTGCTCTGACAGGAATACACCACAAATGGGATGGCCTCAATAAACAGGAGTTAATTCTTACAATTTGGAGACTTTAAGTCCAAGTTCAACGTGCCAAGTCTAGAGGCTGGGTGAAAGCCCCTCAGCTTTGGGCTTCAGCTCTGCCTCTAGCTGCCAGCCCACTGAAGCTTGAGGCGTTTCTTCACTCAGACAGCTGCTGGCTGCTGAGGCTGCCAAGCCCAAGATGGACAACTAAAAAGGCACAGTCCCAATGTTACCAAACCATATGGCAAGCCATTAACTTAAGTCCATTGTAAGTCCCAAGGTCGGCAGAGCATGGCAGGCTGCTGAACAACGACACAGCTACATGCAAGGTCCAAGCATGCCATAGGCTAGAAACCATTCCCTAAGCTGCTTCTTACATACGGGAAGCAGACCACATACCCAGAACAGCTACTCAGCTGCTTGTGGTAGATCCCGCCATGGAGTTGATAGCCAGTCTCATCATGGGGAATAACTGCCACCAGCTGCCCAGTCACTCAACCAGGCCCAGCTAAGTTGACCACAAACATAACCACCACCACAGATTACTTGCTGAGTAAGAATGCCTGAAGATGTCAAGTCTCAACTTCATTTATGGAGCAAAAAAGTTCCTGGGCTTCGTGAAAGCTCTTTTTCTGCAAGAGAACTTTAATATCACTGGGTTTATAATTTGTATATCAGATGTTGCTAGACACACTACAGCAGTTGCCGTTGAGTTGATTCTGACTTTGTTGACCCTATGTGTGTCACTGAGAAGAATTGTGCTGTGCAGAGATTTTAATCACTGATTTCTTAAAAAGTAAAGCACCAGACCTTTCTTCCAGGAATTTCTAAGTGGACTTGCAGCCCCATCCTTTCTGTTAGGAACCAAGCACTTTAACCAACCATTTGTACCACCCAGGGATCCTGTATGTCTGTGAGTTAAAGCATCCTACTTTAACAAGTTTAATTTTCCACATTGCTTCCTAACTTAGGGCTTTATGAAATAAATTGTAACTAAAAGGGGAAAAACAACTAAAAATATTTATTGCAGAAAATAAAAAAGTTAACCAAAGTATTTTATTGATATATTCTTGGACAATATCACAGAATTGAAAGAGAATGGAAAGGGGGAATTTTTCAGCAAGGGTTTCTTTTTTGTTTTTCTTTTTTTTCCACTAAATTGGCACATAAGCAGCAAGATTAACGAAAATACTTATTACAAACAGTAGAAAACATACATGCTTTTTTTTCTTAAAGTTCTTATCACACTGGTCAGTCATAGGGGCATGAACAAAACCTCAAGACAGGAAAAATCCATATTCTTTTCTTCAAATAGCTTAATAATTATTAAAATTATTGCAAAATATCCATATACCCTAATTAAAATAACAAAAGAAAACACAAATACAAATATTGAACATAAATTATTAACATGTATTTTAAAATACATTACAGGCATGCATTCCATAGATCAAGACCTCTATTCAGTTCAGCCGATACCTTTCTCTCTTGTAACCCATCATAGAACTACCAAAGATAGGTGGGCAAACTTTCTTAGCACAGTTTTTGGTCTTTAAATATTTTTGTCTTAAAAAAAATAACATGATTTGCAGTGGTACTATAATCATAATTATACAATCATGTACAGATGTGTGTGTACATTTTTATTTGTAGTCTGCCGAGATCTTTTATTAATTTTTTTAAATTTTTTTTTCCCAAATATTCCACCATCTAAGAGAATAGGGCTCTATGAAAACAGGGCATTCAAAAACAAACAGTGAATTGAGGTACGACATCAGATGGCAAAATGCAAAAGTCCTCACAAACTATACAGAAAATTTCAAAACCTTGCAGCCTGGAAGTACATACATAGAAAGACAGGTCAGCCCCAAAACGGTCACTGTGGCTCTCCAGTGGTTCACCCCAAAGAGCCTGGGTGGGACTTGAGTCTCAACACTCCCTTTGATAGGGAAGTTCCAAAATTGCAGCCGATTTGGCAGTGCTGATGCCAGTGACTTATTAAGCCAAGATAAAGTAAGGATATTTCATAAAGCAGCTGTGTAGGACACTTAGATCCTCTAACATTGGTCTCCTGTAACTGCCCAACCCGGGGAAGCTCCTCCGGTGATGGTAAATAGGCAGGACCAAAAGAGTCCTATGCCAGGTGGGGTGACGGAATAGCTGAAGGTCTTCCTTCTCCATGGTTCCATGGAATGGAACAGGTTAGATAACCAGGTTATTATAACTGACATACTTCTTTTTTGCAGCAGGGCCTGAAAGAAAAAGGTGAAAGTGTCAGTTTGTAAAGGTAGGAATAGAATTAGAGCTGTGATGACTTGAGTACAAAGTCAGGTGGGGCAATTACCTTTGAGGAACATGGTATTCAGAATCAAACTTTATCACTTGCTGGAGATTAAGTTAGCAAATATCTTTGGATTCCTATAACTATTTCTAAGATTTTGTCCATTAAAATTCGCAGTACCCAGAAATTCTCAAACTATCAGGATGCTCTATTCTGAGATGTCTCCAATCTTCCTCTTTATGATCGGTAAGGTTAGTAAATTTATCAGTGGTTGCTATGCTTTCTAATTAGGCAACACTATGCTTAAAGACCTACCCATGTTGCTGTATATTTCATTGTACGATCTTGTCCCAGACCTTTCCATAACAAATGATGTTTGCTTGAGAAAAATCTGTTCTGGGTCATTGGAATTAATTTAGGTTTACTACAGATTAAGTTAAAGAGAGTGGCTTCTCCATTCTGACTCATACAATCAAATTATTATGAATAGACTTTTATAGCATTATCATCTGTAGGTTGTAAATGGTAATTTGCAGAACCAGATTCCATCAAGATTTGAAAATCACTTAAATCTGCCATGTGTCTCAACATGCACAGCTTACATTTGCTTTCCTTAAATGAAGAATAAATTATTTTTCCATTTGGTACAATGATTTTAGGACTCACCTTCATTTACTCACTCAGCCACTCATTCAGTAAATATATCTCAGTTGTCTACTTTATACTAGCCACTAGGCTAGGCACTTATAAGAAATGATAAGCAAAGCCAACTCTTACCTGTCCTCATGCTGCAAACAAAAACACCAAGACCCTCAAATATGACTGCTTTATGTCCCAATTCTGTGAAATATCAATGCCAAGTAATACAATTATGGTGATGTGATGTGTTCTTTAATCATTAGATTTCAGTAGCTTTGTGTTCTGTTGGACACCACGTTACTGCCATGTATTATTTTTTGATGGCTTATTGAACTAAATCTTCTGTTCATTCAACACAGAGAAGTAACAAGGGATTCCCCAGAACACTTGAGTAGGACTTCATGTATGATTTTAAAAGAACTGAGATGCTGTAATAATAGACGGAGAGAGGATTTGTGTCATAAGTTTAAGTAGAGTACTGACTGTGTTATACACATTTAGATGTACATGCACAGTATACGGAAGGACTGATCTTATTTTCCAGTCTAAAAAATTAAACTTTCTCTCTGACACATTGTGATTTGAATATACATTTCTATATTAAATCACACTGACAATTTATTAAGCAAAATTATAGAAAAGAAATAGGACCATATATAATTGAGGGTCTCTTAGAAATCTGGTCATTAGGCTTTGGTCATGACCTATCCCTACTCAAATAATAAATGATGGCCTCAATAATGGCCAAGTCTCCTGAGAAGTTCCCCATTGTTGCCATTGTATTCATTGTTTTCAACAATATACTTGGTTTGGACACAAGGAGAAAAACTCTTTAAAGATGTTTCTTTGCTCTGCAGCCTATTTAGTGTCTTAGCTAGACAACTTCAGCCAACAGTTGTAAGCAATAGTCACAGCATGCCTTTTCAAATGCCAACACTTGAAGTTATCCTCAGACAAAGGAACAAAACAAGTTTTTACTGACCACTTCTATTGTGTTACTCTCTGGGGAAAAATATGTTTGGAATTCCTCAAACAGGTTTCTGTAAGATACCAATTATTCAGCAAGAGTCTTTATTGAAAAAATAAGTAGTTTAAAATACCATAGTCTCACTTTATTGTCCCTCTGAGCATTGGTTTGGATTAAGCTATAAAAAAGATGTGGTTATTGTGATAGTTGGAGCTGAGTGTCAACTTGGTTGGACCACAATTCTGTGTGGTTTAAGCAATTGTGATGTGGGTTGTTCCAATGATGGGATCTAATGTATATGTTTTGAGCAGCCAATCCACTGAAAGGGAGTTTCCCTAGGGGTGTGGCCTGCTTCCAGTATATTTATGGACATCCTGGGAAAAGAGACATTCTTCTGTGAATCAGGATTCTGACTACAACTGTCCATGAGCGACCATTCCACTGTTTGGCCTGAAGATTTTGGATTTGTCATTCGTTGGAGTCCACAGACAGTACACTGCCTGCCAACCTTGAGCTCCTCAGCCCCTGCAGCTGCGTGAGTTGGGGAAAAACCTCTAGCTTGACATTTGATCCAAGAACTTGGGACTTGCCAGCTTCTATAAGTGTGTGAGCCATTTTCCTAGGATAAATTTCTCTTTCTTTTTCTATATAAGCTTTACTGGTTTTGTTTCTCTAGAGAACCTAGTCTAACACATTTGGTACCAGGAGTGGTTCTAGAGAGACAAAATCATAAGGTTGGGCTTCCTAAATTAGTTCTCCAATTTGATTAATCATAAAGACACTAGTGACCTGCCTCCTTTAGTAAAGAGGGCCCTGCTAATCTGTGGCTTGAGGTGGCAACATTGATATGCAAAATAGCACCGCCAATAGATCAAGTACTTGTGAGAAGTGAGGCCCTGGGTGATTGTACATTTGATACTTTTCTGCAATTTTGTCAGCATGAGGAGTATAAGGAAGCTGGTTGGTTGGTTTGACTTACACTAGACAAAGTGGTGAAAGAGTGAGATGAGCTCAGGACTGCTGAGTCACAGTTTAAGCGCCACATAAAAGCCCTCAATGCTTCCAGTTGTGGTCTGAAAGAAAGCCTTATTTCTTCTAGTAACAGAGCTGATATTGCCAAAAAACAAATTCAGAGTCTTATTGTAAGAGTGACTGAATTACAACACAAATTAAATTACCAACCCAGAATGGTGTCTGAAGTTAAAGTGAGGGCATTGATTAGGAAAAAATGGGATCCTGAAACCTGGAATGGGGACATATGGGCAGATAGTCAGAAAGATCAGGATATGGAACCTGTAAATTCTTTCGAATCCTTCCCATCTGAAGGGATTACTATAAACCCATCATCCCTCCACCTCTGTTTGATGGGATTGACCCAACTGTTCCTGCTGGGTCATTGCCTGAGGCCATGGAAGACATTGCTGAATGTTCTCAGGAACTGCCGCAACCACCCATTGTTGCTGCTAGACCTATAACTGAAGTTAAGTCCAAGCAAGCCCCAAAAGGTGAAATACAAAGTGTGACTGAGGAGGTGGTATGCTACACCCAAAAAAGACCTACTTGATTTTGGTAACATGTACAGACAGAAACCTGGAGATTATGTATGGGAATGGCTACTGAGGGTATGAGATAATGGTGTGAGGAATGTAACATTAGATCAGTCTGAGTTTATTGATTTAGGCCCACTAAGTATAGAGTCTTCATTCAATGTTTCAGCTCCAGAGGTTAAGAAAGGATCTAATAGTTTATTTAGTTGGCTTACTGAACCATGGATTGTATGATGGCCTACCTTAAGTCAAGTTGAAGTACCAGACCGCCTTGGTATAATATAGAAGAAGGTATCCAGGGGCTTAGGGAAATTGGCCTGTTAGAACGTATTTATCAGATTAGACCCCTAGAGGCAGAAATAGAGAGTCCAGAAGACATGCCTTTCACTAGTATGGTGAAGAATAAATTTGTGAAGGGAGATCCAGCACCCTTGAAGACTGCTGTGATTGCTATTTTATGTAAACCAGATTTGACAGTGGGAACTGCCCTAATTGAAGTAAGACACTTAACTACAATGGGGTTGATTGGACCCCATGGTAGTAGGGGTCAAGTGGCAGCAGTTAATCGACAAAGGCAAGGTGGGCGTGGTTACCGTGATGGACAGCAGAGTTGGAACAGTAATCAGAATAGTATTACTTGTGTGGAATTATGGCATTGGCTACTTATGCACGGTGTTTCTAGTAGTGAAATACATGGCCTACTGAAAACACAACTACAGTGCCAGCTCAGTGGCAATACCTTGAAGGATTGGGGCAATGTTCTACACGAGGCTGTATGTGCTCTAAACCAGCACCCAATATATGGTTCTCTTTCTCCAATAGCCAGGATTCATGGGTCCAGGAACCAAGGGGTGGAAACAGGAGTGGTACCACTCACTATTACCCCTAGTCGCCCACTCAAAAAATTTTTGCAACCTGTCCCTGCTACCCTATGCTCTGTGGGTCTGTAGATCTTAGTCCCAAAGGGAGGAACACTCTCACCTGGAGACACAATACTGATTGCATTAAATTGGAAATTAAGAATACCACCTGGCCATTTTGGCTTCCTCATGCCTCTTGATCAACAGACAAAGGAGGGCATTCCTGTACTATCTGGTGTGATAGATCCTGATTACCAAGGGGAAATTGGATTAAACTTACATAATGGAGGTAAGAAGAATATGTCTGGAATACAGGAGATTCTTTAGGATTCTTTAGGACGTCTCTTACTACTACCATGCCCTGTGATTAAAATCAATGGAAAAGTACAGCAACCCAATTCTGATATGACTGCTAATGGCCTAGACCCTTCAGGAATGTAGGTTTGGGTCACCCCACCAGGCAAAGAACCATGACTGAACAATGGTGCTTGCTGAGGGCAAAGGAAATACAGAATGGGTGGTGGAAGAAGGTAGTTCTGAAAATCAGCTACAACCACCTGACCAGTTGCAGAAACAAGGACCACCATGATTGTTATATTCCTTCATTGTATATGTGCATCAAATATTTTTGTTTCCTTCTGTTATGAACTGTGAAATGTAAATAAAGTTAATGCATTTCAGTTGTTTGTGTGTTAGCATATCATGTTAGGCACAAATATGACTTTATAATTGTCCTTATTTAGAGATTATATATAGTTAAGAAAATGTGTACAACTGCCAAATTGCAAGGGGTGGACTGTGATAGTTGGAGCTGTGTGTCAACTTGGCTGGATCACAATTTTGTGTGGTTTAAGCAATTGTAATGTGGGTTGTTCTAATGATGGGATCAGTTGTATATGTTTTGAGCAGTCAATCCATTGAAAGGGAGTTTCCCTAGGGGTGTGGGCTGCTTCCAGTATATTTATGGACATCCTGGGAAAAGAGACACTCTTCTATGGATCACGATCCTGCCTATGACCGTCCATGAGTGAACAATCCACCATTTGGCCTGAAGATCTTGGATTCATCGTTCTTTGGAGTCAACAGCCAGTATACTGCCTGCCAACCTTGAGCTCGTCAGCCTCTGCAGCTGCGTGAGTCGGGATAAGCCTCCAGCTTGATGTTTGATCCAAGAACCTGGGACTTGCCAGCTTCTATATGTGTGTGAGCCATTTTCCTAAGATAAATTTCTCTTTCTCTATATATATGCTTTACTGGTTTTGTTTCTCTAGAAAACCCCCTCTAACACAGTTATGTTTCTTTAAAAAAAAAATGAAATTTCAATAATGCTAACTCACTGCATGTCAGATGCTTTGCTAAATGTTTTGCATGCATATCTTCTTGTGTTCTCAAGTACCTTTGAGATGAACAATATTTATGATCCCAATTTTATATAAGAGAGATCTGTGACTAAGAGGGACCAGTATTTCAAAGCTAGCCTATCTGATGCTTGAGCCTGTACTTTTCTTTTCTATGCAATTGTAGGAAGACCATGTTGAACTTGGAATCACTTGCCTTGGGTTCTGATTCAACTCCATCACTTACTGCAGGTATGACCTAGACCAATCCCATGGCATTGAACTTTTCTGAGAATTTGTAAAATGGGAAGAACAATTGTCACCCTGTGGTCCATTGGGTGGCACAAATGTATGAAATATCCTAGTTTCTCACCTGGGAAAATAATGTTTGAATGCATTTTTAAATTATAAAATTCCATACAAATGATTAGCTTCAGTGTCTGCTTTCTTTGCAGAATAGCTTAGGAACATTGCAGCAAAATGATAATGGAATTTGTATAGGTCCTAGAATGGCAAGTTATGAACTTTCCAGAGCAATGTTCTATGCATTAGAATGTTTATTTCCAAACCATTCTAGCTTCATGAGTAAATAAAATCAGTTCCCATGGTGTCTGATAATTCCATTCATTTAAATAGTAATGTAGTTTATGGCTCAGGAAAGAAAATTGGTTAACTCAAAAGAGTTGGGCAAAACAAATCTTGCGAAGGAAACATATTTTAAAAATAGCTAGTTTTTTCTTTCTTTCTTTCTAATAAAGCTCTAGTTTTTAAGAAAGAATGGAAGTATATGGCATGACCCCTACTTATTATTTTAAAGTAATCTAAATCTACAGAAGTAATTCTCAAAGCATTGTATCTTATAGATAATGATGTTGGCAATGAGGTAGTATTAAAGACACTCATTTTTTGAATGTGTTACTATCCCACCTTTGCTACATAAAAAGTTCGGGCATCCCAACTTCTTTATATCTTGTCAAAACCAGCATTCATTTTGAGAAGTTCAGTGAGCTATTTGTTTTCTCTTTTATTTTCCCTGAGCCCTTTTGCTTCACAAAACATTCATTTTTTTCAAAAGATGTCCTATGGAATGCTGGTAACTCGGATTCAAGGAATTTGAGGGAAAAAAAATTAAGAAGAGTCTCATGAGCATTGAGTTGGGAAACATTGAAATAATAGTTGAACAGAATTCCTTCCCCTACTCCATATTTTTATTTTTCTTTCTTTTTTTAAAGTTATGTGGAATTTTACAGTGTATTACTTATGTATCATGCATTTTGCTGACATCTGTTTTTTTAAAAAATAAATGTGTAGGTACAGATGTATATGTCTGTATGAAATCATTGAAACATCCACAAAAAGTACTGACAATAATACATCAAAGCAGATACAACACAGGTTAATATATTGACATCTTAGCTTCAGGTCCCCCCATCCAACATAGGAAATAGAACATAGCAGTAGCCTCCCACCCTCCCACTCACCCTCATCCTCTCTCCATAGATGCTATCCCAAAGTTGGTAGGTATCCTTCCCAATTTGGTTTCATCCTTGTACTGCTTGTGTACTTCCCCATAAGCTATATAGATTGTATTTTGTACATATGTGGGTTTTAAATAGTACAAAACCAGTATCATTCTGTATATATCCTTTGGCAACCTCTTTCCCATCTGACACTGTGGTTTTAATATTTATTTGTGGTGATGTGGTAATCATAGTTACTATATAATTTTCTTGTCTTGACCTAGGAAAGTTTCTGTAACTCTTCTATCAGTGGACCTTATTTTCTAATTATTTTTCAATAATAAACAATACTGGAAAAAATGACATCTGAAAAACAACTTCTTTGACAAAGTTGAATGACAAGCTACAGACCAGGAGAAAAATATTTCCAACATGTTTAACTGATAAAGAATTAATACCCAAAGTTGTTTTAAGTTATACAAAAGCATGAATTAAAGATTATTTTATTTAATGAGTTAAGGATATGAACAGGCAAATTGTAGATGAGGAAATGCAACTAAAAATAATAAAAATGCTTAATGTTATCAATTAATGAAATACAAATTTAAACAATAATAAAATAGCACTTCATGTCCATACCATTGCAGAACAAAATTCTACTGGTATCATGTATTAGTGAGAGTGTGGAGAAGTGGGAACTCTTATAATAGCCACACTGGTAATAATCTAAACTCATATAGTCACATTATAGAACCATTTGGCAATATCTAGAAAAGCTGAAGAGACATATTATTAACTCAGTAATTTCACTTCTATATATATACCTTAGAAACTTTCTCACATGTGCATATAGATATATGCAAGACTTCTCAGAGCCTTAAACATAATGTACCTCGTGATCTCTCTAAGGGATCAGGCAGATAATATAAATAAGTGGAGTGGACCAAGTATATGAAGTTAGGCAACAGTCTGGACCTTGGTAAGTTAGAAAATGCCTGCCTCATGTAAAGGGCATATTCATTTCCTTGGACCAGGCAATGATTGCCCTGTGATATGCTGCTACCTTAATTTGACCGATAGGCCATATTTTGAAAGAATCTGGATTTCTGTATTTTTATGTGAAATTTCATTTTTCATTCATCCACTAAACAAATATTTATTAGGCATCTGTTATGTGTTGGATCCTGATGTAGGTATTAGAAATACCTCAGTTTTCAGTACATGTTTCCAAATCACATTAAAATATTTTGCAATGAAAGAAAAGAGACCAGGAACCAGATGAAGTCTTCAGGCTGCCAGTTTGCAACTCTGTGATGCTATCTGTATTGTTCCCCACATTTGTTTGACTATAAAACACCCTGCACCCCTTTTTACTGCTTCCCTTTGTAGTATGTGAGGGTGCACTTCTGGAAATACATTGGGATACTTTTTAAATCTTGATCCTGCCTAGGATTTCGGTTGTTCTCAATGTTTTCCAAATTTTGGAATACTGGCTTATTTCTTGATAAAACTCTGTCCAAACTAACTTTTATATGAACCCATTCTAAGAACTATTTGTGACTCCTTTCCACATCTCACCCTCTACTACTGCTGGCTTATCAACCACTATTCACAATTGTGGTTTAGTTATATTTAAAATGAAGGAACTCTTCATACTATGGCTTGCAGTTACTAAAACAAAAATAAATACTTTTTAGCAATTACTTTTGTGGTCAATGGCCTGTTTCTTGTCTGTTTGTTTCCTCAGAAAATTGCCCTTAACATATCAGTTAATGGCAAAAGAGTAGATGTTACTTTCAACTGTTAATTCTCATTTGTGATTTCAACAAAGTTAGTAAACTTTATGTACTTTGTAAGAAAGAAAGTCATTCATTTTGTAATGATTTCCATTAAGTTCTTTTTCTTTTAAGTGACTTTGCCTCCTAAGAATAAAAAGCTATCTTTTACTCAGACCAAAAAAAAAAAAAAAAGACACTCATGGTTATACCGATTCAATTCTAAGCTAAAAAACTGAGACTTTTTTACATACTACCCCCACGACAGTAATCTTCTAAAGCACTGGACTATTTGTCATTATATTAGTTAGTTGGACTTCTTGATACAATGAAGTTGGCAAGGGGAGAAATGCAATCAATCAGCTAAACAACTCAGAATTCCATATCATCATTAATTCCAATCCAGTTGCAAAAGTGCCAATGCTTGAGTCTCTGTCCATCTATCCAACCATTCATCCAACAGATACTTACTGAACGCTTATTAGATATCAAAAAAAAAAAAAAGAGGGATGAAATCATAGATCAGCATCTCATTAAGAGGAAACCCCAAAGCAAATTGGTACTATTCAACTTCAAAGGTGAAGGCTAAGAGAAATAGCTTAATGAGGAAGAGAGATTAATGAATTGATGGGGGCTAAAATGATGCTGGGATTGGTCTACAGTATTTATAGACAATAGTAACCCAATTGGAGAAAACAAAGATCAGCACCTTGGAAAAAACATACCAAGTGCTTGCCCCATTTTTAGGAGGACAGAAATGGGCATATAAGATATAATCCTATATATACACACTTATATGCTATATATAGTATATAATATTGTACATAAGATATAGTCCCTATTGTTATGGAACTTGTGTCATAGTAGGAAAGATAATTGCAATACATTGTGATAAGTCCGAAAGATAATTTGAAAGAGCAAATTACTTTGTCTTGGATGGGAATGAATTAAGCCTGGGAATTCTACCCAGTGAAAAACCTGTTTGATCTGGATCATGAAGAATGAAAAAATGTAAGAAGGTAGGACTATACAAAAGCATGTTGTATTTACTGAACAAGGTGCATGGGGAGGAGAGTCAGAGAGTTGTGGAAACCAAGAATAGATGAGTAGACAGGTACCAGATAAATCAGTTCAATAACTACGTATGTTGCCAAGCTAAATTCAAGGTGCTCAAAAGAGAGTGATTAATGACAAAATTCTTATGTTATTTAGTTTCATAATGCAGGGCTCCTAAAAGACCTTGATTCTAAGTTAGGACAATGGAATTTTGTCCCTCTAAAGTGTGTAATGAATCCTATCTTGTACATCTGTGGACGGGATTTTGTTTAGCATTTTGTTTACTTTTTTCATGTTATTTAGGTCATACCCTGGAAGGAAGGTTGGGCAATCCTACTTCCGTAGTGATACTGCCTCAGAAACCCAAGGAAGGGTCGCTATGAGTCAGGTCTGACTCGATGGCACATAACAACAACAACAGGTCATACCCAAGTAGGGTGAGTCCTAAACATAATCATTTCTGAGTTATGAAAAGAGTAGAATAGGCACAGAGACACACATAGGCAGAAACCGATCCCAACCACATCAAACCAAACTCACTGCTGTTGAGTCTAATCTGACTCATTGCAAGCCCTCCTTGGGTTTTGAAGGCAGTATCACTATAGAAGTAGATTGCCAATCTTCCTTCCAAGGAGTGGCTAGTGGGTTTGAACCACCAGCCTTCTGGATATCTGTCAAATGCCTTAGGCACTACAATGCCAGCAGAGGTCCACCAGACATTGTTGACACTGAAAACTAGGAGAGAGGTTCACAGATGGTATCAATAAGCCTAAGACCCTGCTCTGGACTTTTAGCCTTGTGGTAGTTAAGTATGTGTGCCAACTTGACTGGGCCTGGCTGAATGCCTGGGGAGCTGGATGTAGTTATTCCCCATGATGACACTGGTAATCAACTCCATGGTGAATCTACTATGAGCAGCTGAGTAGCTGCCTTAGGGATGTGGTCTGCTTCCTGTATATGAGAAGAAGTCTTGGGGAATGGTCTCTAGCTTATGGCATGCTTGAACCCTGCATATAGCTATGTCATTGTTCACCAGCCTGACATGCTTTGCTGGCTTTGGGACTTTTTATTATTATTATTATTATTGTGATGTGGGTGAAGGTTTACAAAGCAAATTTACTTTCCATACAGCAGTTCCCATATACTTTGTCTCATGACATTGACCACAGTTTACCACAATGCAACAGTTCCCCTTCCACTTCCTCCCCATAATTACCTCTTCCCAGTGTCCATCCCTCCATACACTCCTGCTCCCTGAGCTGTCTCCTTGTGCATAAACAGCCCTTTTTTCTACCATGATTGTTCTCTCCAAGGAGTGTATCTACTTGAGGTAAATGTTCAACTCATATGCCTGTCTTTTGTTCGGCTGGAAACCACAAGTGTGGGTTCAATTCCAGATCTGAAGGGCAGCTAGAGGCCATAGTCTCAGTGGTTCCACCAGGCTCTATTGGACCAGCAAACCTGCCCCCCCCTTTTTTTTCTCCAAATGATTTTGAGTTTTGTTCCACATTGTTCTTCCTCTCTATCAAGGATCTCCTACATAGATTCCCTTTCAAGTAGATGACAATGGTAGCCGGGCACCATCTAGTTCTTCTGGTCTCACAGTCATATAGGCTGCAGATCGGATGGTGTAAGTTTCTAGGACTAATTGTTTCCATTAATTTTGGTTTTCTTTATTCTTCTTTGCTCTGTATGAGGAGAGACCCATCGTTGCATCTAGATGGCAGCTTGCTAGCTTTTAAGATCCTAGTTGATACTTGCCAAAGTAGGAGATGGAACAATGTTTTGTATAGTATGTTATGCCAATTGAGCTTGAAGTCTGGCTTTGGGACTTTCAATGGATTTGAATTAATGGCCTGGCATGTGGTTTGGTAACATTGGGACTTTGCCTTTTTACTTGTCAACCTTGGGCTTGCCAGTCTCAGCAGCCAGCAGCTGCCTGAGTGAAGAAAAGCTTCTAGCTTCAGTGGGCTGGGAATAGGGGGCAGAGCTGAAGCCCATGGTTGAGGGGCTTTTACCCAGCTCCTAGAGCCTGGCACTTTGAACTCAGACTTAAAGCCTCCAAACTGTGAGAATAAACTCTTGTTTGTTAAAGCATCCCATCTGTGGGATTTCTGTTAGGGTGGCAATAGGTAACCAGAACAAGCCTCCAGAACTGTGAGGAAATAAATTTCTGTTCTTACAAGCCACACATGTATGGTATTTTTTGTTATGGCAGCAGTAGGTAACTAAGATACATAGGAGAACCAGTGATGGTTTGGAAGCAGATCCTTCATACTTGTTATTCCTTGCCTAGAAAGTTCTTTTCTACCTTCTCTCTGTGCTTGGTTACCACCTGCTCATCATTACAGTTTTGGTATCAAAATCACTAGCTTCCAGAGGCCATTCTTAACCCCCAGGCAAGGTCAGATTGCTCTGCTTCACTCTCTTGGGATCTCTTCACTTCTACTTATCAGATTTAACACATTCAGGGTGGAGCGATTAAGTTTTCTCTAATCATCTATTCCATGTGTGTCCCCAACATTAGGATCGTAAGTATCAACATAGTAGAAATTATTATTTTTCTAGTGCCTCACAGTCTGGCACATAAGAGTTATTCCACATTTATGGAATGTTTAACTACAAAAAGGCCTCTGCCTGCTGCCATCCTTATTTGCTATATGAGGATCTTTGGATAGATGAACAGAGTCCAAAAAGTATCTGTAAACTGCATGGGCTTTGCCATTCTTTCATTAATTTTTCTGGTGTCCCAGATGGGCTGTTATATACAAAGCTAACTATTGTTGTAACTTCTCAGATTATGTTTTTAACTCTTAAATAGCAGTATTCCTTTTTTTCCCTTCTTATAGCACACAAATAGGGTTAAAACAACTTGACTGAAATTGAGAAATCAATTTCCAATTTTGGCATGGAAAGTGTAAATAAACATTCAACTATTTCTAAAATATAAAAAAAAAAGTAATTTGTATTTTAAGATATAAAGTATTGAGCAGGGATTTACACAGTTCTTAGAGGATGAATTTGAAGCAAACAAGAGTCTATGTTTTGAAATATCTTTGAGCTTAAACCAAAACCAAAGTCAAAACTAAAACTAAACTCATTGCCATTAAGTAGATTATGACTCAGTGACCCTAATTGAGTTTCTGAGGTGGTAAATCTTTACCTAAGTAGATTGCCCCATCTTCCTTCTGCAGAATGGCTGGTGGGTTTGAACTGCCAATCTTCTGGTTAGCAGTCAAATGTCTAGGCACTGTGCCACCTGAGCTTGGCTAAGTCAAAATCTGAGTAATTTGATTCAGACTGGCTATATTTTGCCTTCAAAAAAAGAATATAATAATTTAATGCATCAAAGATTTCTACTTTTACTTGCTATGCACTTTGCCTGGGCATTGAAAAGATTTTTTCATTTTGTAATTTCAATATATTATAGGTAAGAGCTCTGGTAGCATAGTGGCTAAGACACTTGCCTGCTAACCAGACGGCTGGCGGTTCAAACCCACCAGCAACTCCTCCGAAGGAAGGTTGGGCAATCCTACTTCTGCAGTGATACTGCCTTGAAAACCCAAGGAGGGGTCGTTATGAGTCGGGGCCAACTCGACGGCACATAACAACAACAACAACAATAGGTAAGAGCATTTAGCAGTTCAATAACACATCAAAGAGTGAACCTGTGCACCAGTTTGTCTTAAGGATAAACTTGCTGCTGTCAAGTCAGATCTGACTCATAGTGACCCTTTCTTGGGTTTCCGAGGCAGTATCACTACAGAAGTTGATTGCCCAACCTTCCTTCCGAGGAGTGGCTGGTGGGTTTGAACCACAAGCCTTCTGGTTAGCAGACAAATGCCTTAGGCACTATGCTACCAGAACTCTTAAGGGTCTTAAGTGTAATGCTATAAATAAGACAAAAGTGATGAAATAATAACAGAGTAGTACCTAGTGTTCCTTGTTAAAAAGTTCTAGCTAAAATTCAGGTTTTGCTGTTGTAGGGTAGGGGCTTCACAGTCTGTTCATTCATTCCCTTGTTCATTTATTCAACTTTTATTAAGAACTCACAGTGTACTGGAAGCTTGGCACAAAGGTAAGGAAAATAGTCTCTATCCTGGACAACTCCTGGTTCAGTTCAATTAAAAACATATTTACTGAGCACTTACTTACAGTTTTACAGGTAGTGGGAAGGTAGCCATGTTCAGGTACAGTGCCAGCACAGTCCCTGCTTTTATGAGGGTTTACATTCCAGGGGAGAAGATCATTTGAAAAAAAAAAAAAAGGATATTATGACATCAAGTAATCCTAAAAAGTATGAGAAAAGCAAGAGGGCAGTGGTGGTTCAGTAGAATTATTGCCTTTCACACAGAAGACCCAGGTTCAATTCTCAGCCAAGACACCTTGTAAACAACCACCTCCCATCTATCAGGGGAGGTTTGAGTGTTGCTATCACACTGAACAGGTTCCAGCAGAGTTTCCAGATTTAGACAGACTAGGAAGAAAAGCTTGGCTATTTACTTCTGAAAATCAGCCAGTGAGTACCCTATAGATCACAATGTTTCAATCTGTAACCCATAATAGGGATGGCACAGGACCAAGAAACTTATTGTACATGTGCATGGAGTCACCAGGAGTCAATGGCAGCTACCAACAGCATGAAAAAAAGTAGGTTAAAGGGCTAGAGGAGGATTAACCTGAGGTTGCTATCTTAGATAGGGTAGTAGTTAAAGTTCCGAAAGGATGATATTTGAGCAGAGACTTGAAAGTGAGAGAAGAAGCAATGCAAATATTCGGATTATAGGTTTAACAGCAGATGCTGAGGCTGGAATCTAGAATTCCAGGATGGCTAGAATGAAGAGAGTGAGCAGAGCCTGGGTAATATGCATGTAGGATTCCCACAGTGGTGGGAGGGGCAATGATAGACCTATTCATTGAGGAAGGGATAAAAATGTTTGCCTGTGACACTCAGGGAAGATCTCAAAGATAAGGAAATACATGAACTGTGTATTATACAGTGAATCATAGCCTTTTCCAGGCAGGCTTAGGTGTCTAGGGAACAGGAATTGAGGAACATTGTCAAAAGCATTTTGTGTGAAAAGCTTAAGGTTTGGAGAAAATAGTGAAAAGTCAGAGAGTTGAGCAAGTACAGAGTTAATGTGGAGAAGAATGAATGTTGGCAGAAGAGATGGTTAAGGAGATTAACCTCAGATTGCCAAGGGTATTTTATGCAATATATAGGGTGCTGGGTGTTAGGATGAACTGTGGAAAGCTGCCCAAAGAAAGATAGACTCTGAACTATATGAAAGTAAGAGTTCTACAACAGTAACATGGAGGATGGCTTGGAAATTGAAACAGGGTAGGAGGTGGCAAGTACAGGAAAATAGATGAGTTAGGAGCTTCTGGGATGATAGGATTGTGTTTGCAAGTGGAAATCCAAGTCAGGATTCTAGATGAGGAAGTATCTCACAGGACCACCATTGTCTTCTCCAACTCCATGTTCCCTTGGGAACGGGAATGTGGACCAGGAGCCATTTAGGCTGTTCTTAGATAGAAAAATCCTTGAAGCCAAAACTATGTTTGAATTATTTATTTCAGGAAGGGGATATGTGCCATGAAAATGAAGTCCTGTTTTGTTCACTTAATTGACTCTTATTGTGACAACACATCTCAGAAGACTAATTGGGGTCCAAGGAGAGGAAGACAGTAGAGGTTCCCTGGCCTAGGATGAAGGCAACCTTAATGTTCTTTCCTTTCTTGGAATTCAACTCAACTGAACCTGGTGTGCAAAACAGAACCTCAGAGCTATATGAGATTTTAAACTTTTCAAATGAAAAGCTGAAAAATGATTTATAAGAAAGGTGAAATTCCATTTGATTTTTCAGCCTATAAGACTATGAGACCAGAAGAAATACATGATGCCTGGATACCACTGTCAACCACTTTGAGAGGGATTTATGTAGGTGATCTTGGATAGAGTGGGAGAACAATGTGGAACAAAACTCATAATCATAAAAAAAAGAAAAAAAGAACCAGTTTTGCTGGTCTGATACAGTCTGGTGGAACCCCTGAGACTATAGCCCCTAGCTGCCCTTCAGGTCTGGAATTGAACCCACTCCTGTGACTTCCAACCATACAAAAGACAGGCATATGCGCTGAACATTTACATTAGGTAGATACACTTCTTGGAGAGATCAATCATGGGAGAAAAGAAAGGCCGTGTATGCTCAGGGAGACAACTAGTATATGGGTCTACAATTCTGGGCCAGAAGTACATGGGAGGGAAGGACACAGGGAAGAGGTAACTATCGGGAAGAAGTGGGAAGAGAGCTGTTGCATTGTGGGAAATTGCAGTCAATGTCATGAGACATAATGTGTGTGAACTGCCATGTGGAAGATGAATTTGCCCTGTAAACTTTCACCCAAATCACAATAAAAATTAAAAAAATAAAAAAAGAGTGGTGAAATTGTAGGGTTTTTTTTTTTTTTTGCTAACTTTTTACATTGCTAATTTTGATATTGAAGGGAAACTAATTTAAAATTTTTCTTGTTTGTTTATTTTAATAAGAAGCTACTTGACACACCAATGACTTGGGGTCCTGAGGCCTAAATAGACACATCTCTTTACTTAATTTCTAGGATTTCTTTGGGATGGAGGGAATCTCTTGGTTCCCATATTTTCTTTCACCAATGGGATTCTATGAATTAATCCCTGAAGAGATGTCCAAAGGGTAAGAGACTCTCACAGAATGTTGTTGCTGTTGTTAGATGCCATCAAGTTGATTCTGATTCACAGTAACATTGTGGACACATAGGACAAAACACTACCTGGTCCAGCGCCATACTCACAATCCCTGCTACTCATGAGCCCGTTGTTGCAGCCACTGTGTCAATACATTTTTTTGAGGATCTTCCCCTTTTTCTCTGACCCTCCACTTTACCAAGCATGATATCCTTCTCCAGGGAATGGTCCCTTCTGATAACATGAACTAAGTAGGTGAGATGAAGTCTAGGCATTCTCACTTGTAAGGAACATTCTGGCTGTACTTATTACAAGATTTATTAGTTCTTTTAGCACAAATATGGATCTCTTCCAGTCAGTTGGCCAGGTAACTGTTTTCCAATTTCCTGGCTTAAACAAGTAATCTCCTCCAGAGCTGCATCTGTTTGTTGAAACATCTCAATGGGTATTCCATCAGTTCTTGGAGCCTTATTTGTTGCCAATTCCTTCAGTGCAGCTTGGACTTCTTTCTTCAATACCTTTGGTTTTTGATCATATGCTACCTCATGAAATGATTGAATATGAACTTCTTTTTTTTTTAGTACAGTGATTCTGTGTATTCCTTCCATCTTCTTTTGATCTCCACAGAATATAATCCCCTAATTTTATCTTCTGTCATTTTATTTTCATTAGTCACTCCCCCACCCCCCAAAAAAAATCCACTGCCATTTTGTTGATTCCTACTCATAATAAGGAGCTCTGGTAGCATAGTGCCTAAGGCATTCGACTGCTAACCAGAAGGCTGGAGGTTCAAACCCGCCAGCCACTCCTCGGAAGGAAGATGGGGCAATCTACTTCCATAGTGATACTGCTTTGGAAACCCAAGGAGGGGTCGCTATGAGTCAGGTCCCACTCGACGGCACATAACAACAACAACAACATTCATAATAAACCTTAAGGATAGAGTAGAATTGTTCCATAGGGTTTCCAAGGCTGTAAATCTTTATGGAAGCAGACTGCTTCATCTTTCTCCCATGGAGCAGCTGGTAGGTTTGAATCACCAACCTTTTAGGTAGCAGCTGAATGCTTTAACCACTGCTCCACCAGAACGCCTTTGTATCATCTACCAAAAAAACAAAACTCACTATCATTGAGTAGTTTCTGACTCAGCAATCCTTCCTAGGGTTTCCAAGGCAGTGTCTCTAGGGAAGTAGATTGCCCAATCTTCTTTCCCAGGAGTGACTGGTGGGTTTGAACTGTCAACCTTCTCATTAGCAGTCAAATGCCTTAGGCATTATGCTACCCAAGCTCCTTTGTGTCATCCAAACAACAACAACAAAACTCACTGCGATCGAGTCGGATCCGACTCATATTGACTCCTCTTTGGGTTTCCAAGGTGGTATCTCTACAGAAGTAGATGGCCCATCTTTCTTCTGAGGAGTGGCTGGTGGGTTTCAACCACCAGCCTTCTTTGTGTCATCTAGAACTGAGTAAACCCACAATTATAGATTCTAACCTAGTATTAATTATAAGATGACCATTTTTTCCAAGCTTTTCTCTGGAAAAAACCCTGAAATTTTCATCTAATCCTTCATTTTTTTCCTCAGAGCGTATATTTTACATCATACAACAAATGACTTCCTAAAATGTTTCCTAAAACAATCTTGTTGAATGCACCACTGAAAGCCTTTAACAGACCTTTTTCTAACATTTAGGTGGGAGATAGCCTTAAAAATAAAGTATCTCTATGCATCTGTTTTGTGGGCTTGGCTATTAAAATGTGTGAATCATCCTGTGTAACCTCAGAGGGAAAGAGTGCTGGAATGGGTTAGTAAAGTCTATTAAGAGTAGCAAGTGCATAGAGCCAGATATGTAATTGCCTGATGTGGTCTAAGTTATGTTTCTTTCAACACATTTGATCTTCCACTCAGCAGTCTTCTTAATTCACAGATGAAAGGCTTCTGGGCATACCTATTTACAAAGATTTGGCTTCCCTCACATAAAAAATTATCATTGGTATGCAGTGAGTGGAAGTGAAAACATAAATGCCATTCCTTGGGTCAGTAGGATAATCAATGTGTTCTACCTCCCCTGCCTCTTCTAGACCAAGTTGTTGTTATTGTTCTTCTTCTCTCTCTCCCTCTCTCTCTCTCTCTGTGCATTAGAGAGAGAGAGAGAGACAGAGACAGAGACAGAGAGAGGATGTAGAATTCATATATTTGAGAGAGCACTGCTAAGAGAAAGTACAGAAATGGAAGGAAGAAGCAGGAAAATAATTCTTGAGTCAAGCTCTTAAGATCATAAAGGGTTACTTCTCCATACAACACATGCCAGAAGTACGCAAAGAAGGGGAAAAAGGTTGTGGACACATAAATGCTATTTAACTATAAGCTGCCTGTGTTTTAGAATGTTCTTTCCACAGAATGTCTTGAAGGTTGTTCTTCTCATTAATCAGATTTCAACTAAGAGGTTACCTCTTTGGAGAGGCTTTCCTTGACCCCTCTGTAAAAAAGCACCAACCACCTCCCAATTGCTCTCTAGCCTGTTAAAGCTTTTCAACTCCACCGTATCAACTATCATTCTCTGGAGTGTCTAAATTATTTATGTTCCAATTTACTTACTTGTCTCCACTTCTGGAATGTAAACCTCACAAATCTTTTCTTGATCACCATTGTATCTGTAGCATTTATAACAGTGCCTCATATGGAGGAAAAAAAAAATGAGAATGGGTGAAAGATAATAGCTTATTGGTTTGGGATTCATTAGTGCTGATGGGAAGGAAGTAGGTCCCAACTTAATTCTCTGTCTGATATTACTTAAAGTTTCTGCTTTTGACTGCTCTATGCTTTGGCCTGGAATTTTTCTCCTCTTTTC
The DNA here is from genome assembly GCF_000298275.1 of Orycteropus afer afer. Taxonomy (NCBI): domain Eukaryota; kingdom Metazoa; phylum Chordata; class Mammalia; order Tubulidentata; family Orycteropodidae; genus Orycteropus; species Orycteropus afer. Next base: position 5,623,694 of record NW_006921731.1, read on the forward strand.
TGAGACAGATGCATAAATAGTGAACAACCGGAGACCAATATGTTTCAGTGCCTAAGGCATTTGATTGCTAACCAGAAGACTGGCTGTTCAAACTCACCAGCCACTCCTCGGAAGGAAGATTGGGCAACGTACTTCCATAGAGATATCGCCTTGAAACCCAAGAAGGGGTAGCTATGAGTCAGAGTTGATTTAATGGCAGTGATTTTTTTTTTTTCCCCTGTATAACTATTGTTCTAATTCTGTAGCTTGGGATTTACTAATTGAAACATGTCTATACACCCATTAGCATTTTCTTCTTGACATGGATAATCACAGAGTAATTAATAATAGTAAGTTTGGGTCTACAATTCTGGGCTGACATATTTGAGATGGCGTTGGTGAAGATTATTGAATGGGATATTGAATATCGAATATGGACTGCCAGAAGAAAGAATAAACCTGTCTTAGAAGAAGTACAACCAGAATGCTCTTTAGAACAGAGGAAGGCGAGACTTCATCTCACTATCTTTGGACATGTTATCTACAGGGACTAGTCCCTGGAGAAGGACATCATGCTTGGTAAAGAGTCAGTGAAAAAGAAAATCCTCAATGAGATATATGACATGTATTGATACAGTAGCTGCCAGAATGGGCTCAAACCTATCTACTATTGTGAGAATGGCCCAGGGCCAGACAACATTTCATTCTGTTATACATGGGGTTGCTATAAGTTGGAACTGACTCAATGGCACCTAACAACAATAACAACAACATGCGTAATGAGAGCAAAGTGCCTATGTCCAACCATGTTAGACAAACAATGACTCCATATTAGTGTTCACTATGTTGTTGTTAGGAGTCATTGAGTCATCCTTGACTCATAGAGACCCCATGCACAGCAGAACGAAACACTGCCTGGTCCTGTGTCAGCCTCATGATCCTTGCTATACCTGAGCCCATCGTTGCAGCCACTGTGTCAATCCATCTTGCTGAGGGCCTTCCCCTTCTTCTCTGGCTCTCTATTTGCCAAGCATGATATCTTTCTCCAGGGAATGGATCCTTCTGACAACATTACCAAAGTACATGAGAGAAAGTCTGGCCATTCTCACTTCCAAGGAGCATTCCGGGTGCACTTCTTCCAGGACAGATTTGTTAGTCCTTTCAGCAGACCATGGTACTCTTAGCATTCTTCTCCAACACCACAACTCAAAAGCATCAACTCTTCTTCAGTCTTGCTTTTTCTCTTCTCTTTTTCCCAAATACATTTTCCCAATCTCTTGCTTTCTAGCAAGATTATAATCTAAGTGGTATATGGTATATTGATGTTACCACCTTCAATAAATATATTAGGTTCAATGAATTCAACACTATTTGAAAATACCTAGTAATATCTATCAATTCCCTAGATTCCTAAATCAATTTCCTAAATTCATAGTTCACAGCTTTTCTTTAAACATATTGGATTTGCTATGATAACATGTAATCAACCTGTCCACATCACCCACTTCTCTTTCTAATCTGATCTACAACCCTTAAGATGTAACTTCAGGTATTCTTAATAGGAATTCCCATCATTGGAATTCAACAGAGGTCCACAGAACTGAGCACTGAGCTGGATTAAATACATGAGATACTTGAAAGACTGGATCCAGGAAGCATTTATCAGGAAGTTAAAGAAATCTTGAATTTAGAAGACTCTGGACTGGGTGTTAAATGATACTAGAGAATTACTGTTAATTTGGTTATGTGTGAAAATAGAACAATAGATATATATGAGAATGCCTATATTTTGAGATAGACAAATATTTTGGAATGAAGTGTCTGTTTGCAGTTAACTTTAAATAGTTCAAGAAAATAAAACATAGATAGACATGAAGCAAATACGGCAAAATGTTGTTCTTCATTGCCACTGAAATCAGTTCTTGCTTTATTGCAAACCTATGCACAAGAGAACAAACATTACCCATTGACCCATTGTTTCCAGTTTGACTCTGACACATGGATGGATGTAGAACTGCCCTACAGTATTATCAAGGCTGTAATCTTTATGGAAATGGATTGCCACATCTATTTCCTACAGAGTGGCTGGTTGATTTGGTTAGCAGCCAAGTGCTTAACCACTGTGCTATCAGGGTTCCTTAGAAATAAACATTGTCCAGTTAGTTCCAACTCAGAATGACTCTACACAAAACAGAACAAAACACTGCCTGGTCCTTTCCCATCCTCACTATTGTTGATATATTTGATATTTGAACACATTGTTGCAGCCACTGTGTCAAATCATGCCATCAAAGGTCCTCCTCTTTTTCACTTAATCTCTACTTTACCAAGCATGCTGATTATACTGTTCTTTCCACTTTTCTGAATGCTTGAAACATTTCATGATAAAAAGTTTGAGAAGCTCCTTTTCCAAAAGCAAAATTTATGTTTTACAACTTTGCAAGGAGTTTGCCCCACTTTTGCCTCATAGCAGCATTTACCAGGAAGAAATAATACTCTCTAAGGCAAGGTTTTCTATTGGGAAGAAATGAAATCAAGCTGTGATATGTTCTGTAGTCTGGTGTTGTAGAACCCCAGTGATCTTAATTCAAGAGTGATTATCAAAATAGCCACGATGGTAAAATACAGAGTAATGGTAAAAGATAGACAAGAACACAAAGAAAGCCACTACTTATTAGCAGTGTGACTTTGGACAAGTTACCTTAATTTCTCCTCATCTGAAAATGGAATAATAATACTAGTATCAAGCTCATCAAGGTTTATCAAAGCTGTAATCTTTATGGAAATGGATTGCCTTGATAAGCTCATCAAGCTCATAGCTGCTGCTATGAGGAATAAAGGAATTAACATATGTAACAACACATTTAGAAGAGAGCCTGGTGTATAATTTATTCTCAGTGTATCCTAGGCTATGATTAATCTTTCTGGATGCGTCTGGAGAATATTTTCCACATTTATGGCACTGACTCATTGTGTATGCACATGCTTTTTCAGTGGCAGAAAGAGGTCCTTTAAAAGCAGATAATCAAGATGCTTATAAAAGGAAACTAAATTAGTTGTTTGCTTTTGGGGCACTGTTAGATGGCCAGGAATGGTCCTCCTTGAAGTATAAAATGATGATAGAACACCCAGAGTGCTTTATCCATTCATTGAAAAAGGAACTCACCAAATCATTGTTAGCATGTTTCCACTCATACTCAATTGCACTACAATCTTTAGCAGTCATTGCATCCCTGTAGAAGGGTAATCTTGAAATCTTCTGCTTTGAGTAGCAGTCAACTGGCCTCAAAGGGAGATGCAGGGATTTGGTAATTTCAGTTATGGCAAATAAGATGGTTTCTTACTGTCTAGTGCAGTTCTACACACATAATCAATGACTACTACTAGTCCTACCTACAATCCATATCCTCTTTGTGCAATACTGGGACTGGTAACCCTTGATTCTTGGAACCTTGGTTGTAGCACTGTTATGTTATTTGTAAAATTGATTGCTGGAAATTATAAATGTACATTTATTCATATATTACTTCTATATATTTTGGTTTAATAAATTGGGTATCTACTGATTAGTGCCATAGAATGTCAGTTAGTTTAGCTGATGTGAGTTATCTTCTTTTTATCCACAACTCAATTTTGCAGTTAAGAACTGAACTGTGTGTACATTGATAAAGCAAAGTGAAGAACTTAGGTAACTAGTAAGCTGATTCTATCAGAAAATCTACAGATCTAACAGTACCAACACATGTATGTCTGTGATATCTGCATGTATATGTACATGGGGTCCATATTATCCAGTTTGGTTATCAAACAGACTCAGTAGTATTCACTCAAAATTCTAGTTTCCAAGAAAGTTTTTATGTACCCAACACCCAAAACAACTTGCTACATCCCAAAAGAAACTCCAACTTACACAATTTGACCAAAAAAAAAAAAAAAAAGAAAAATAAAACAATTTGACAAAAAAAAAAAAAAAAGTGGGGTGAATCCTTATGGAAACAATCAACATTGATGAAATAATGGAGCACTAAAAAGTATTTTCTCTTGATAGTTTCTTTTTTTCCTAAAAGTTAAAAAATATATAGATCCTGGAGTATGCAGTGAAGAGTATAAACACTTGAATTCCAAATATAGCAGCATTTGTTATGGTTGTTGTTACGTACTGTTGAGTTGGGTCTGACTCATAGTGACTCTATGTACAACAGAAAAAAAACATTGCTTGATCCTGCACCATTCTCACAATCTTTGCTATGCTTGAGTCCATAGTTACAGCCATTGCATCAATCCATCTTGGTGAGGATCTTCCCTTTTTTCACTGATCCTCTGATTTCCCAAGGATGAGATCCTTCTCCAGAGACTGTTCCCTTCTGACAATATGACCAAAGTACATGAGAAGTCTGGCCATTCTCGCCTTTAAGTAGCATTCTTGCCGTACTTCTTCCAAAACAGATTTATTCATTCTTCTGGAAGCTTACAGACTGAGACAGACTAGGAAGAAGGAAGAGACTGTCCACTTCTCAAAGAAGAATTGGCCAGGGAAACCCTTATGAATAGCAAAGAAATGCTGTTTGATATATTACCATGCAACTTTATGAATAGTCCGGTTAGGTTAGAAGGCTCTCAAAATAGGACTGGGAAAGAGCTGCATCATCTGGGTAAACCCAGCCTTATTCATATGGATAAGGTAAAGCTTTTGAGACCTCCATTTGCTGATGTGACACCACTCAAATTGAAGAGAAACAGCTCCAGACATCCATTAATCACTGGAACATGGAATGTACAAAGTATGAATCTAGGAAAATTGGAAGTTGTCAAAAAATGAAATGGAACGCATAAAGATTGATATCCTTGTCATTAGTGAGCTGAAATGGACTGGTTTTGGCCATTTTGAATCAGACAACCATGTGATCTACTATGCCAGGAATGACAATTTGAAGAGGAATGGTGTGGCATTCATCATCACAAAGGATGCTTCAAGATCTGTCCTGAAGGACAATGTTGTCAGTGATAGAATAATATTCATACATCTACAAGGAAGACCCATTGATACAATTATTATTCAAATTTGTGCTCCAATCACCAAAGCCAAAGATGAGGAAATTGAAGATTTTTTTCAACTTCTGCAGTCTGAAATTGACTGAACATGCAATCAGGAAGTGTTAATTATCACTGGTGACTGGAATGCAAAAGTTGGAAACAAAGAAGTATCACCAGTAGTTGGAAAATTTGGCCTTGGTAACAGAAATAATGCTGGAACTCGCATGGTAGATTTTTGCAAGACCAATGACTTGTTCATTGCAAACACCTTTTTTCAACAACACAAATGGTGGCTCTACACGTGGACTTCACCAGGTGGAACACACAGGAATCAGATTGACTGCATCTGTGGCAAGAGCCAGTGGAAAAGCTCAATATCTTCAGCTAAAACCAGACCAGGAGCTGACTGTGGAACAGACCATCAAATGTTCATATGCAAGTTCAACTTGAAGTTAAAGACAATTAAAACAAGTCCAAGAGAGCCAAAATGTGATCTTGAGTATATCCTTCCTGAATTTAGAGATCATCTAAAGAATAGATTTGATGCATTGAACACTAATAACCACAAACTCAAAGAATTGTGGGAGGATATCAAGAACATTATCCATGAAGAAAGCAAGAGATCAATAAAAAAGATGAGAAAAGAAGAGAAGACCAAAGTGGATGACAGAAGAGACCCTGAAACATGCCTTTGAGTGGGGAGAAGCTAAAGTCAATGGAACAAATGACAAGATAAAAGAGCTGAACAGAAGGTTTCAAAGAGCAGCTCGAGCAGACAAAACCAATTACTATAATGAAATGTGCAAAAACCTGAAGTTTGAAAACCAAAAGGGAAGAACATGCTCAGAATTTCTCAAGCTGAAAGAATTGAAGAAAACATGTAAGCCTCGAGTTGCAATATTGAGAGATTTTATGGGCAAAATATTGAATGATGCAGGAAACATTAAGAGAAGATGGCAGGAATACACTGAATCACTGTAACAAAAAGAACTGGTTGATCTTCATCCATTTCAGGAAGTGGCATATGATCTAGAACCAATGGTACTGAAAGAGGAAGTCAAAGCTGCAATGAAAGATTTGGTGAAGAACAAGGCTCTGGGAATTGATGGAATACCCATTGAGATATTTCAAAAAATGGATGCCCCATTGAAGTCACTCACTTGGTTATGCCAAGAGATTTGGAAGACAGCTACCTGGCCAACTGACTGGAAGAGATCCATATTTGTACCCATTCCAAAGAAAGGGGATCTTACAGAATGTGGAAATTATAGAACAATCATTAATATCACACACAAGTAAGATCTTACTGAAGATAATTCAAAAATGGTTGCAGCAATATAAATACAGAGAACTTGCAGAGGTGCAAGCTGGATTCAGAAGAGGACGTGGGATATCATAGCTGTTGTAACATGGATCTTGGCTCAAGGCAAAGAATACCAGAAAGATGTTTACTTGTGTTTTCTTGACTATGCAAAGGCATTTGATTGTGTGGATCATGACAAATTATGGATAACATTGAGAAGAATGGGAATTCTTGAACACTTGATTGTACTCATGAGGAACCTGTACCTTGACCAGGAGGCTGTCCGAATGGAACAAAGGGACACGACATGGTTTAAAATCAGGAAGGGAGTGCATTGGGGTTGCATCCTTTTCCCATACTTAGTCGATCTATATGCTGAGCAAATAATCTGAGAAGCTGGACTATATGAAAAAAAATGTGGCATCAGGATTGGAGGAAGAATCATTAACAATCTGAGATACGCAGATGATACAACTTTGCTTGCTGAAAGTGAGGATGACTTGAGGCACTTACTGATGAAGGTTGAAGAATACAGTCTCAAAATAAATGGAGAGAAGATTGAGGTTGTCAAAGAATTAACGTTGCTGGGTTCTACAATCGATGCCAATAGAAGCAGCAGTCAGGACATTAGACGACGTGTAGTATTGGGAAAGTCAACCGCAAAGGAACTGTTTCAAGTGTTGAGGAACAAAGATGTCTCCTTGGGGACTAAGGTGCTCCTGACACAAGCCATGATATTTCCAATTGCCTCGTATGCATGTGAGAGCTGGACAATGAATAAGACCGAAGAAGAGTTGATGTCTTTGAGTTCCGGTGCTGGTGAAGAATGCTGAAAGTACCATGGACTGCTAAAAGAACTAGCAGATCTGTCCTAGAGGAAGTGTACCTGAAATATTCCTTGGAAGTGAGAATGGCCAGACTTTGTCTCACCTATTTTGTTCATGTTATCAGAAGGGACCATTCCCTGGAGAAAGATGTTATGCTTGGTAAGGTGGAGGGTTGATGAAGGAGGGGGAGGCCTTCAATGAGATGGATTGACACGATGATGGGTTCAAGTATAGCGGGGATTGTGGAGCTGGTGTGGGATCGGGCAGTGTTTCGTTCTGCTGTGCATGGGGTTGCTATGAGTTGGAGACAACTTGATGGCACCTAACAACAGCAATAACAACAACAACTGGCAGTGTGATAGTTGGAGCTGTGTGTCAAGTTGGTTGGACCACAACTCTGTGTGTTTGAGCTGTTGTGGTGTGGTTGTTCCCATGATGGGATCAGATGACTATGTTCTGAGTGGCCAATCTGTTGAAAGGGAGCTTCACTAGGGGTGTGGCCTGCTTCTAGTATATCCAAGGACATCCTGGGAAGAGAGACATTCTCCTGTGGATCAGGATTCTGTTGTGCTGCCTGAAACTGTCCATGAGTGAACAGGCCACCATTTGGCCTGGAGATCTTGGATTTGTTATTTGTTGGAGTCAACAGACTGTGTACTGCTTGCCAGCCTTGAGCTCCTTGTCCCTGTGGTTGCAAGTGCCAGGAAAAGCCTCCAGGTTGACGTATGATCCAGGAACTTTGGACTTGCCAGCTTCTATGTGTGTGAGCCATTTTCCTAAGATAAATTTCTCTCTATATATACATATATATAAGCTTTACTGATTTTTGTTTCTCTAGAGAACTCAGTTTAACACAGGCAGTCCATGGTATTTTCAGTAATCTTTGCCAATAATCATAAATCAAATGTTCCAATTCTTGTGTGGTCTTCTTTATTCACTCTCTAACTTTCACATGCATATGAAGCTATTGAAAATACTATAGCTTAGGTCAGGTGCACCTTAGTCTTCAAAGTGACATCTTTTCTTTTCAACACTTTAAAGAGGTCTTTTGTAGCACATTTGCCCAATGCAATACATCTGATTTTTTTGACTGTTGATTCCATGGGCATTGATTGTGGATCCAAGTAAAATGAAATCCCTAACAACTTCAATCTTTTCTCCTTTAATCATGATGTTCCTTACTAGTCCAGTTGTGAGGACTTATATTTTCCTTGTATTGAGTTGTAATCCATACTGAAGACCATTGTCTTTGTTCCTCATCAGTAAGTGCTTCCAGTCTTCCTCATTTTCAGCAAGCAAGGTTGTGTCATCTGTATATCACAGGTTGTTAGTAAGTCTTCTTCCAATATTGATTCTGTGTTCTTCATATAGCCGAGCTTCTTGGATTATTTGCTCAGTATACATATTGATTAAGCACAGTGAAAGGATAAAACCCTGACACACACCTTTCTTGATTTTAACTCATGCAATATTCCCTTGTTTTCTTTGAACGACTGCCTCTTGGTCTATGTGCAGGTTACCCATGAGCACAATTAAATATTCTGAAATTCTCATTTTTCTAAATGTTATCCATAATTTCTTATGATCCACAGAGTCAAATGTCTTTGCATAGTCAATAAAACACAAGTAAATATCCTTTTGGTATTCTTTGTTTTTTTTTTTGTCAAGATTCACTTGACATCAGCAATAAGATCCCTCATTCCATACTCTTTTCTGATTGAATTTTGGGCAGTTCCCTGTCAATATGCTGCAGCAACCACTTTTGAATTATCTTCAGCAACATTTTACTTGAATGCGATATTAATGCTACTGTTTGGTAATTTCCACCTTCTATTGGATCTCTTTCTTTGGAACAGGCAAAAATATGGAAATTTTCCAGTTGGTTGGTGAGGTGGCTCTCTTCCAAATTTCTTGGTATAAATGAGTGAGCACCTCCAGCACTGCACCCATTTGTTGAAATATCTCAATGGTTGCTCCATTGATTCCTGGAGGCTCGTTTATTGCCAATTCCTTCAGTGAAGCTTGGACTTCTTCCTTTAATACCATTGATTCTTCATCATATGCTACCTCATGAAATGGTTGAATGTCGACCAATTCTTTTGGTACAGTGACTCTCTATATTCCTTCCACCTTCTTTTGATAATTCCTGCATCATTCAATATTTTCCCCATAGAATCCTTCACCCTTGCATTTTGAGGCTTAAAGTTTTTCTTTAGTTCTTTAACCTTGAGCTATGCTGAGTGTGTTCTTCCCTTTTGGTTTTCTACTTGCAGATCATTATAATACTTTACTTTTTCTTCTCTAGCTGCCCTTAGAAATCATCTGTTGAACTCTTTTATTTCATCATTTCTTCCACTCACTGTAGCTACTCTCTGTTCAAAAGCAAGTTTCAGAGTGTCTTCTGACAACTATTTTGATCTTCTTCTCCTTTCCTGTCTTTTTAATGACCTTTTGTTTACTTCACATATAATTTTCTTGATGTCATCTCACAATTCATCTTGTCTTCAGTCATTAGTGGTCAATGGGTAAAGTCTATTCTTAAGGTGGTTTCTAAATTCAAGTGGAATATAATCAATGTATTTTGGTTCCAGTGGACTTCTTTTAATTTTCTTCAGCTTCAATTTGAACTTGTATATGAGCAATTGATAGTTTGTTCCACAGTCAACTCCTATTTTTTTTTTTTTTTCCTGACTAATGGTATTGAGCTTTTCCATTTTCTCTTTCCACAGATGTAGTTGATTTGATTCCTGTGCATTCTATCTGGCAAGGGCCATGTGTATAGTCATCGTTTATGTTTTTGAAAAAAGGTATTTGCAATGAGTAAGTCGTTGGTCTTGCAAATCCTATTATTCAGTCTCTAGCATCATTTCTATCACAGAGGCCATATTTTTCAACTATCCATGCTTCTTTTTTGTTTCCACCTTTCACATTCCAATCAGTAGTGCTTATCAATACAAAGATTATTTCAATTTCATTTGAATAATAGTGGTATTAACTGGTCTTCCTTATAGACTTTTGGATATTATCTTATCACTGGCAGCATTGTATTTCAGGGTCAACCTTGAAACGTTCTTTTTGATGAATAGTAGAATTTATTGAGCATGAAATGTGATAGAAACTCTGCTAAGCACTTTAAATTCAAGAACCTTCTTAATCCTATCAGCAAGCCCTTGGAGGTAGATGCCATTATCATCCCTATTTTGCTAAAAAAAAAAGGAGAAGTTTAAAGAGGTTAAGAGACACGTTCAATGTCATATCTCACATTCACATCTTCATCCTTTTGGTAAAGTAAAGCAAGAAAACAAACAGACAAAATTTGCTGTCCAGGCTATTCCACTCATGGAGACTCCATGTGTGTTAGACTAGAACTGTCCTCCCTAGGGTTTTCAGTGTCCAATAGTTTGGAAATATTTCACCAGATCATTCTTCCAATCTCTAATCTTTCAGTTAGCAGTTAAGCATGTTAACCATTTGTGTCACCAGCAAGAAAGAGCTAAATGAAGTGGGCCCAGAGATACTTCTTATTCAACAAACATTTTCCAAGTGTTTACTATGAGCCAGGCAGGGCTAGACTGCCAGTTCCAACAGGTTGTGGACAATCTCCCTTTTGTTCATTCCTTTTTATCTTTATTACCTACCACCTCTCAGTTTCTTCCCTGGAATTTCATTCTCTAGGATCCCATTAATGTTCAGTTTGTTACAGGAGGCAGTGAATCAGATGAAATGCTTACGAAGTATTAGGGACTGAATTGACAGTGTGGACATTTAGATTCCAGGAGGCTTAGAAGTACTTCTATAGGTAGGAACACGCTTTGACAGTGAGCAGAGTCCTGTAGGTAATATTCTATTGTTCAGCATTGCTAAAAAGAAATGCAGTGTTCCTTTGGAGGTGGAAGGAAAATCTGAAATAGATAATGTGATCACCAGGTGAATTTTTAAATTCAGAGAAAAGGCTATAACTGAAAAAATACAATACAATAAAATAAAAGTTGAAGATTGTCCAACATTTGCATTTCCCCACAGAAGAAGAAGATGGTTTGTCTAGGTCACTGATATGGATGGCAATATGCAGATGTGATTAAGGTGAAACCTGTGGTATTCACATGACTGGGTTTCAATCCCAACTCACTTATGCCAGCTATGATCTTGATGATCTTGTGTACATTCTCTAAGCCTCAGTTTTCTTGTCTTTAAAATGTCTTCACAATCTGGATTGTAATACTAGTGATTCTGGATGGGTCTGATATGATGACATGTGGTCACTTTTTAGGACGGTGTATGGCCTTTAAGAAGATATTATAGTTGGCACTGTTACAAATTGTGTCCTCTTATCCCCTGTATCTATGGATGTAATATTGTTTGGAAATAAAATCTTCTTTGTTGTCTTAATGATGCCATATCAGTGTAGTGATGTTCCAAACCTAATCACTTCTGATTCGTATAAAGAACAGTTTAGATATAGAGGCACACAGACACAGGGAGAAGAGGCTCACTACCAGATGACAAAAGGAGACAGATGAGTCTACAAGCCCAGGGACTCCAAGATTTGTCGACTACTGGAATTGAAATAGACAAAGAATGACTTCCCCCTAGAACCATATCTTGAGCTTGGACTTTTAACCTCCTGAATTTTGAGAAAATAAATTTTTGTTCCCTTAAGCACCAATTTGTAGTATTTATTCTACAGCAGCAGTAGAAAACTAAGACAATCAACATCATTACTACTATACTACCACCCCCGTGATCTCATCTCCTTCATTATTTAACCACCATGAGCATCATCATCAAAAGCTAAAGTCTTGTTATCTATCCAGCACAATAAAGTTCAGAAGAAGGATAATACCAAAGCTCACTTGGCAGTCACGATTTCATAGGATGACCTCATCGGATGATTTGTTTTGATTTGAATTGATATGAGACTTGGAACTGTAGTTTTTCTACTATGTACTGTTGTTGTTGTTATGTGCCGTTGAGTCAGCCCTGACTCATAGTGACCCCTCCTTGGGTTTCCGAGGCAGTTATCACTACGGAAGTAGGATTGCCCAACCTTCCTTCCAAGGAGTGGCTAGAGAGTCCTAAACTCTCAAGTTTGTCTTCAATGCCGTCCCTTAGGCCTTTGTGGAGTAGCTTATAATATAAGAAGCTCTGGTGGCACTGTGGTTAAAGCATTGGGCTGCCAATCAAAAGTTTGATAGTTTGACCCCACCAACTGCTCTGCATCAGACAACATATAGTACTGGGCACATTGGCTGCAAAGGACTTCTTTCAAGTGCTGAAGAGCAAAGATGTCTCCTTGAGGACTAAGGTGTGCCTGACACAAGTCATGATATTTTCAATTGCCTCATATGCATGTGAGAGCTGGACAATGAATAAGGAAGACCAGAGAAGAATTGATGCTTTTGAGTTGTGGTGTTGGCAAAGAATGCTGAAAGTACCAAGGACTGCTAAAAGAACTAACAAATCTGTCCTAGAGAAAGTGCAGCCAGAATGCTCCTTGGAAGTGAGAATGGCCAGACTTTGTCTCACATACTTTGGTCATGTTATCAGAAGTGACCGTTCCCTGGAGGAGGATACTGTGCTTGGTAAGGTGGAGGGTCTATGAAAAAGGAGAAAGCCCTCAATGAGATGGAGTGACACAGTGGCTGGGGCAATGAGCTCAAGTATAGCAAGGATCATGGAGCCGGTGTGGAACCAAGTGGTGTTTCATTCTGCTGTGCATAGGGTCACTATGAGTCAGAGACGACTCAATGGTACCCAACAACAACAGATGCTTTTCAGGAGAATGATGTGGCGATCTGCTTATGTAAAGATTTACAGCTTTTGAAACCCTGTGGGAAGTTCTACCCTCTCTTATAGGGCTGCTATGAGTCAGAATTGGCTCAATGGCAGGAGGTTTTTTTTTTTTTTTTTTTTTTTTAATAATACCAAGACATATAGTGTATAAGATTACTATATTTTTGCAAAGAAAAAACAAAAAAACAAACAGAAGCTCAATTAGAGTTTAGCTTTTCATATAACTTTAGAGAGTAAGAGTGGATGTCTATATGTAGAGTTTGGCTAAATGAATATTTTACTTCCTAGAAAATTTTCATTGTTTTTGGTGACAACATGGAAGTCTTAATATCAAGGCCACCCTGGAAACTCTGGGTTGTAGGGTTTCTAAGATTACCACTCTCTTATCTGACAAGTGATTCCAAATAACAACTCTTCTCTGGAATAGTAACTCTTCTCTAGGATATATCACCCTGTGGTGGTTGTTTTTATGTGTTGTCAAGTCAATTTTTGACTCATAGCCAACTCATATGACAGAATAGAACTGCCACCAAACATTTTCTAGGCTTTAAACTTTATGATAGCATATTTCTAGGTCTTTCTTTCAAATAGCCACTGGTTGAGTGAGAACCACCAACATTTTGGTTAGCAGCAGAGTACTTAACCATTCAAGCACCATATACCTTACACCATCACCATGACTACAACCACCTAAATCATTGTGAAAGGGGTAACACAGAATTTGATAAATTAATATTTACTAAATCCCTACTGCAAGCCACATACTACTCTAGGTCCTAGGATTGGGATGAGTAGATATAAGACATCAACCCAGCCCTCAAAGAGCTTCTAACCTGGAGGAAGACCTTAGCAATATATACACACACCAAGATTTTCAATATTAGAAGTCAAATTATAGAAATCCTAATGGACAACAGGGACTCATAGTGACATTGGTTTGTTACCGATTTGTATAAAAACTACTTTTGTACTCTTTGGAAAATATAGTCACATCACTCAAGTCCAACAAGTAATGGATAAACACTATATAACAAGCTAAACCTCATAGAGTTTTAAATAATTCACATTAAAATGAAAGAGTTTGGAAATCTTTTGTCCACAAAAGCAAATCATCAACTCCAAGCCACTATATACTCTTGCCAAGCTCTTGATTTCATTTGAGAGAGACTGTGGTGAGTCAGATGAGATATGGGGGGGGGGGGGAAATACCTGGGTTCCAGATCAGATTCTGCTGCTGAATGCCGGGTGACCTTGGACAACTACTCAACTTTGCTGGACCTCAGTTTCTCAGCTATGAATACAAAGAGTACTGGACTAGATTGTCACTGAGGATCCTGTGGCTCTAAAGGCAGTAACTTGTTACAAGCTAAGTCTGCGTGCCCTTCTGCCCCTGGAATTCTTTTGTAGAACAGATGCAGATGTCAAACTGCCATCTATTTCCCAACTAGCAGCTCTTGGCCAAGTCTCCTTACCAGTAAGCTTGGTTTTCCATCTGCTGACTTCTGACTACCTTTCTCTACCTTGACATTGCCTTTTAATTTTCAACTACTTTCTTGATGTGCTTTTGGTGAGCTGTCTGGTGGTGGAGTGGATAAAGGACTTGAAGCTAACTGGAAGGTCAGTTGTTCAAACCCACCAGCTGCTCTGTAGAAGGAAGACTGGGCAATCTACTTCTGTGAAGATTTACAGCCTTGGAAACCCAATGGGGGTCACTATGAGTTGGAAACCACTTGATGGGCTTGAATTTGATTTTGGTTTTTTGGGATCTCAGTTAATAGGTTTCTCTTTTTGCTGCCTTGATTCCATTAATTTCATAAATTCAAGTCTGAGTTCTCCTATGTTGTTGTTGTTAGCTGCTGTTGAGTCATCCCCTAACTCCTGATGACCCACACTGCACAATGGAACCAAATGCTGCCTATGATCAGTTGTGATCAGACAATTGTGAGTTATGTGGAGTACATTGGTTGATTGGTAGATCACCAGGCCTTTCTTCTCAGTCTGAGTTAGTCTGGATGCTCCACTGAAACCTGGTCAGCATTATTGCCTCTAGTGACAGATGAGTGATATCTGTGCATTAGGTGCATTGGCTGGAAATGGAACGTGGGTGTCCCACATGGAAGGAGAAAATTCTACCACTGAACTATCACTGCTCCTGAGCTCTCTTATAAACAAAACAACCCTTGCCGTGGAGTTAATTCTGACTCATCATAGTCCTATAGGACAGAGAACTTCTTTCTCCACAGGGTTTGCAAGATGTAAATCTACAGAAGCAGACTACCATATCTTTCTCCAATTGAGTGGTTGGTGGGTTTAAAGCATCTTCTTTTAGGTTAGCAATTGAGGACTTTAACCACCATGCACCCTGGGCTTCTCAAGCTCTCCTATAAGCATAACATTTCTGCACACTTTTTGCTTTGTCCCAATGTCTTCTTTTTTTTTTTTTTAAAAAATTATTTCCTGTTTTGTTAGAAATGATATTGGATAATATTCAATTTACAGACTTGAGTCTATATTCTGAAAGGTATTATTTTTCCCCCAAGGCAGAAAGAAATGGAAATGAGGGCAATAAATTATTAAAATTATTATTAAAATGTTTACTAACATTTTTCTGTTGATTGTGAGAAATATGTGCAGAAAATGAAAGCATGGAACAAAGTTGGACAAATCTCATGGGCTTTTAGAAATTGGCAAGTGAAGAAGTTATTTAAAATGACTGATTAAAGAGTTTGCATGATATGTAATAGCAACAGTAAACATTTTAAGAATTCTTCCTATGACTAGACATGGTATCAAGAGTTACAGACAGATGATCTCATTTAACTTTCTCATCAACCCTCTGAGGAAATGCTCCCATTTGCTTAATTTTGCTGATGGTAAAACTGAGGCAACAAGAAATTAAATAAAAGCCCAAGGCCATACAGCTGACAGAGTCAAACTGTCTGAATTTAGAGCCCATGTTCTGAACCACTATAAACATAGCCTCCTCTTTTAATAGGAGACATTTCTCTTGCTCATCCATTTCATCTTTAGAAACGGAAATATTATGAAGCAGGAAACTGGATCTGATGAAAGAACAAATAAATAAAGGTGACAAATAAAGGTGCTTCCTCTTTGCATGCTATTGTACATCTCTGTTGTCACATTGAGTGAGATGTGCTAAAATGTAATAATGGGCTTCAAAATGCAGACAACAAACTTTCACTGATAGTAAGCATCCCAACCTGACCTCAGAATTGCCCTTGTAGGTAGAATTTGCTAACCTGGGTGTATTTTTTTCTTTTCTTCTTGACTCTGAAAAGGAGCTCTAGTTGCACAGTGGTTAAGGCATTCAGCTGTTAACCAAAAGGTTTGTAGTTCAAACCCACCATCTGCTCCACGGGAGAAAGATAAAGCAATATTTAGAGCCCTGGAAAGCCTATGGGTCAGTTCTACCCTGTCTTACAGGGTCACTGTGAGTCTGAATCAACTCAATGGCAGTGAGTTTATTTGGGGGTTGTCTCTGAAAGTGCTCACACCTGAACATAAGATATCATTCTGCCTGGCAGTGAAGACCCTCCCTTCCTGTTGCTGATGGGCCCTTGTACCTGGCTGCCAGCAGCTGTAGAGAAAACAAAGACAGACAAGCTATTGATGGGACAAGAATCTTATTCATCTTTGGCCTCCTCATATTTGAATTCAGCTTTTCATTCATTCTTTTATAAGTTTTGCATTTCAACAACATATCTGTTGCCTCTCTATAGACCAGGTAGATGATAGATTGAAACAACCATAATATGAAAATCTTACAGCTGGGTGGCTGACACTTATTTCAGTCTCTGAGAAAGAAAATAATGCAGCAGAAATTTCACAACTTTCTACAAACAGCCTGTAGAATTTCCCAAGCAACCTGATTTTATCTTTCCAAAATTGCACTCAGCAAAGGGGGTTTAACTTTGCTCTGTCTATTGGCAAAGACATTTGTCTTATTTCAATTTCTTTTTTTTTTTTTTTTAATATCAAAGTTTTGGAAATACTTTTCTATCCATTTTTTGATGATTTAAAAATGAAAACTCATATTGGCCCATCTAAAAATCAACTATTTTTCAGATAGAAAGAAGAAAATAAGTCAAAATCATCATTTTGGAGAGGCAAGGGACAGAAAAATCTAGTTTCAGGAAATTAATACCATTCCAGGAAGATGTCCAGTATTTTATCCTTCCACACTACAGTTTTTGTACAGTTACCACCAATGGTCATAAAAAATGAAACCATGAAGTCAGGGTTCTTTCACAATTCCCATCTGAGCACAAAAAAAAAAAAAGAAAGAAAGAAAAAGAAAAGAAATAATGTTCAGCACGCTTCACCAAGTAAATAGAATGAGTGCTATATTTTTGAAAATAATGTATCTCAGCCATGAGGAATGAAACAAGGAGAGGTCATCAGGTAACCTCAAGTCAACCAGAAAATTCAATATCTCTTGTTCACTACTTAATCAGTGTTATTGGAATCAGTTTGAATGAATCCACTTACTTTTCATCTGACTGTTTTGATGTCCTGTAAATAAAGACCATATATAAAATTCTGTAACAAAGCTAACCATAAAAACAAAACCAGTCAGCAACATCATTCAACCCACGGGATATGATGTTGAACTATATTGTGTATTCAAGTTGAACTGAAGTAGTTTATTTCATTCCATTTTGGCATCCTCTATGACACCATTTCAACAAATTCAGGCACCTACAGATACTTTCTAACTACTTGATTTATGCTCCAGTCTTTGAGATGTTGACATGTAAAGTGCTAAACATTGGTATCACTTCTACTGGAAATTATATTGGTTAATGTTCAATTTGCAGACATGAAGCTATATTCTGAAAAGTATTATATTTTTCTCTCAAGGTAGAAAGAAATAGAAATGATGGTAATAAATTTATCCCAACCTTTGGGGAACTGTGGAATGAGTGCTGAGAATGCTGGCTAAAAGAGGGCATTTTCGAATGGCTCTTAAGAAGAAGATAGCTTGTGTGCCCTTAGCAGGCTGCAGATAGGCATGGCAATGTCCTTCCCAGGTGTCTCTGCACTAGAAAAATATTTGACCCCAACGTAGTTAGAAATCTATCTATTGGGCCTAGTTTCAGATCTTCAAACTCTATGTTGGGTTTTTTCAGATAACTCTACATCCAAGATGTGGTGTGCCGGGAGTTGGGGCAGGGAGGCTGGTGGGACATCACAGCAGGGACAATGACACTGAAGAGGAGAATCTGGCTAGCAGAGGGCTGCTAAGTTCCTGCAACCTTTTTGTGGGAAGAAGTAGGAAGAAGAGAAAAAAATGACCTTGGTTGTCCAGTCTCTGATAGGAAATAAATGGGAGCTTGAGCTGAATCAGCGGACAAGAAAAATAGAGTGGGAAGTGAAGAAAGGAGACAGAAAAAAAAAAAAAATAAATAATAATAATAATAAGGAAAGCTTAATCTGCATCCTTTATGTTACATACCTGTTCTGTTTGTATATGTAGTAGTTGTTCTTGTTAGGTGACTTTGAGTTGATTTCAACCCATAAGAGACCCTATGTGACTGAGTAGAACTGCCCCACAGGGTTTTCTAGGCTATATTATTTGTCATGTCTTTCTCCTACAGAACTACTAAATAAGTTTGAACCACTAACCTTTCAGTTAGCAGCCAAGAATTTAACCATTGGGCCACTAGAACTTCTTACACACAGTACAGTGGAATGTTAAAGAAAGAGACTCTGGAACCAGATTGAGGGATTGAAATTCCTGCTCTGATGTCTGAAGCTAACTGATCTTAGGCAGGCTGGTCAACTTCCCTGTACTTTAGTGTTCTTTTTTATTAAATAAGAAATAAAATATGACCTATTAATAAAATAGGAGCTCTGGTAGCATAGTGGCTAAAAGCACTTGACTGCTAACCAGAAGGCTGGCGGTTCAAACCCACCAGCCACTCCTCGGAAGGAAGGTTGGGCAATCCTACTTCCGTAGTGATACTGCCTCGGAAACCCAAAAAGGGGTCGCTATGAGTCAGGGCTGACTCGATGGCACATAACAACAACAAATTAATAAAATGCTTATGAGGATTATATAAGTAAAGTACTGAGTAAACACTGGCACTTTGTAAACATTTATATAAACACTCACTAGTAACATTATTAAGGAGCTCTGGTGATGTAGTGGATAAGGCATTTGATTGATAACTAAATGGTTGATGGTTCAAACCCACCGGCTACTCCACAAACAAAAGATAGGATGGTCTGCTTCTGCAAAATTTACAGCCTTGGAAACCTAATGGGGATAGCTATGAATTGGAATCCACTCAGTGGAAGTGAGTTTGATTTTTCTAGTATTATTAGGAGACTGGTAGCATAGTGCCTAAGGCGCTTGACTGCTAACCAGAAGGCTAGAGGTTCAAACCCACCAGCCACTGCTCAGAAGGAAGATGGGCCAATCTACTTCCGTAGTGATAGTGCCTCGGAAACCCAAGGAGGGGTTGCTATGAGTCGGGTCCGACTCAATGACACATAACAACAACAACAACAATTAGGAGACATGGTGGCACAGTGGTTAAAACACTCAGCTACTAACTGCAAGGTCAGCAGTTTGAACACACCAGCCACTCTGAGGGAGAGAGGTGTACCAGTCTGCTTCCATAAAAAATTTACAATCTTAGAAACCCTATGGGGCAGTTACACTTTATCCTATAGGGTTGCTATGAGTCAGAATCAACTTGATGGCAGTGGGTTTTTTCAGTAGTATTGTCTGTCTCTGTTGGTGCAAACGGTTAACACACCCAGATGCTAATGGAAAGGTTGAAGATTCAGTTCCACTCAGAGATGGTTTAGAAGGAGGGCCTCTTAATCTACTTCCAAAAAAATCAGCCATTGAAAATCTAGGCAGCACAGTTCTATTTTGACATCTTGGGGTTGCATTGAGTCAGAATTGATTCAACAGCAACTGGTAGTAGTAGTTGTAGTTTGTCAGTCCTTGGGAAGTTTTCATTTGCTATCTTCTCTCCCTTCCATTGTTTTCTCTGTGCTAGATAAACGGTAGGAAACATTTTACAGAAATCAAATTATTTTAATTACAAGAGAAGTGTCACCCATGTAATAGAAGGTGTGAGATGAATTTCTTTGCAATGCAAACTTATTTTGGAGCTACTGGGCGTGGCCAAACTCAGCTTTGCTACTAAAAGTTTGTATCTTTTAATTCTGGTGTGCTTTTCCCTTGTGATCTGAACCTTTGGCATATGTTGGCTGTCTGTTCTGAGCTGATGAAGAGCACTTTTTGAGTATTCTCATGACAGAAACAGGTGCTTTGAGGGGTGGCTGTTAGAACTTCTAGGATGTGTATTTAATTCAACAGGAAACACTTAACTGCACACCTGGTACATTTGATCTTTCTAGGACTAAGATTCTTCTCAATCCCATCTCTGCCTTCCAAGTACTATTGGTTCTATTTAGGGACATGGCACAGAACACATGGTGTGGACCTTTTAGAGGTTATTATAAAGATCATGAGTGGGGCCATTCTGATTTTCCTCATTCCAAGAGTCCAGACATCGGATCTCAGTGCTATCTTTCTCTTTGATTTCCCTTCACAGCCTTCTTACTCTTCTTCCATACAGCTCAGAGAAACTGTACCAAAGACTGCTGCCCAGCACAGCAAATGCTTAGATGGGCCACTGAACCAGTTCTGTATGGGTCTTAGAAGGAAGCATCTCACTTCCTGTGGCTTCCTTCTTCACTAGCTTCGGCAAAAAGAATCATCCACATGTTAACCTCGGTTTTTCTATACAGATTGGTGATAAAGACATAGCTAAAAATATATAGTCCTGTTTCTTTGATGTTTTGGTAAGTTAACTTATATATTCCCTTAGGGACTGCAGAGGCGGCCCAGCTGATAAGCTTTCATCCACCTTTCTCACCAGCAATCACTTCATTTTAATTCAGAGTAAGGAAAATACTCTCCTTGCTTCAAAAGATTTTATGGTCTAGGAGTGACCATAAAAAAAAAAAAAGCATCATTCTTATTTAATAATGGTAAAGAAAGTTATTATCCCTACAGAGATAATAGTATTTGCTTATTACAGTCCCTTACGCTGAATGGCATGCAATAACATCTTTCAGTGAAAGTAATACTAACTTTATGATATATGGCATATCAGGATCTGAGAACTCAAAGATGCTTCCTCGGAAATGGGTATTGACCATATAAATGCACTATAACCTCTCAGCAGACATAGATGCTTTACTACTTTAGTAAATTACATAATAGCGCTCAGCAAGACTCATATACCGGAGGAAGTATTACTGCTGCACAGAACAGTTGCATCATATGTAACACT
The DNA here is from genome assembly GCF_000298275.1 of Orycteropus afer afer. Classification (NCBI taxonomy): domain Eukaryota; kingdom Metazoa; phylum Chordata; class Mammalia; order Tubulidentata; family Orycteropodidae; genus Orycteropus; species Orycteropus afer. The sequence continues at coordinate 5,644,969 of NW_006921731.1, forward strand.
TACAACTGAAGCAATTTAGTTAAGGTCAGAATTGCTTAGACACTTTCCAAAAGATTTCAAAGGAAGAGTATTCAGTGTTTTCCTAATTTCCTCAGTAGAGATTAGCTATATGGCTTTTTCTTCCTAAATATTCTGTTTCTTTTAGCTTATGAGGAACTTCTTGAAAGAAACACTTTTCTTATAAACGTGCATGAAATTTACTATTTAAAAAACAGTGTATCAATAAGGGAAATACAGAATGGAAACTGCAGGAATGCCAACAAAATAAATAAACAAAAAGCAGATTCTGTGCTTAAAGACACAGGTAACCAATGGATACTTTCAGTTATTTTCAGTGATGAAGATATGTGTCAGGTAGCGATCAAGGTTTAAGTAATGGATATACATGTTCTAGGAGCTCTGGTAGCATAGTGCCTAAGGCACTTGACTGCTAACCAGAAGCCTGGTGTTCAAACCCACCATCCACTCCTCTGAAGGAAGGATGGGCAATCTACTTCCATAGTAATACCACCTCAGAAACCCAACGAGGGGTCACTATGAGTCAGGTCTGACTTGACAGCACATAACAACAACAACAACAACAACAATACATGTTCTACTGATACCATCTTTAAGAAATTCAGAATAATACATTGGTGGTGGAATGGTTAAGTACTCGACTGCTAACCAAAATGTTGGTGGCTCAAACTCACCCAGCAGCTTTATAAGAGAAAGACCTGGTGATCTGCTTCCATAAAGATTACAGCCAAGAAAACCCTATGGAGCAGTTCTACTCTGTCACTTGACATCACTATGAATCAGAATGGACTCAATAGCAGCCAACCACAACAATAACACACTTTATTAGGGACATATATGTATTGGACACCCATTCATTTACCATAAACCAATTTTTAGAAGAACAATTAATTTTCTCAATGGAAAGGAGCAAAAGACTATTCATGTTGGAAACCGAGCTTTCTTTAATTGTCTCTAGTCACCACCCTTCTCCCAACAGAGGCTTACATGTTGCTAGGATATGATGCTGAGTATGGAAGAAAGGTCTGATGATCTACTTCCAAAAATCAGCCAGTGAAAACCCTACAGATCACTATGATCCTACCTGCAACTGATCACGGGGATGATTCAGGACCAAGCAATGTATCATTCCATTGTGCACAGGTTAGGTAAGTGTCAGGGTAGACTCAAGAGCAGATAACAAGATGTTAGTGGTGGTGTTTATTTAAAGTTTGGGAATAGTGAGACTAAGGGTAGCTGCTTGATCAGTGAAAAGTGTTCAGTCACCTCAAGATAAATAGTCTGCATGTGGAGAATTTTGCCTCTTTGATAACAGGAACAGGTATAATCAATACTATGGCCTGGATATTAGCAGTTAATTTACAAAATTCCTTATTGGACTATACAGTGAGAATCCTTTCAAAGCTCAAAGAAGCAGAAGGTGAGAGAAATGGGCCATTTCTCTCTCAGATTGAAAGGGATGACTTTGATCCTGGGAGAGCCTTGAATGGCATGTTTTTGGCAAGGAGGATCTTAGCCTCAACCACTGCTTTGGCTGAGAAGAGAAGTCAGCAGCTGGGTGATTGTTCATTTACCACTGGCCAGGGAACAAGATTGACTTAGCATTTTCCACCTGCAAACCTTCATAGAAGGGAACAAAGTGATGCTCCAGTTCAGAAACTCAGTGGACAACATTAGCAGAGGCTTGTAATTGTGTCATTTTAGATTTAGGAGTAATGGACTTAGTTATTGCCTTAAAGGAAACCATAAGTTAGAGGAGTTTTTGCACAGAGAGAATTATATGTTGGTAGGCTTTTAGCTGGTACAACTTGACTGCTGAGTAGAGATATGCACACAAGAGTCAGTATGAGGCAGATGGGGAGAGCAGACTGATGCCAAAGAGCATTTTTCAAACTTTAATGTGCAGATAAAATCACCTGGGGATCTTGTTGGGAGGTAGATTGATTCAGTTATTCAGTCTGGGGTAGAGCCTCAGCCCATGCATTTCTAACAAGCTCCACTGATTCTGACACTGCTGTCCCACAGACCAAACATAGCTAAACCAAGGTGTGAGGGACGTTTCCAGAAATGTGATCACTGTCAAGTTCTGTTTATCACTCCTGGCCTTGTTGGCACATACAATTAAAAGGGGGAAGTGCACTTTTACTCAAGTCATAAAAGTTGAGATAAGTGAAGTAGAGCCAGTTTGGATTTCATTGTTTATTTTGAGATACCCAAATTATTGTATCTTTTTTTTTTTTTTTAGCTATTGTTTACTGTATATACATATAGGAGCCTATGCAAATATCTTCTCGTCAACTCTATTTGCTTAATGGCAATCAGGATAATTTCAAGCACTCAGGATGGTGGGGATCTGTAGAATCTTTTGTTTTCCATTTAACCTTCATTCACTAGATAAGCTTGACAATGCATACTCATTGGAGTGGAATTGAAAAAAAGGAAAAAAAAATGCATGCTTTCCTGAAATTGGTTTCACCTTCTAATTCTGCCTCATAAAAATGGACAGCATAGGCTTTCTCTGCTTACATCCATGAAAGAAGAAACACTTTGGTTGTTTTGTGGAAACACAAATCTTTTTGTCCAGGTCAGCTTCTTTACAGACTGTGTGCCTCTACTTCCCAGGTACCATTAATGGATGGAGGATGGTGCAAGATAAACTCAAACCAATAATCCTTCTTATCAATGGCAGCTCGAGAACAAACTCCATTTTGATATCTTTCTTTAGTTAATAGTTTTAGTCATCATTATACCCTTAACATGGATAATTCTAAGAAATTTATTTGCCACTAATCCCTAAGCTAGTCTATGAGAAAGGTACTATTTTCCCTATTTTAAAGATAGGAAAACTATGGTCCAGGTGGAGGAACTCACTAAAGGGTGTATGCTAGAAATTAGAAGTAGAATCAGACCTCACTCTCATATCTGGCTCCAGCACCCTAAACTCTTATCAACCACATAATAAACTCTTAATACCTGGGGTTGTACTAGTTAGAAATGCCTAACTAGTGCTAGATTACAGAAAATATGGTGAAGTCTGCTATTCATTGATGAGTCCATGGATATACAAATGATTAAGTGTTTGGCTACTAACTGAGAGATTAGAGGTTCAAACACCAAGAAATACCCCAGAAGAAAGGCCTGGCAATCTGCTTCCAAAATCCAGTTACTAAGAATCCTATGGATGACAGTTGTTCTCTGAAACACTCCATGAGTCAGAGTCAACTCAAACTACTGGTTTGCTTTTCTTTTGGTTATCCAGCAAAAGGATACTAGTCTCTTTTTGCATTCAAGAAAGAGTAAGAGGGAAGGAAAGAAAAGTAGAGTGATATAGAGAGGGAGAGTGAAAGAGAAAGAGGACTGGTAAGATGAAACTAAAGAAATTGGGAAAGAGATTGACTGGGTTATCCTAATAAATGGGCCTTTATGCTAAGGTCAGCTTCTGTTACCACCAGTTTGTATGCAATAGATGGTATGAAATTTAAGCACTCTGTAAATATTATTTCATATAACACACACACACACTATGAGAGAGGAGTCTTTTTAATTTATTATTCATTTTAGAGATGTGAAAATTGAGGCCTGCAGAGGTTAAGACACTTCCCGAAAACTACTCAAATGGCAAAAGGTGGCACCAAGAATTACATCTGTCTGCTACTTCCCTCTATTATCCCTAGTATGATGGGAATGAATGCTTGGACCCTTTGGGGAGACTGAGGATCCTGCTCTCAGGGAATCCAGGAGTCAAGGCAGAAGTACATTGTGGTCTCCTGGGCATCATAGTCAAATGCAATTTCTGACAGAACTACTTATTTTAAAGAAGTCATTAACTCCCAAAAGATGTGGTTTGAAAGATGTGGTTATTTAGTTATTATGTAGCATGAGCCAGTACAGAAAAGGCAGAGGTATGCTGACTATTTTTGTTCTCACTGTTTTAATAGCATATTAAAATCTTAGAGTGATTTGGCAGTTCATGCTTTTCAGAGATATATGCATTTAGATAAAGTTGTCTCCTGGGAGGTACAAATGGTTAATGCATTCATGCCACCTGAAAAGTTGAAAGCTTGTGTCTGTCCAGAGGCACCTCAGAAAAAAGGCCTGGCAACCTATTTCTGGAAAATTTAGCCCCTGGAAACCCTATGGTTCATAGTTCTACTCTGACACAGATGTAGTCACCATGAGTCAGAAATAACTTGGTGACTAGTTCTAGATCTTTGAAAAGCAACATAACTTCACAGTCATCTGTCCATGAGTTCATGATGGCATTGGCATTGTAATACACAGGTGGCCATCAGAGAATTTAAAGGACCCAGAAAGTCACCCAGTGTTGGTGTTATTCTTTGTTATTCCCCTGCTCTTTGATCCAGCAGATTGTCTCCTGAGTGCCTTCTATATTCCAGGCATTGTGCTTCTGAGAAATCTTATTTCTAAATGAGGAATCAGAAGTGGATCTGGCCATATCACACTCTTGGTAATAAGGATTTCAGGGCTTTGCCTTACCCTTAGAATAGAGTGTGAGCCCTTTATCTTAGCCTTCCACTGCCACATGATCTGGTTCCTCCTGCCTTCTAATCTCATCCCCTTCCTCTCTCTTACTACTTCATAACATTAGCCTTCTTGCCATTCTGATACACCCAAATTTGCCCTGACCTCAGGGCCTTTGCACTTGCTATATACTTGCTATACATTCATTGTCTTGAATATCTTCCCAGATACCTTTGCAGGAGTCATACATTCTGCTCATTGTCTCATCTCAAATGTCACCTCTTAGGGATCCAAAACCAAACCAAATTCACTGCCATCAAGTACATTATGACTCATAGCAAACTTATAGGACAGAGTAGAACTGCTTCATAAGGTTAAAACCAAAAGACCAAACTCACTGCCATCGAGTTGTTTCTGACTCATAGTGATACCCACTGGGTTCCCGAGGCTATAAGTCTTTACAGAAGTAGATTGCCCAGTCTTCCTTCCATGGAGTGGCTGGTGAGTTTGAACCTCTGACTTTCTGGTTAGCAGTCAAGTGCCTTTTCCACTACTCCACCAGAGATCCTTCCCATAAGGTTACAAGGCTGTAAATATGGAAGTAGACTGCCTCACCTTTCTCCTGTGAAGTGGCTAGTATGTTCACATGGCCCATCTTTTAGTTAGCATGTCAATTCTTTTACCACTGTGCCACCTGAGCACCTTCCTCAGTGACATCTTATCTAAAATGGCCTAAGGCATTTGACTGCTAACCAGAAGACTGGTGGTTCAAACCCACCAGCCACTCTTTGGAAGAAGGTTGGGCAATCTACCTCCAGAGAGATACCGCCTTCGAATCCCAAGGAGGGATCACTATGGGTCAGGACTGACTTGATGGCAGTGAGTTTGATTTTTAATCATGATCTATCTCTATGCATTGTCTTCATGGTTTTATGCAAACATATCATTTATTTGCCTTTTTTCCACTAAATCATGAGTTGGAGTGGGTAAAGATTTATCATGAATGGCATTGTGCCTGACACTTAGCAACCACTCACCAAAGACAGATTGTGTTAGTCAATGAAACAGGACAACCAGAAACCAGCAGGAGAGGCAGGTGCCCTGGGCTATAAGTACACAGTAGGGGCATTTTAGCTTTAGGCAGTGAAGATTAGAGAATGCTCAGGAAAGAAAGTCTACAAGTAAGGTTGTGAAGCCAGTGTCAGGTTAGCCAGGTGAGAAAGGGGGAAGGTTCTTTGCAGAGAGGGTAGTGCATTTCAAAAGCTCATTATTATTCATCTTGAGTTGATTATGACATTGGGCTTTGTGGAGAGATGAGATTAGGGAAAGATCTTTTAAGAGATCCCCTCCCCCACTTGCAGACAAGTCTGGGAAAGTAATCCCCAATAGCAGAACAGAAGTCTGAGCCAATCAAAGAAAGGAGTCAAGCATTTTCTGGTATATGTAGTTTATCTCTGCAGGAACATAGACTCATCTTTCCTCCACCCTGTCATTACTAAAGTGGAAACTGTTTGACCTGGTATATTCTGTTAAGCCTCAGATTTATTCTTTGGGTTTGGGACTCTGATTGGCTTCCCAGTTTACTTCTTGTGGCACTGTCTAGCAAGGTCTCAAGAACGTGAGTGACAAGGCAGAACAAGGCATCCTGAAATTACCTATAATGAAAATGACGGGTAATCTCCAGTGATTACTGTGTTTGTGAGTGACAAGGTTGCACTTTGTGCAAAACTTCTTGCTGACGTAAGAATGTGTCCTGTGGGATTTCCAGGTTAAAGTTATTTTATTTTTTTTTTTTTTTAGTAAAAATAGCTTCAGATCTTTGGCATCCTATACAATTATTTTCCTAGACAATGAGGACAATGATGGATACTTACTGCACTTTACGGGGAGATAAGTTAAGCCTCTTTGAAAATGCAAACCTAGGTTAGAATAAAAGCAATATTATTATTATGTATGTGGCCAAGTGGTTAAAGCACTTGGCTGCAAACCCAAAGGTAAGCAGTTCAACTTACCAGCCACTCTGTGGAGGAAAGAGTGGAAGTCTGCTTTCATAAAGAGTACAGCCTTAGAAACACTGTGGGACAGTTTTATGCTATCTTATAGGATTGTTATGAGTTGAAATTGATTTGATGGCAGTGGGCTTTTTTAGTACAATGGATCAGCATTTAGATTCCAGAAATCACCTCCCAGGGCATATATGATAGGTTAGAGCACCCGTGGGTGAAAGAGCAAAAGGGAGCCTGGGTCAGGCAGGAAGTTAATGTGCATTCTTAAGGCTGAAATATGGGGAGTGAAACCCAGACTGAAGGTGACTTGATGGTCCTTCACCATCCCTGCATTTACTGTCCTATGTGGATGTCAGCTCCTCTTATGGAGGAAAACTTACTCACTGCCATCAAGTCCATAGCAACTCATAGTGACCCCCATTGGGGTCCTCTGGCTATAAATATTTAAAGAAGCAGACTGCTTCATCTTTTTTTTTCTGCAGAGCAGCTGATAGGTTCAAACCACCAATCTTTTGGCTAGTCAAAGGTCTTAACAGCTATGCCACGAGAGCTCCTTTTTCATGGAGGAAAGAGATCTAGAAATCACAGGGAGAATGTCCCCCAATCTAAGTTCTTCCAAACTAATGCAAGGAGTTTTGGGGCATGCTTATTTCTTCCTTGAGTCTGAGAAACACTGAGCTGCTTGGTGTAAGCAGAGTTTCAAACTTGCTTAGAAACCTAATTTGTATGAATCCTACTTGAGAATCCAAAATATACAACTGATGATAGTAAAGTTTCTCTGGTTGATACTGAGGGGAGGAACCCACTCAGACATCCTACCTCCTTACTCCCTGGGCCACTTCCTGACAACACTAAGCCATTTGTAGAACTCAGTTTCTAAGCTGTTTACATGCATATCTATAAATACCGCCTGTGTGTCAATTTGTAATCCTGTGGTGGCTATGTGTTGCTGTGATGCTGGAAGCTATGCCACTGATATTTTAAATACCATCAGGGTCACCCATTGTGGATGTGTTTCATCAGAGCTTCCAGAATAAGGCAGACAAGGAAGAAAACTCTGATGATCTACTTCCAAAAATTAGCCATTGGAACACTTATGGGTCACAAGAGAATATTGCCTGATATAGCTCTGGAAGAAGAATCTCTTAGGTTGGAAGGCATTATGTAATGGCTCAACAATCAATGCTCTTTTTATCTATCTATCTATCTACCTACCTACTTACTTATCCATCCATCCATCCATTATCAATCTATCTATCAAGCTGTTTATTTATTTATTTGAGAAAGAAATCTCAACTTGATGCAAAGCTAACCCCAATCTAACCCACATCTTATCATAATGCTTTTCTGGGTCCACACCAGGCTACTGAGTAAGTTGCGGAATGATATCCAACTCTAGGATATTGTGCTATTACAAATAATTGTCTTCTAACTTCCACTACTGGTCTCAAAATTCCTATCCCATTTCTGCCTGTCCTTCTTCCAGGTAAATAATTCCACTTCTATGAATGAACATTCAGGCTAGCTTTCCAAACTCTCTCAAGGTCCTGTTCTGGTACCTACTAAGCTACACACAATATTCTTAACTCCTTTCTTTCTGTCTTTCCTCCAGTCTGTGCCTTTTCACTCTATCAACTCCTAGTCAACCTAGGAGGCTCAGATCACCTTTCACTTCTCCCAAGAAGCCTTCCCTGGGTCTCCCTGGCAGGATTAAGTACTTTCTACTCACTATCCCTATTGCACTCTGTGCTTTCCACACAACCAAATGTTCTACCGCTTTTTGTTTTGCCATATTTGCTTATTATTGGCACTATTTGTTCTCTCTCTCTTTTCTTTTTCCCTGTAAGTCAGCCTCAAATCAATTAACTTTTAAAAATAAATAAATAAATAAACTATACCTCATTAAAGGAGCTTTGTTGGTGCAATGGTTAGTGTTTGGCTACTAACTGAAAGGTGGACAGGAGAAAAGACTTGGTGATCTGATCTGCTCCTTTAAAGATTAGAGTAGGAAACCCTATGAGGCAGTTCTACTCTGTCTTATAGAGTCACTGTAAGTCAGAATTGATTTGAAGGCATAGAACAAGAGACCATAATATAGATAACAATACACACAAAAATGTGTTTAAAAAAAAAAAAAAACACTGAATATAAGTTTTGAGGGAAGGTTAAAAGAAAATATCAGAGTTTTAGTAAGGCAAATAAAATGACAGAGAAGAAAGTGGCTGTGTTCTGTAAAATCCTATAATTATATGAAATTAGCCAAGACAAGTGCTCCATAATCTTTCCATTTTTATAAACACCCCAAACTTCAATTTGCTGAATTTGGAAGTCAATAAAAAGCTTGCTTTACAGAGTGTGGAAAATAAGGAAAATTGAAATCTTTACAACTCTCTGTTTTAGTGTAGCACTGTAGAGGCTGAGCTCAGTTATGAACAATGGTAAGTGGCAATAGGGGCAAACCACGCACAAATTACATAGGAGTCCTCAGTTCATAAGTAGCCGTTTTGGATATGTATTCAGTTCTGTCAGGAATAGAAAAAGTACAGCGAATGAGGAATTTTTGTGGCAGAAGCAGCAAGTATTAAATTAGTTCCTGGGAATGCTTTGAAGGCATATGGCCTAAGTGATTTTGGAAATTTCCACTGCCCTTAATAGTTCTACCGTCTGCTGGTGTCTTTTAAATAAAATTTTTAACTTCCTTTAAAATGGGTGGTTTCAATTAAAAGAAAAAAAAAAAGTTGGATGTCATATCAGTGGTTCTGTCAACTTAACACGATGCACTTGATTACCACACATTCACTTGAGCATTATGCCAAGTGTCATTCCCCATGGAAACTGCATTTGTATTAAAGGCCAAAGCATATGCAATACTCATGCTAAACAAGACATAACCTTGTTTCTCAGTTCTGTTGTGACATTTCCTCAGACATGTGAAAGAAAAGCCACTGAATCTGACCTGTTAATTATCTTAGTATGCAAGAAATGACTTACCTAAGTACTCAGAAATTAGGGAAAGAATTATATGCTGAAAAGAATCCTTATTTCCCTTTTAGGCAATACTTGCTTAAAATGCATTTTTTTCTCCTAAGTTGACCACAGGAGGTATGATTTTCGAAGCTAGGAAGGGAGAAGAGATAGAGAAATTCTCAGAAGACGCTTTCTATCTGTGAGGTACAAAACTCAAGCTGGGGAAGGTAGATCTAACTTTGGCTCATTTAATCTGCTTATGATAAAAATAGTGCATTTAAATAAGGCTGTACTTCCGTTTTAATAGAGTATTGACTTCAACTGCTTTTCCACCCCTGGTCTCTTAATTCATCAATTTTTGAGGTTGCTGGCACATTGTATAATAAAGAATTTAATCTTCCACAGAAAAAGTTCTCCCCTTTGCTCCCTATTCTTGGGAGGTCATACTGTGTGGTAGAGGTTGACCACACCAGGAAAACCAACAATGTAATTAAGATGGGGTTTTGGCTTACAGAGTATCAATTGATGTGGAGACAGAAATGAATAAATTAATCAATTTTGTGTATATATTAGGGCCCCAATAAAAATTCTGAACACTGAGACTTGATGAGTTTCCCTGGTTGGCAGTATTCTGCTGATTTTCACACATGAGTACATGTCCTGACTCTAGGGACAGAGGAAAATGGAAATACTACAGATAGTAGTTCCCTGGCCTCCACCCTATCTGCTTCTTTCTCTGACTGGTTTGAATTCTTTCCCGATATTAAGCTGTAACTGTGAGTACAACAGATTTCAATGAAGTCTAGTAAATTATCAATTCAAAGGGTGGTTTGGGGAAGTCCCCTGAACTTGGAACTGATGTCAAAACTAGAGTAATCTTGAAGATTGCTTCCATAAAACTTTGTAGATGGCCAAAACTCTTTGCACACATATGAAGTACTTTGACCTACTTTATTAAAAAACAAAACAAAACAAAACTCATTGCCGACAAGTCGATTGTGACTCATAGCAACCCCTCCTTGGGTTTCTGAGACAGTATCTTTATGGAAGTAGATTGCCCAATCTTCCTTCCAAGGAGTGGCTGGTGGGTTTGAACCACCAGCCTTCTAGTTAGCAGTCAAATATCTTAGGCACTATGCCACCAGAGCTCCTGACTTACTGTACAGTGTCATGCATATAGGACACAGATACACAGATAGGGAGATCTTTGTAAAGATCTCAAAGTAATCAGCCATATGTGCTGGAGAAATCACCCTCTACTTCCTAACATAGATAAATGATCAAGAAGAAAGTTAGCTGAATTTGGAGAATGCAGCCTCGTAAAGATGGAACAAACCTAGTTAGTTTTTCAATGTGCAAAGCCACAGAAGTCAGTCAGAGTATGTAGAGTGTGTATGGACTGTAATCCAAATCAACAAGATTTCTTATGGGTGGAGGGATGAGGTTGAAAGTCCATTTATCATCAAGTGCTGTTGGTTTTGCCTCTGAAATATCATTTATCACCTTTCATTTCCCTTCATTTCAATTATCACCTTCGTAGTCCAAGCCCTCAATGTCCCATCTCCAGTAATGTAATATTTTCAAGCTGAATAATGGACGTTTACATGTAGCTATTTTTCCACATGGCTGCCAGAGAAACTTCTTTTTAAAATGTAAATCAGTTCATGTCGTTCTGTATCTTTCATATCCTTTACTTAGAATTCTAAAAAGCTCCCTACTGCTCTTAGAATAAAGGTAAAACTTTAACAATTGACTTTCAAGTATCTGTGTGACTTGATGCGTATTTATTTTCCAGGTTTCATCCTCAGCCATGCTTCCTCTGGTTCTCTTTCTTCCAGTCACACTGACTTTTGTTCATTATTTTACATTTGTCATGTTTCTACTACAGGACATTTTGTACATGCCCTTCTCTTGCCTTAGATGGCTCTCCCACCTACATTGTGTTTATAAATGTCCATAAATTTTTCAAGCAAACTTTTCTTAAGAAAAGTATTCTTGATCTCTCTAGTTCAGTTCCCTAGTTCTTGGTACCTTTTGTCCACAGAGGATTTTCACAGCTGCAAATTCATATTTGTTATGTCATAATTTATGTTCCCAGTTAGAGTAAAAGTTCTTTAGATTTGGGCAGAATCCATGATTCTGCATTTTCTACAAGTCCTCCAGGTTAGTTTAATGCAGGTGGGCTTCAGACCTGATTTTGTTCAGGTGAAGGATGATTATGGGGCATAATGTCATTTTGAGTTTTATTATTAATTAGAATGAGTAGCTACAGAATGATCATTGCTACCAGTATTGTTCACTTCCATCTAGGAGGCACATTCAGATGTATCTCTCCTAATGGATATGTCCTGAGCCACTTTTTGCAGAAAAATACCTTTATTGTCCAAGGATGATGATATATAGGATAGTTGACCAAGATGTTGTAATATTGGGTTCCGGTAACATAATGCCATGAGACACAGATCCCTTCAGGCCTTGCAGCAAATAGTCTAAGACTGGATAACCATGGGCAATCAAACAGCCTTGTCTAGAAGTCAGGGGTTCTTTTGAAGGCCACCAGAAGAGAGAAAAGACTAGTGACTTGTCTTAGGATCCCTGTTGGTGAAGGGCACAGTGAATGAGATCGAGTTCTGGTCTTTCTGTCATGGAGCACAGCAAAAGAGGTGCCCTACCCACAAGAACATGAGGTTTAGCATAGTGTGTGACACTGCCCATGGTGGCCAAGAAGACTTTTAGGCTCCAGGAACAGTCTACTCGCTATGTGCTCAGAAAGCCAGGCAGTTGGAAGAAATAGGCAAGATGTTTATGTGGACGCAAGCAGGATCAGGTCCAATTATTGACCCCATATATTTGCTTTCATACATATTGGATACTTCTGTCAATTTGTGATTGACACACACTTTTGAAAGCATCATAGCATGATAACTAACTGGTTTAACAATGCATGTGGGTTCAGCAAATTAAAACATTATAATTAGTAAAAACTCTTGTTATATATTGAAATGTGTCCTTCTAGAATATGTATCAGAATCTTAATCCCATGAACGTAATCCCATTTAGGAATGAGGTTTTCTTTGTTATGTTAATGGATCCATATCAATGTATAGTGTGTCTTAGACCTAATCTCTTTTGAGCTATAAAAAGAGCACAGAGAGAAGCAAGTACAAATTGAGGAAAGATGGATGTTATGTGGAGATAGATCTCTTCAAGGAACACCTAGAAGAATGCTAGAGAAGCTGAGGATTTTCCCCCAGAGCAGTCAGTGTCTTCCCCTAAAGCTGTTGTTGTTATGTGCCGTCGAGTCGGGCCCGACTCATAGTGACCCCTCCTTGGGTTTCTGAAGCAGTATCACTATGGAAGTAGATTGCCCAACCTTCTTTCAGAGGAGTGGCTTGTGAGTTTGAATCACCAGCCTTCTGGTTAGCAGCCTTAGGCACTACATTACCAGAGCTCCCCTAAAGCTGTTGTTGTTGTTACATGCCATCAGTCAGACCTAACTCATAGTGACCCCTCCTTGGGTTTCCAAGGCAGTATCACTATGGAAGTAGATTGACCCATCTTCCTTCCAGGAGGGCTGGTGGGTTTGAACTGCTAGCCTTCTGGTTAGCAGTCAAGTGCGTTAGGCACTATGCTGCCAGAGCTCCCTCACCTAAAGCTAGTACCCTGAATTCAGACTTCTAGCTCCTAAACTGTAAGAAAATAATTGTGTGTTCTTTAAAACTACCCAAGTTGGTGTTTCTGTTATTGCAGTACTAGATAATTAAGATAACAGTTGAGACGACAAAAGCTTGAATTGGATTCAAAACACATTCACGTTATCACAAGATATTTTAATATCATATTTTTTAATATAGAACCAGTTACTGGAATCTTTACATATAGATGCAACTGTTATAAATTTCTGAATTGTATAAAGTATTTTAAAAATTTTATCCTCATAAAAACTTTTTGATTTATGTTCTCTATAAAGAATAGGAAAAAGTTATCAGCAAAAAGCCTTGACCAGAATTTGTTTGTAGCCATTTCATTTATTTAAATTGATATGAAAAATTTAATCATGGAAACAAGCCCATGTTTTCATTTTTTAATTTTAAAAATGTTAGCTTTTAAAGTGTGATACAAATTTAATATCCAATTTCTTCTCTGAAACCTCTTATGTTTTGGTCATCATATTGTTATGGATATAATTGTGTACCCTCAAAAAAAGATATGATGAAGTCCTAACCCTTAAATTCCTGTGAATTTGGCCTTGTTTAGAAATAGGTTCCTTGGAGATATTATCACTCAACATGAGTTCACCCTGGAGTAGGGTGAGTCTTCACCTATACTGAGTGGTCTCCTTAAAGAAGGCAGGAAGTGACAAAGAGATAAACAGAAGAAAGAGAACCATGTGCTGTTGGAGGGAGAAACTAGAGTGATTTATGTGCAAGTCAGGGAATACCAAATATCATCAGCAACTACCAGAAGCTAGAGGAGAGACATGGAACAAATTGTCCCTGAGAACCTCTAGAAGGAACCTACCCTGTTGATACCTTGATTTTAGACTTCTAGCCTTCAGAACCTTGTTAAAGTACATGTCCCATCACATAAGCCTTCCAGCTTGTGATACTAAGAAACAAATACACATATTTAGAAATAAAAATAAAAAAAAAAAAAGCCTTACATAGATTCCCACATCTAATCTATGCTTTATCCAATATGCCTTACTAATATTATAAAGTTTTCTATGCACTGAGACATGGAAAAAGGTTAACATGAGAGAGCTCTGTTCTAATAGATGGGTGGAAGGCATAAACAATCTATTATTAGTCTTGCTATTTTGTCTTATGGTCAATAGGATCCAGCAGGGATGATAAAAGGGCTAGGAATAGTGAGAAACAATTTTAACTTTAGAGACAAAAGAATATAAAGTAACAAGATTATTATTATTATTATTTTTTAACCACAGTTTATAGGCTATAATTTCTAAAAATGAGTTTTCTCTAAGGCCTCAAGACATAGAACTTGGTGTAAACTTCCTAAGTGGTGAGACTTTGGAAAATTGAAAAACCTCTCTATCTTCAATTTCTGCATGGGTCAAGTGTAGATTATAATACCCATTTCAAAGGCCATTGACAACCATAAATGTTTTATCCATGTAAAACAGTACAGAACTTGAAACTACTAAGCATCTGAAAATCAAAGGACTGGCTCAAATGGTAGCAAGTTCCCTATCACTAGAGGTATTCAAGTGTATTAAAGATCACTATATTTTGGCAAGGGAAAAGTGGCATGTAGATCCTTAATTAAATAGCTTTAGGGTCTCTTCCATTGCTGAGACTCCCAGACTTGAGGTAAAAGAACCACCTCTGGAATTAATACCACATTCTATGTCTTAGATGATCTAATACTAAAGAATCTTAGAGTAGATCATGGGAACCACTTTCTTCCCAAGAATATTGATGAGGAACTTCATCATGCTCAGGATAGAACTTTTACTAACAAGGATCAACTTCACCTAGAGGGCTTATTAAACCACAGATTGCTAAGCCGCACCTCTAGTGTTTCTGATTCAAGACTATCCAGGGGCGGAGGTCTAAATATTTTCATTTCTAATAAGTTCCAGCCACTCCTCAGAAGGGAGGTTGGGCATTCCTACTTCCGTAGTGATACTGCCTCGGAAACCTAAGGAGGGGTCGCTATGAGTCGGGGCCGACTCGATGGCAAACAACAACAACAACAACAACAAGTTCCAGATGTTGTCAATGGTGCTGATCCTGGGACTACAATAGCAATCCTCTGCATTACCACAATGGTTCTCAACCCTAAGTGCCAGTAGATTTACTGGGTAATTTTTAAACCCTGCCCTAAACCAATTACACAGATCTCTGGCATCGGAGCCTAGGCATTTGTGTAGGTTCAAAGTTCTCCTGGTAATTTTAATGGACAGTCAGGGTTGAGGACCACTGACAGCTGACTATTTGACCTGGTGATCCTCTGGGCTTCTTTCCAGATTAATATTTGCATTTGTTATATTTTTATGACTATCTTTCTCTTTTTTATTTCTTTGTATTTTTTTTAAATGTCATAGTGACAGTTGAAAAACAAAAGTGTTTTTGTACTCTGAGACTGTTCCAATGATGATAAGTTGCATCTCCTCCTCCTCCTAATTATTCAAGAGCCAACGTACTGTTAGCAATTAGATGAAAATCTGCAGTCTGTAATTAAGATCAGTATTTATGACAGTTCAAATGTGGCTTGAATATTTTATTATTTGTATTCTAATACTTGTTTTAAACTATTGTACTTAAAGAGTAACCTAAAACACCTTGTAAGCGAAATTATAACTTGCCACACTTTCATGTTTTCTGCTAAAAGAGCCAGAAACACCTTCAGATAACAATAACCAATTGAATTTCGGTATGTTTTCATATTCATTATTCAATTTAATTATACAAGGACCCTGTGAGGCTAGTTTAAAACACTTGTGTCTATTCAGCTCACATATTTCATAGGGGTTAGGTTTTACAGTCAGCATGCAGGGGAAATGTTGGGTATGGTCAGTATTTCCCTTCCATATCCATGCTATCTAGTTCAAGTCAAAGAATGAACTTTACCCAGGAGCTTTACCCAGGAACATTACCCAGGAAATATAGAGTCTCAGGCTCCACCAGCAGCCTACTGAATTATCACTTGCATTTAAACAAAAGACTTGGATGATTGTTGTTGTTGTTATTGTTGTTGTTATGTGCCGTCGAGTCAGCCCTGACTCATAGCGACCCCTCCTTGGGTTTCCGAGGAAGTATCACTACGGAAGTAGGATTGCCCAACCTTCCTTCCGAGGAGTGGCTAGTGGGTTTGAACCGCCAGCCTTCTGGTTAGCAGTCAAGTG
>NW_006921731.1:5662034-5670706 GCF_000298275.1 Orycteropus afer afer
GGGCAATCCTACTTCTGTAGTGATACTGCCTCAGAAACCCAAGGAGGGGTCGCTATGAGTTGGGGCCGACTCAACAGCAAATAACAACAACAACAACAACAAGAGGTAAGCAGGCCTGTGTTACATGAATAATACTATGTTCTTTTCATCTTGTGTTCAGTTTCTGAAGAATCACAGAGAAGAACAGCTTTTGTCCAAGACTCCCTGTTAATTGCCATCCTCCCTTTAGACTACTAGGGCATTTTCTGTGTGAAGCTTCTACTATCAGCTTAATTACAATACTCCTCCAACTCTTATTAAGGCCAGAGGAATGGCATGAAATAAAGGCAACAAAATGTATCTTCTAAGGAAGGTTGGGCATTCCTACTTCCGTAGTGATAACTGCCTCGGAAAACCAAGGAGGGGTCGCTAGGAGTCGGGGCCGACTCGATGGCAAATAACAACAACAATAACATAGGAGCTTCTGGAGCTAGGTCTCCAATGGCCGAGAAGAATCAATGGCATTGAGAAAGAAAAACTTCTGGGACAGTCTGGGCAGCATGCCAGTCAAGGTCATATTTATTGCTATGCCAAAGTCCCTCACTATTGTTCAGTCCCAAGCATATCTCAGGATGCTGCTGATGCTAACCTTCATACCTAACATCAGCAGTCCCCAAATGTATTACATGCTCCTGTTTTCTGGGGGGAGGGGAAAAAAAAAGGCTTCATTTGAGATGTCCTCATGGAATTACTGATTGCACTTTCTGTCCGCAAGCTTTCTGCTTTGTAACAGTCTTGCAGAAGAAGAAAGCAGTCACCTATGAAATGAGAGCTGATCACCTAATTCTATGATCTGAATTTCATCCTTACGTCTGAAAACTACTTACATTCATACCAGCTGTTTGCAGTCCTTAAAATGCCACACAGCATTGCTTAGTGTCTTCTTTTCTTAACAATGTGTGGCAGATGTTTGGGATTTGACATCTTTAAATGCCTTTCAACAGTGCAGAAGCTGCACTTCTTGGTGGGTCTTAACCCCATACAATGGATCCTGTATAATGATTTATCCTGTTTAATCAGAAATTGTAACTTGCCTCCGAAAAAAGTAAACAAAGCACATATTATAGGATATTTATGGCTAAATCTATTTACTATTTATAAAGAATCTAAAAGCTTAGCAATCTTCTTCAAAGACACGGTAAAGCTTGAAAAACCCACAGCTGTTTAAAATTTCAAATCATTAGCGGAATGCTCAATATGGGATTAAGCATTCTATTCAAGCAATCGTTTTCCTTTAAAAAAAAAAAAAATGGAGTGGAAGACAATTTCTCTATTACTTATTTTTTTCCCACTACAATGGAAGCTGAGGGGCTGATGTTGTTGCCAGAACTGCTGATACTGAAATGCTTGTATTCTAAAATACTGTCTTCGAAGTGCACTCCCCTCCTCAGCTATCATTGAGGACCCAAGACCACAGTGAAATGGATTATGGGGTCAGATTCCTCTTTGAATTGATGGATGTTTAGGCAGTGGCAAGGATTGCTCGTCCTGAAGGCAGATAGTATCCTTACCTGAACATATGGGAAAGTTTCTAAGAGGCTCCAAGAAAGATATGATTTCACAAAAGTTCTGCATGATTTTCTTAAATGCTAATTGGAAAGGAACATCAATTATTGAATGCTGACCATACATCACACTGAGTCCCTGGATGTAGGCATAAGCCACCTACATAACCATGATAGTTGAGGTTGTGTGTCAATTTGGCTGGATCACGATTCTGAGTGGTTTAAGAACTTCTGATGTGGTTATTCCCATGACAAGATCAGATGTGCATGTTCTCAGCAATCAATCCATGAAAGGGAGTTTCTGTAAGGTGTGGCCTGTGTCCAATATAAATATGGACATCCTGGGAAAATGAGAGACTCTTCTGTGGATCGGGATTCTGTTGTGCTGCTGCCTATGACTGCTTGTGAGTGAACAATCCACCATTTGGCCTGGTGATCTTGGCTTTGTCATTCGTTGGAGTCACCATCCGGTATACTGCCTGCCAACCTTGAGCTTGTCAGCTCCTGCAGCTGCGTGAGTTGGGAAAAGCCTCCATCTTGATGTTTGATCCAAGAACTTGGGACTTGTCAGCTTTTATAAGTGTGTGAACTATTTTTCTAAGATAAATTTTTCTCTCTTTCTATATATAAGCTTTACTGATTTTGCTTCTCTAGAGAACCCAGCCTAAAGGAACATCGATTACTGAATGCTGACCGCACATCAGACTAAGTTCTGGAATGTAGGCATAAGCCACCTACATAATGTCAAAGAGCCTGGTTATGCAGGGTGTTATGAATTGAACTGGTGCCCCCAAAAGAAATGTGGAAATCCTAACTCCTGTACTTATGAACATGATACTATTTGGAGATAGCGGTTTTCTTTTGTTACATTCATGAGGTCATACCACTGTAGGGTGGGTTCTAAACCTAATCACTCTGAGTTATTATAAAAGGAGCAGAACTGACACAGAGACACACACATGGGGGAAGATGCCATGTGAAGACAAACACAAAGAAGAGATGCATCTACCATCCCAGGAGAACCAAGGATTATTGGAAGCTACTAAAAGCTAAAATAGACCAAGAAGGAGCTCCCCCTATAATCATATCCTAAATTCAGACTTCTAGCCTCCTGAACTGTGAGAAAGTATATTTCTGTTCTTTAAAGGCACACCCCTGTGGTAATTCTGTCATAATAGCACTAAGTAACTAAGACAAAGTGTATTCATATCCTGTGTTGACAGATGAGGCAGCAGATATGGGAAGATGTTTGTCTTAGTGTTATACCATCTCTGACACTAAAACCCATGACTCTGACTCCAGGCTGGTTTTATATACAAAGATGCATTGCTTTCTTGCTTCCTCTGGGATCAGATACATTTTCTTAAGCAGTTACACAAATTAAGACATAACCATCTACTAAACTGTAAAGTTAGAAGATTGAAGCTGCACTAGATTCAAAAGAGTCTTGCCAGTCTTATAAAGAGGGCTCAGACAATACTTTTCTTATCCTTTCCAATGACTCTATAAAGAAGTTGCTGAGAAGCAAAACAAGTAGTTGAAGAGAAAATCATTTATTTTTGAAGAATTTAATTGATTGCATATTTATGTTTGTGTAGTCTAATTATAACCTGAATCTACAGCTCTGAATTAGATAATTTTAAACTATATTTTGATAAAAGTAGCATGCTTATTGTAGAATATTTAGAAGGCTCATAGATTTTTTTTTTTTCCCTCTCTATTTATATAGAAGAGCTTCTCTGGAAACATACTCCATTGTCTAGAAATTGTGCTCATATGGAGAATTGAAGGAAGAATATTTACATTTTTTTTTCAATGACACCAAGTGCCCAATGAATATTTCTGCTGAAATGGGCTCTCTACTTTATAAAATTTACATAGCTATGCTCACACTTATACAGTGACATGAAATCTGAAGTTAAAGCTTGTTAAGGAAACAAGATGGTCAGTTTTTCCCATATCCAGGAAATATCTTACCTGAACAAAAACTTTGAGCTTTAAGGTCAGGGATTGAGATGATCACTAGCATTTTTTTGCAGTGTTCTTGTAAATTATCTTTTACCTTCTTTGGATTTAGAATTTTTGAACATATAATTTATAAAGTCTGAGAATGCATCATGTTCCTAATCTGAAAACTCAGAGTGGTACCTTCTACCTTAACCCATTGGCAAGTTATCTTTTCTGCTACCCTTCAATTATTAAACCCCAACCTTTCTCTCTATTGAGTGCATTCCCAGAACCTTCAGAATCAGATTTGAGGATAGTCACAGTTTAGTGCTAGCACATTTTTTTCTGCCTTGTTTCAGCCTCATACAGCATATACTAGCCAAATTTTTCTCAACTAAAGGCAATTTTACTCCTACAGAAAATATTTTATTCTTACAACTTGGGGTGAGGGAATGTGCTACTGGCAGCCAGTGGGATGCTATATCTTACAATACACAGACTCCTCAACCAAGAATTGCTCAGACCAAAATGTCAGTAATGCAATGGCTGAGAAACCTTGTAGTCTAGTTATAATGCTGGAAAAAGGAACCATTCTCAAATACACCATATACCCATACTAAGAAGCAGTTGGTTAGAAACATGACCTTTGGAGCCATAAGCTTGGTGTTACATCCACATTCTCTATTTATTAGCTGTATGACTTTGGAAATTTACTGAAAACCTCTATACCTCACTTTCCTCATCTGTAAAATGAGCCTCAATGATGCCTATCTCATAAGGTATTATAATTAAATGAGTTAATATGTGTTAAGAGAAGCCTTAAGGCACAATGGTTAAGCACTAGGCTGCTTAGTGAAGGGTTAGCAGTTAGAAGCAATAGCATGGCAGAAAATATTTGATAATTTTTTCCCTTAAAGACTTACAGCCTAGGAAACTCTATGGGTTGGCTCAAATCTGTCCTATATGGTTACTACAACTGGGAATTGACTTGGTGGCACACAGTAACAACAACAACAACAACAATACATGTTAAGCACTTGGAATAGTACCTGATTTATAGGAAGTACTCAATATGTGCTACCCAGCACTGCTACTGTGACCATTTTCTGTCCTTTGATGATTCCTCTGCATGGAACAACCTCTCCCATGTTGCTCCATTCTTTAAGCCATACTTAGACTATTCTCTTGCTGTTGCATGAGAGCAAATGGTCACTTTTGGCTCTGTTCACATACCTCTATTATGTATAAGTATATCATATCTGATGAGAAGTTAGATTTTTCTTTGTCCTTTGGAGTTCAAACTCCTGAAATATGTCAAGTCCATAACAGTAATAAAAATAACAGCAACAACAACAAAAAGTTTTCATCAAGTTAATTTCAAGTCATGGTCAAGGGGTTAGGTTGTGGTGGGTTCTTGGCCACAGCCAGCTACCTGGATGGAGCAAGTAGTTGGATCTGTGGGCTTGGGACCATAGTCCCAGGGAACATCAGGCTCAATTGGTATAACACAATACACAGAAATATTGTTCTACATACTATTTTGGTGAGTAGCGACTGGGGTCTTAAAAGCTTGCAAGAGGCCATCTAGATGCAACAGTGGGTCTCTCCTCGTCCAGTTCAAAGAAGAATGAAAAAAAAAAAAAAAGAGGTGTGGAAACAATTAGTCTAAGGGACTGGTATACCATGCGATACTTAGTCTACATGAGCAGCAGAACTAAAAGGTGCCTGCCTACCACTGTCAACCACTTGGAGGGGGATCAGTGCAAGAGTTCCTGGATAGAGTGGGAATACAATGTGGAACAAAACTCAAAATCATAAAACAAAAACAAGGTTTGCTGGTCTGATACAGCCTGGTGAGACCCCTGACACTATGATCCCTAGTTACCCTTCAAGTCTGGAATGGAATTCACTTCTGTGGCTTCAAGCCAAACAATAGAGAAGGATGTGGGTGAACATTTACCTCAGGTAGATACACTGCTTAGAGCAATCAATTGTGGGAGAAGAGAAGGGCAGTGTTTTTACAGGGAAAGGACTGCTTGATGCGGGGTGGGAGTGAATAGGAAGGAAAGACACAGGGAAGAGCTAACTGCAGGGAGGAAATAGGATAAGAACTGTTACATTGTGGGGAATTGTAGTCAATGTCTTGAAACAAAATGTGTATGAACTACTGTAAGGAAAATGAATTTGTTCTGTAAACTTTCACCCAAATTACAATAAAAATTAAAAAAAAAATTCAGGTCATGATGATTTCTTGTGTACTAGGGTTGTTGTTGTTGCTATTATGTGCCATCGAGTTGGACCCGACACATAGTGACCCCTCCTTGGGTTTCCGAGGCGGTATCACTATGGGAGTAGATTTCCCAGTCTTCCTTCCAAGGAGTGGCTGGTGGGTTTGAACCACCAGCCTTCTGGTTAGCAGTCAAGTGCCTTAGGCACTACACTACCAGAGCTCCTTGTGCTAGGGTAGAACTGTGATCTGCTGATTTTTCAGAAGTACATCACAAGGCCCTTCTTCCAAGGCATCTGTGAATGGGTTTGAACCACCAACCTTAACTAGCAGCCAAATGGGTTAACTGCACAATCTAGGGACTCCTATGTAATAGTAAGTACTGTGTAAATAATAGTTGGTTTGGAGTCAGGCTCCATGTTCTCTGTTGCTAAAAATAGTATTAGAAAAAAATAAATAATACATTTTACTTTCTTTTCATAGTTCGTAAAGTAAAATAAGGAGCCTGGCTTTAAATTGGGCATCTGTAGTGTCTCTAAGCACTAAACTCATTCTGTAATGGTGGAACTTTTTAAATAGTTGGCTTTGAAAGACAAAAACTGAACAGAAAAGCAAGGCAGAGTGTTATTTTCTCCCAACAGACACAACAGATAGATCTCCAGCCAGGACAGCCTCTGGCTTTGGGGAGATACACAGCATTAGTTGTTATCTAGTTTTAATAATTCACTCCTTCGTCTATCACCATCTATCTTAATTCTCCATTCTTGCTTGGGCTATTTACCTTCTCTTAAATAAGGTGATGAGTGGTTACTTATTTCTAATGATCATCTATGGGTAGAAGAAAAAATGTTTTTTCCAGACTGCACTGTAAATCTGAATCATCCATATTGAAGGAACTGTTTTCCTGCATTTGTCTTCAAAATCAACTTGTCTATGTAAAGATATAACAGCTTTTTTTATGAAGAGCAACTGGGGTATAATGGAGTCAGAATGGGCTTTACTTTCTTTGAAATTAATAGAGCTACTCCAGCTTTCTTTTGTTAAGTGTTAGCATGATATAACTTTCTTCATCCCTTAACTTTAATCTGTTGGTGTCATTGTATTTAAACTGAATTTCTTGTGGACTACAAATAGTTGAGTCTTGTGTTTTTAGTCCACTCTGACAATCTCTGTCTTTAATTGGTGCTTTTAGACCCTTCCCACTTAAAGTGATGATTAATATTAATTGAATTAATATCTACCATATTTGTAGTTGTTTTCTATTCATTGCCCTTGTACTTTGTTCTTTTTTTTTTTGGTCTTCTCTCTCTCTTTAAAATTTTTTTTTTTATATCTTGGGTTTTAATTAGACAATTTGTGTGATTCCATTTTCTCATCTCTCATTGTATGTCAATTATACTTATTAAAATCGATGTTGACCTAGACTTTGCATTATATATTTACAACTAATCTAAGTCTACTTTCAACACATTATGCTCCTTCATAGTTAATATAGATAATTTATACCAGAGTACTCTCAATTCATCCATTTTATTTTCCCTTATAACATAACTGTCAGATATTCCACTTATCCTTAAGCTTTAACATCCAATATACCATTGCAATTATAATTTTAAACACTTTTATCTGTTAGATTAATTATGAATAAGAAAATATAGGATTTTATTTCAATTTCCTTTATTCTTTCTCAAATGCTCTTTCTATCTTTACGTAAATCCAAGTTTCTGGCCTATATAATTTTCTTTTTGTCTAAAGAATTCCTTTAACATTTCTTCCAAGGCAAGTCTAGTGGGGACAAATTCCTTCAATTTTTGTTTGTCTAAAAAATTCTTAATTTCTCCCTTAGATTTGAAAGATAATCTTGGGTAAAAAATTTACAGTTGGTGATTCTTGAAAGAAAAGAAATACTATATTCCACTCTAGATTGCATAATTTCTTAAAAGAAGTTTAATATAGTTCTTATCCTACTTTATAGATAAGTTACATTTTTCCTATGTCTTCTTTCAATATTTACTTCCTATCTTTTATCTTTTATTTTTTGTGGTATGAGCAGGATATACTTAGTTGTAGGTCTTTTGGTATTTATGCTGCTTGGTATTCTCTGAGCTTTATGGATCTGTAATTTGGGGTCTTCCAAAAATTTTCAACAGTTCTCAGTCATATTACTTCAAATTTTTCTTCTGTTCCTTTCTCTCTTTCTGGTATTTCCATCATATATATGATGTACCTTTTGTTATTGACCCACAGTTCTTGGATATCTTGTTCCTACTTTTTTGCTTTTTCAGTCTTCTTTAAAGTTGTTTTCATTTAGGGAAATTCCTACTGACATATTTTCAAGTTCACTGATTATTTCCTGAGCTATATCAAATCAACTAATGAGTCTATCAAAAGCATCCCTCATTTTTGTTATATTGCTTCTTATTTCTCATATTGCCTGATGAGTGTTTCTTACAATTTCACTTTTCATAAATTAGTCATCTGTTATTGCATACTGACCACTTTTTCCATTAGAGCTTTTCACAGATCAATCATAGACCCACTGCCACCAAGTCAATTCTGAATCATAGTGACCCTATAGGTCAGAGTAGAACTGCCCCATGGGGTTTCCATCTTTACAGAAGCAAATTGCCTCATCTTTCTCCCATGGAGAGGCTGGTGAGTTCAAACTTCATACCTTTCAGTTAGCAGCTGAGTGCTTAGCCACTCCACCACTAGAGTTCCCAGTAGATATGGAAGTAGATTGTCCAATCATAGTTACTTTAAATTCTAAGTCTGCTAATTCTAACATCTTTGCTATATCTGAATCTTGTTTCTATGTTTATTCTGCCTCTTCAGACTGTTTTTTTTTTTTTTTTCTCTTTACTTATTAGTATGGCTTTTTATAGGAGCTCTAGTAGCATAGTGCCTATGGCATTTGATTACTAACCACTCCTCAAAAGGAAAGTTGGGCAATC
>NW_006921731.1:5671776-5673412 GCF_000298275.1 Orycteropus afer afer
CATCTAAAGAATAGATTTGATGTATTGAATACCAATGACTGAAAACCAGAAGAATTGTGGGATGATATCAAGAACATTATCCATGAAGAAAGCAAGAGATCATTAAAAGGATGAGAAAATAAGAAAATACCAAAATGGATGACAGAAGAGACTCTGAAACATGCCCTTGAATGACGAGTAATTAAAGCAAATGGAAGAAATGACAAAATAAAAGATATGAACCGAAGACTTCAAAGAGCAGCTCAAGCAGACAAACACAATTACTATAATGAAATGTGCAAAGACCTGGAGTTAGAATACCAAAAGGGAAGAACATGCTCAGCATTTTCCAATCTGAAAGAATTGAAGAAAAAAAAATTAAGTCTTGAGTTGCAATATTGAAAAATTCTATGGGCAAAATATTGAATGATGCAGGAAACAGCACAAGAAGATG
Source organism: Orycteropus afer afer (assembly GCF_000298275.1). Classification (NCBI taxonomy): domain Eukaryota; kingdom Metazoa; phylum Chordata; class Mammalia; order Tubulidentata; family Orycteropodidae; genus Orycteropus; species Orycteropus afer. The sequence continues at coordinate 5,672,210 of NW_006921731.1, forward strand.
GAAGGAGAGATCACGGCAAGATGGCAGACTAGGCAGAAACACTGCACAGTCCCTCTTCAACAAAGAAAAGGGAAACCAATTAACACAGACACAGAAGATAATCCTGGACCCCTCAGCCTTGAAGGGAAGGATACATAAGTGGACCAAACCCTAACTAGCAGAAGAATTTGTGTGAAAATACCAAAAAAGGAAACAGAGCTGTGGTCTGGCAGCGATCCTGAGTGATCCTGAAGACACAGACAGCTTGGAGATTCCTGAGGGGTGGGAGGACCTAAGAATTAACCAATAAATCAGCCGCCCTGCTAGCCAGAGACTGCACGGAGGACTGTGCATGGTGGCTGGGGAATAAATGGAGAAGGTGAAGAAAAGACGGGCTGAGCTATGGACTTTTTCCAGTCCGGAGGATGCTGCCATTTTGAAGCTTTAAAAGCGGCTTGACTATTTAGGATATTTAAACAGAGAGTGCTCTAGCAGATTCCTGGGGCTTAAGAACACTTGCAGTTTTCCAGAAACTCCAAGAACCCTCTGAACCTGCAAGACTGTAAAGTTTTTTGATGGTTATTCAATTGTAATTTGTCTCTAACAGAGTGGGAGACAACAACAGTCCCCATAAGACACAAATACAGCCACACCTCCTGTGACTTCAATTACTGAGCGAGAGCCACTAACTCCTTCTTCACCAAATGGGCCAACAATAAAAAACCACCAAGAAGAGCCTGAATCACCCTTGATTGCCCTTCACAAACAGTTAACAGAGATCTAAATACAACAATTCCATGATTCCTCAGAGACAAGAGACCATCACAGTCCACACAAAGAAGAAGGATAAAGTGGTAGAAACAGGGGAGCAGGATACAGACCCAGAACACATCCCTGAGGAAGAAGCAGCATTGGAACTCTCTGATAAGAAATACAGGGAATTATATTTAGGTGTCTTCAAAGGATTGAGAGACAGACCAAAGAAATCACAGAAAAAAACTTAGAAGAATTTTGGAAGAAAATACAAGAACAAAATAACAAAAGAAATGAAAAATTAGAAAAGATTCTAAATATACAGATAGAAATCCAGAAGATTAATACTAAATTGTCAGAAATAGATAACACATTGGAAGAGCAAAGGAGCAGAATTGATGTGATGGAAGACAGAATTAATGAGATTGAAGACAAATACCTGAATACTTCTTTGGAAAAGGATCAATCAGA
>NW_006921731.1:5678591-5681855 GCF_000298275.1 Orycteropus afer afer
TTATTCAATCTATATGCTGAGCAAATAATCCTAGAAGCTGGACTAAATGAAGAAAAACGTGGCTTCAGGATTGGAGGAAGAATCATTAACAACCTGAGATATGCTGATGACACAACTTTGCTTGTTGAAAGTGAGGATGACATGATGCACTTACTGATGAGGGTTGAAGAATACAGTGTGGATTACATCTCAATATAAAGAAAACAAAAATCGTAACAACTGAACCAATGAGCAGAATCACAATTAATGGAGAGAAGATTGAGGTTGACAAAGAATTCACATTGCTTGGTTCTACAATCGATGCCAAGGGAAGCAGCAGTCAGGACATTAGACGACGTGTAGCACTGGGCAGGTTAGCTAGGAAGGCACTGTTTCAAGTGCTGAGGAGCAAGGATGTCTCCTTGAGGACTAAGGTACACCTGACAGAAGCCATGATATTTTCAATCACCTTGTACGCATGTGAACGCTGGACAATTAATAAGAAAGACCAAAGAAGAGTTCATGCTTTTGAGTTGTGGTGCTGGAGAAGAATGCTGAAAGTACCATGGACTGCTAAAAGAACTTACAGATCTGTCCTGGAGGAAGTGCACCCGAAATCCTCCTTGGAAGCGAGAATGACCAGACTTCGTCTCACCTACTTTGATCATGTTGTCAGAAGGGACCATTCCCTAGAAAAGGATGCCATGCTTGGTAAGGTGGAGGGTTGATGAAAGAGGGGAAGGCCTTCAACAAGATGGATTGACACAGTGGCTGAGACAATGGACTCAAATATAGCAAGGATCATGGAGGTGACGTGGGATGAGTCCATGTTTCATTCTGCTGTGCATGGGGTCACTATGATTTGGAAACGACTCGACGACCCCTAACAACAACAACAACAAACTTCAGCCTATGTTAATGTGGTGATAAGGTGTGGGGAGGGGGAAGTGTTCTTTAGCCAGTTTTATGATTATGATGTCTCATTCTTTCAAGGATCCTGTGTCCCTGGTTGACCTTCACAAATGCTTCTCAGATTTTTTTCCTCACCTTTAGATGAAACAGGAAGGCTAGAGAAGATCTGGACTTGGGTATAATGCTTCCCCTGTACCCAACACTAAGCAAAAACAACAACTCACTGCCTTCGAGTCAATTCCCACTCACAGCAACTCCCACTGGGTTTCCAAGGCAGTAAATCTTTGCAGAAGTAGATTGCCCCATCTTCCTTACACATAGTGCCTGATGGGTTTAAACTGCCAACCTTCTGGTTAGCAGTCAAAAGTCTTAAGCACTGTACCAGCAGAGCTCTCTGTGCCCAACACTGAAGAGGTTTATATTTGAGCATTTCTTTTCCTCTATGTCAAAGGCTAGAAGAGAGCTGGAATTTGGCATTTCCTCTCCCTTCACATGTAGTGTAGATGTTGCTGGTCCTGGGTATTTCTCCTCCTCCAAGTTGGTCAGACTGTAATAAAACCCACATTGGCCAGGCTCTGGTAGACCATTTTATCTATCTATCTATCTATCTATCTATCTATCTATCTATCTATCTATCTATTTATTTATTTATAATCAAGGGTAGCCTGTTGTGAAGGAGAGCATGGCACCATTTTAAAATGTTTATTTTTCTCCTCCTTCTATCTGAAGCAGGAGGGGAATTTTCTCTGAGATTCACAGTGAGAACCTGGTTTGTCTTCTGGAGGGGAAAGTCACAAAAGTGTGGCTGCCCCTGGTAAGACTGGGGCTCCAGGAGTTTTATCTCTCAAGCTAGTCCACATTTAAGCTCCAACTATTCAATTATCCTTTAAGTATTCCTAGTCTATGTTGGGTCCAGCTGTAGCAGCAGTAGTGACCATGGTAGCAGTCTCTGTTTCAGAGAAGCACTGATTTTTCTGTATTCATCTGTCTGTCTCTCCAGCTTTCAGGGTAATAGTTTGCTCTGTGACTTCAACTTCCTGATGGATCTAAAATGAATTGTTGATTTTCAGATTTTGAGCTTTTTACATGCTAGGCAAATAGGAGAGATGACTTCCAAGCTCCTTACATGTCAGACTAGAAATGAGAAATGTTCCCAGAATGACTTCTAAAGCTTCTTCTGTGACCTAATAGCTTGATGATTTGCTTAATCCTTCTAAGCCTTAGTTTGTACATGTATAATTGGGGATAATGCCACCTACCTCACACTGATTCACTGAAGATTAAAAGAGATGTTGCATGTGCAATCATATGATAAAAAAATAAAATAATAATAATAATAAAGAAAACCTATAAAATAATATACATACTTTTTTCATCCTTTACTTCAAAGATACATGCTCAACACACCAAAATCAGTTGTGTTTTTATCTAACAATGAAGAATGTGAAAAGGAAACTAAGAAAATAATTCCATTTATAATAGCATCTAAAATAATAAGAAGACCTAAAGAAATGGAAAGACACCCATCTTCATGGATTAGAATGCTCAATATTGGTAAGATGCCAATACTACCCAAGGTAATCTACAGATTCAATACAATTCCTATCACAATTCCAACTGTGCTTTTGTTTTTTTTTTCTAGAAATGGAAAAGCTGATCCTGAGATTCATATGGAATTGCAAAGGGCCTCTGTGTGGTTTACATGAAATTTACCCAAATAATTTGATCTTTATTCTTGGTTCCTAGAGTATAATCCATAAAATCTTGGAATTTCCTGAATGCTGTGACCCAGACCACACCTAACTAACAGGTTGTACCAGTGAGGTGACTCTTGGGTGAAGACTGTCAGGCTAGAGGGTCCCACATTATGATAAAAAACCAAAATCAAACTCACTGCCATCGAGGCAGATCTTACTCATAAGGACACCTCCTTGGGTTTCTGAGGCAGTATCACTACAGAAGTAGATTGCCCAATCTTCCTTCTAAGGAGTGGCTGGTGGGTTTGAACCACCAGCCTTTTGGTCAGCAGTCAAATGTCTTGGGCACTACACTACCAGAGCTCCTCCACCTTATGATAGCACATCATAAACACCACTTCATGATTTCACAGGCACAGGAACACAGCTCAAGGTCCTAACTCATAATGGTCACCTCATGATGACATGGGAAAAATATTCAACAAAAGCTCTGTACTCTGAATCTTACATGAGCTTCCTGATTGAAAAAAGACATCTGTTCTCAGGAGAGTGATTCACTCTCTGTGGAACATGGAAGTTTTATGTTGGGAACCCTTCCAGACTTCATCCTATGCATCTCTTCTTTGTGCTGATCCTGATTTGTGTCTTTTAAGATAAGGACCTCTAGTGGCATAGT
>NW_006921731.1:5682700-5684972 GCF_000298275.1 Orycteropus afer afer
GGAAGTAGGATTGCCCAACCTTCCTTCTGAGGAGTGGCTGGTGGGTTTGAACTGACAGCCTTCTGGTGAGCAGTCAAGTGCTTTAGCCACTATGCTACCAGAGCTCCTATTGAATAGTTCCATCAACAAATGGTGCAGGTATAACTAGAGGTTCACATGCAAAAGAATAATGTAGGATGTCCACCTTACACCATTGTTCTGGTTACCTAGTGTTGCTCTGACAAGAATATACCACAAATGGGACGGCCTTAACCAACAGGAGTTTTTTCTTACAATTAAGAGACTTTAAGTCTGAGTTCCAAGTGTCAGACTCTAGGAGCTGTAAGAAAGCCCCTCGACCTTGGGCTTCAGCTCTGCCTCTTTCTACTGGCCCATTGGAGCTAGAGGCATTTCTTCACTCATGCAGCTACTGGCTGCTGAGGCTAACAAGCCCAAGGTTGACAAATAAAATGGCACAGTCCTGATGTTACCAAACCACATGGCAGGGCACTTATTCAAGTTCATTGTAAGTCCCAAGGTTGGCAAAGCATGGCAGGCTGCTGAACACAGATACATGCAGGGTCCAAGAGTGCCATAAGCTAGAGACTATCCCCAAGGCTTCTCCTTATATATGGGAAGCAGACCACATCCCAAATGCAGCTACTCAGCTGCTTGTGGTAGATCCCACCATAAAGTTGATTGCCAGTCTCATCATGGGGAATAACTACCACCAGCTGCCCAGCCACTCAACCAGGCCCAGCCAAGTTGACATACAAATTTAACTACCATAACCATATGTGAAAATTAACTCAAAATAGATAAATGACCTGAATATAAGAGTTAAAACAAAAAAATCCTTGGAAGAAACCATAGGGGTAAATCCTCAGGACCTTGTATTTGGTGATGAATTTCTAGCTACAACAACAAAAGCATGAGTAAGAAGGGGAGGGAGGTAAGTGTCCTTAATACAAAAACAAAAACTTTTTTGCATTAAAAGATAATTTCAAGAAAGTGAAAATATGACCTAAGTAATTGAGAAAATATTTTGGGACCATATGTGTAATAAAGGTTTAAAATCCAGAATATATAAAAAACTTCTACAGCTCAACAATGGAAAGACAAAAGACTCATTAAAAATGGGTACAGGCCCATGACCATGTATATATAGGACTAGCAGACAATATTTCTACAAGTGTATTTGTATGTGCTATAAGAATGTCCATGTGGGAAGTTCAAAATGGAGTTGAGCCAGTGAGCAGAACACTTTATCCCTCTGGCATTTAAGGTCTTAGAAAACTAGCCACAACAGTTTGAATTAGGAATTTCAGTGCTATGAACAGCTCACAGATTCAGAGTACATCAAACATGGAAGAGCAGAATTAGAGGAAAGGCACAGGGAGATTATTTAAGAAAGAGCTACTGGAGGAGGACGGACAGGCACCAGAGAGAGGCATTGGAAACTCTTCTGGAGCAGTCACTGTGTGCCAGGCTAGGGCGCCTGCCTGAGATCCCCGAGCCAAGAGGGAGGACACCTTATAACAGCTTACCAGAAACCACTCTAATATTCTGGAGGACAGTGGCAGAGATCTGCCTCCAGCAGCTGATTTTGATTTTTGGGGAGATAATTTGGGTCTCCTGGGTGCTGGCTGAGGGCACAGACACCTCCGCTGAGATTCGGAGGAAAACTTACTGTTGAGACAGGAAGGGTAGCTCCCTCCCCTCCCAGCAGGTCACAGAGTAGACTGGGGTCAGACTGGGAGATATCGTGCTTTCTTTGTCACAGAGATCTGCACCACAGGTCACTAGAAGGTATTCCCCTGATCATAACACAGCTGAAACTGCATGCATCTTAGGCACTGCAGCTGGGTGGTATCACAAACAAAATCCAGAGCCAACCATTAGCGATCTGGGGGAATTACATCAGCACCAAGGGCAGACGGAACAGGGAGAGGGAAGAAACCACACTCCTAGGATTTTTGCCTTGGAGCCATTCTTTAGCACTGTGGGGTCGTGGAGGTGGGATCTTTGAGTGTGCCTGAAATTGGTGGAAATTTGTGAAGCTCTAACAATAAGAATCTTTCCTGAGGTTGAGCTGCAGTCTTTCAAATAAGTATGTCATCAAAAATAGCCTGCTCAAAGCCCTAGAAACTGACCCCAGCAACACAAAGTTTTCCTTCTTCCGCTCCTGCCTTCTTTGCCAATACCTTCACTCAATAGAAGAAAACATATTCAGCCAATTACCATAAAACCTCATGCTTCTAACTCTAAATACTCTTTACGACAAACAGAAACA
>NW_006921731.1:5702255-5717727 GCF_000298275.1 Orycteropus afer afer
GCCCAGCTACCCCTGTCAACCACTCAGGTGGGGGATTGGTACAGAAGATTCTGTATAGAGAGGAAGAACAATGTGGAACAAAACTCAAATCATAAAAAAAAAAAAAAAAAGACCAGGTTTGCTGATCTGATAGAGCCTGGTGAGACCCCTAAGACTGTGACCCCTAGTTCTTCAACCCCTTCAGGTCTGGAATGGAACTCACTCTTGTTGCTTGCAGCCAAACAACAGACAGACACATGGGGTTAAGCTTTACATCAGGTAGATACACTCTTTGGAGCAATCAGTCTTGGGGAAACAGAAGGACAGTGTTTACATAGGGAGGCAGCTTGGGGGTGGTGAGAGAGCATTGAAGGGAAGGACACAGGGAAGTGGTAACTATGGGGAGGAAGTGGAAAGACACCTGTTATATCGTAGAGAGTTGTAGTCAATGTCATGAGACAAAATGTGTATGAAGTGCCATATGAAAAATAATTTGCTCTGCAAACTTTCACCCAAATCACAATAAAAATAAAAAAAAAAAGGCACTAGACTTGAATAGACAGTACTCCAAAGAAGATATGGATGGTCAATATGTACATAAAAAGATACTCAGTGTTTGTAGTCATTTTAGAAATGCAAATCAAAATCAACTTCACACCCACTGGCATGGCTATTATCAGGAAAATGGAAAAAAAAAAAATGAGGTTGTATAGAAATTGGAACCCTCTTCCATCAGTGGTGGGAATTTAAAGTGGTATGGCAGTATGGAAGACAGCCTGGTGGTTCCTCAAAAACTCAAACATGAAATTACTATATGAGACACCAATTCTACTTCTAGGTCTCTAACCAGAAAAATTGGAAGCAGGGATTCAAAGAGATAGTTGTGCACCAGTACTCACTGCAGCACCATTCACAATAGCCAAATGATGGAAACAATTCACGTGTTCATCAAAAAATGAATGGATAAACAAACTTATTTTCAGTATACAATTCAGTAGCAATAATTACATTTACTATGTTGTACAGAGGAGCCCTGGTAGTGCAAATGGTTAAGCACTAGGCTGCTAACTAAAACCTTGGCAGTTCAAATCCTTTCAGCAGATGTATGGGAGAAAGACCAGACAATCTGCTTCTGTAAATCTGACAGCCTAGAAGAAACAATGGACTGTTTTACTGTGCCACATAGGGTCTCTATGAGTCAGAATCAATTCAATGGCACCCAACAACAAATACTGTTTATTTCTAAAATTTATTAGCACCTCAGATAGAAACTGAGTGCTTATTAAATAGTAATTTCCATTTGCTGCTTCTTCTAGCCCCTGGTAGTCACTAATCTTACTTGCCTATTCTAGGGTTTCATATGAGTCAAATATAATATGTATTATTTTTTATCTGGTTTATTTCAGTTAGCAAATGTTTTCAAGTCTCATTTATATCATAGCATGTATTAGAACTTCACTCCTTTTTATGGATGGATAATATTCCATTGTATGATAGACCATCTTTTGTTTATCTGCTCATCTGTTTATGGACACTTGAGCTGTTTCCAAATTTGGGCTATTCTGAATAGTGCTGCAATGAACACTGGTATAAAATATCTGTTGAGTCCCTACTTACAAGTCTTTTAGGTAATACCTAGCAGTGGAGTTGCTGGGTCATGTAATTCTACTTTCAATTTTTGAGGAAGCACCAAAGTATTTGCCATAGTGGATGTGCCATTTTATATTTCCACCAGTGATGGATGAGGGTTCCCATTTCTCTACATCCTCATCAACACTTATTTTCTATTTTTCTGATTGTAATCATTCTTTAAATTTGTAACTTGGTTTTCTGTGGTTAAGGATTCATGATATAGCAATGAGTATGTGCATTGTTTGCATTTTCATAGTGATGAGGAAAACTGGCCTCTAGGTTAGCTACAGAGTTCTAGTTCAATGCCAATATTCATTTTAGAAATGCAAATCAAAATCAACCTCACACCCACTAGGACGGTTATTGTCAGAAATATGGGGGGAAAAAGTGAAGATGTAGAGAAATTGGAATCCTCTTCCAGTTCAAATCCCATGATAACTGCAAACAAACTTCCTATCTTGCCTATTATTTAAGAATTATGCTTAATTCTAGAATCAATAAATAAAGAGTACTGTAAATAAAGTATGAAAAGACATAGTAGAATTTCCCCAACTGAGAGTAAACCATTTTTGGAAAACAGTTTTTTTGTTAGCTTACAATTTTTATTGCATTTCTGACAATGTGTATCTCTTCACTAGATGCTACAAAATAAATGGGCCCCGATGTTCTCAGAGAGAACTTGTAGACTCTTTTCTCAAGCAATCAAGATTACTATAAGAACAAAAGTTATTTCTTCTAGAAAGTAAGTTCTTTTCCTTTTACTTTCTCTTTGCTATGGCTCAGCTCTGACCAATAAAACGTATTGTGTTGGTGGAAATGTTCCATATCTGTGCTGTTCAGTACGATAGCTCCTAGCCACATGTGTCTACTGAACACTTGAAATGTGTCCAGTGTGAATGAGGAAAACATTTTTCTATTTCATTTAATTTTGATTAATTTCAATATAAATAGCCACAGGTGGCTATTGGCTACCACATGGACTGAGCAGCTGTAGTTTAGTGAGGATAGTTACGATAAGAAGGAGAGTCCCTCGGTGAAGCCAATGGTTAACATGCTCAGATGCTAACCTAAAGGTTGGTGGATCGAGTTCACCCAGAGGTGCAAGGAAAGAAAGGTATGGTGATATACTCCTGAAAAATCAGATATTGCAAATTCTATGGAATCCAGTTTTACTATCACATACATGGGGTCACTATGAGTCAGGATTGACTCAATGGCAACTTTGTTCTTTACTAGTTTACAATAAGAAAATATAGTTAAATATAGTTTCAAGTTTGTTAGATGTATATGTTTGTTTAATCATAACAGTTGTATAAGGTAGTTACAAATAGTATACTCATTTTACAGAGGAGAAAATTGAAAGCAGTGTGTTCCACATCACATATATAGATCAGGCAAAGTTGGATTTAACATGCAGCAAGACATGCTCCAGAGTCTTCACTCTTAACCTGTGCACTAGGTATGTGAACCATGGCTACTACCAGGCAGTGGTTACTGAAGATTACTCTGATGATTTCCATCACCTGATAGGGATGAAAGGTATAAATGAAGATTTTTTTCAGAAAAATAATCTCGGAGAAGTTCAGGGCTAAATAAATGCAACCTTGCTCTATAGCACAGCTTGCAATGATTGCATGAAGATGTGCTGACTCACTTTGCCTACAAAAGGCCATGCCTCATGCCCGTAGAGTGTAGGGGAAAAAAAAAAGTTGACCCAGCTTCCTACATAGCATTATCATGGATATTAAATAAAAATGGTGCCATGTTTGCATAGCTCCCATAATAGAATTCAGCAATTAACTTCCTCTTTATTTAGTCTACAATACCAGTCTGGAGATTCTCTTGAGAGAAGATCTTGAAATAGCTTCTTACAGTATTAGCAGACAGTGAGAGATGAATTCCTGGATAAGCGGTAGAAGTCATTTGTGCAATATGACAAAATAATTATTTTTTAATCAGTCATTTTAATATCTTGGAAAACAGTTTACTGTGGAAGAGACCATCATCACCATCACATCAACGCCGTATTGCAGGTGTTGTTATCAGTCAGTATTAAAAAAAAAAAAAAAAAAGACAAAAAAAGAGTTCTCCAATCTGGTTGTGTATTAGAATCTTTTGGGAAGCTTGTTAGTATACAGGTGCCCTTTTGATGAGTACCACGTTATGGGACAATTGTTTTCAATTAGACTGAAGTATTAACAGAAATACATAGTTCAAATAATTTCTTCTTGGCCTATTTTTTTGCCATAAGTAGGATTTTAAAATTGATTCCTGGTATTTCCTTATATATCTGAGCATTAACAGGTAATAGGAACTTAATGTAAATATAATCATGATGGTGACTATTTTGAATATATATATGCCTAACAGTAGGAAATAAATACTGCATATGAAAATTAAATGAAAGCTAAGTGTGTTTAATTTTTGTTTCCCTGGTAGCTCATTTGACAGTGCAGTGAACTTTTGGCTTTAAGGCACCCATGCTCCAAACATAATCTACACTAAATAGGTAGAAGACAAGCCAGAAGATGTATTAATCTTTCAAAATGAAAATTTTGCAGTTTTTTCAGACATAAATCAGATGCTGGTGATTGCTTGCCACTCTCAAACTTTATTATTGTGTGTGGTACAGAAAGGTGATGGGTACAGGGTAGTACATCTGGTTGAAATGTCCAAAATGTTCCCTACGGGAAACAAAAATAGAAAGATCCAGTTAATTTAAGGTGATTTAGTAACAACGTTGACAGTTAACATTTGAATAATTTGTCTGCCAAACCTCTGTTCTGAGAGCTATAGACATGTATATATTACTGTGGTAAAAATACACATGACATTCACTAATTCAACAATTTCTACATGTGTAATTATACAGTGATGTTGATTATATTGTCCATATTGTGCCACCGTCATCACCATCCTTTTCTAAATTATTCCACCACCATTAGCATACATTCAGTGACTCGTAAAGAAAAATCTAAGTGCTTTACTTTTATGTAATCCTCACAATTGCATGAAATTGTATTTTGCAAGATGAAAAATGATCATTCTGAACAGTCAACATTTTGCCTTCCTTTGGCCTAAATGATTGAGTCTCACATATTTATCTTGTATTTCACTATCTTTTCCTTTAAATGAAAAAGAAGGAAGAATCCCCTAGGATGCAATTCTCCTTTGTTTCTTGACCCAGAATAGACTAAGAATCCAGCAGACCCAGGAAGAGACTGATTTTCTCAGGGCTGCATCACAGTAGGCTGAGACTTTGTCCTACGTGATAGCATCAGTGTCTTCCTTAAATAATAACAATAATAATAGTAACAATAATAATAATAATAAAGCTCCCTGCCATTGAGTCAATTCCTACTCATAGCGATCCCTCCTTGGGTTTCTGAGGTGGTATCTCTATGGAAGTAGATTGCCCAATCTTCCTTCTGAGGAGTGGCTGGTGGGTTTGAATCACCAGCCTTCTGGTTATAAGTCAAATACCTTAGCCACTATGCCACCAGAGATCCCTTCTTTAAATAAAGCCCTCAGAAAAAGTTCTAATGAGCTAAGATCTAAAGACTTCTTCAATAAAATTTCTCCAGTTATTCTGGAATATTGAGAAGACACCATTGATATGAGATGAGGATCACTTAAGTTTAAGCTCCTGCAAACTGGACAAGATTTCTCCAATTCATTACATTCTTTAATGGGCTGGGTGGCAAAGCATTCTCCATAGGGTGGAGAAAGTCAGTTGTTTTGGACAATTGCCTGACTGTCTGCTAGTACAGATGGTCAGCTGCACTTGCACATTTCACCTGAAGAGAAGCAGCAGCTCAAGTCTCAGTCTGGACTCTGGCAAGCCATAGAAGATTAAAATGCAAATGAAATTTGCAAACATGACAAAAGCAACGGAAAAAGGAATTAAATTCTGAGAACAGAAATCCAGCATTTTTCACACTAACCCTAGGAGGCCAACTTAATCAAATTTTCAGCTAAACTGATGATAATGATGCTAGTGGGCAGCTTCTGTACTGAGCTTTGCAATGACAGAAGCAAGGAGAGAAGGAGGAAGTGATGAAACTGTGCTAGGAATTAGCTTTCCATATTTTTGTACCAGTTTTTAATGCTGGAAAATCCTCTTCTGAGTTTAATTTCTTTTGCTTAATCTCCCACAGGAGCCTTGGTGGTGCAGCAATTAAAGCACTCAACTATTAATCAAATGGTTAGCCGTTTGAATCTATTAGCTGCTTCATGAAAGAAAGATGTGGCAGTCTGCTTCCAGACCAATTAACAGCCTTGGAAACTCTACAGGGCAGCTCTCTGCCCTAAAGCATCACTGTAAGTAGAAATTGACTCAACACCATTGAGTTTGTTTCTGTTTCTGATCACCTTACGCGGAGGTAGAATCTGCCTATAGCTATCAATATGTGATGCATTGTGATTTTCGCTCTATGCAGACTTGATGAGGGAGCCCTGCATTCAGCCCAGGATGACAAGCACCCCTCAACTATGCTATTTAAGGATTTTCCATGAATTCTAGAGAGTTAGACATTTCTAGCTCTAGAAGTCCATGTTCTCTGAAGGAGGAACTATGGTCTTTAATTTTTCAGACCACCAAAAGAATCCAGATGTAGGTGAAATTACATGAAGTGATCTTATCACTTGCAATATGTTAAAGAAAAATGGATACACTTCATTCTATAATGACCCTGAAGTCAGTTTATGATTTCTACCTTGAAGTCCTGGAAGGCCTATCTAATTTTTGGGAAATTGAGAGCCTCCAGAATAAATGGACTAATCTCTAGCAAAGAACATCATGTTTGATAATGAAGGGGAAAAAAAAAAAAAAATTGCTGTCGAATCAATCAGATCCGGCTCATAGTGACCCCTCCTTGGGTCTCTGAGGAAGTATCAGTAAGAAAGTAGATTGCCCAATCTTCCTTCCAAGGAGTGGCTGATGGGTTTGAACCACCAGCCTCTGGTTAGTAGTCAAATGCCTTAGGCACTATGCCACCAGAGCTCCTTCGGTAAAGTAGGGGGTTGACAAAAATGAAGGAAACCTTAATGGGATGGATTGACACAATAGCCACAAAAATAGGCTCAAACATATCAAAGATTATGAATATTGCTTAAACAAAAACAAAACAAAAACTCACTGCAATAGAGTCAATTCCATCTCCTAGTGACCCCCTTTGGGTTCCAAGGTGATAATTCTTTATGGAAGTAGATTGCCCAGTCTTCCTTCTGTGGAGTGGGTGGTGGGTTTGAACCACCAACATTCTGGTTAGCAGTCAAGTACCTTAGGCACTATGCCACTAGAGCTCCTTTGAATATTGCTTAGGTCTGGGCAATGCTTCCTTCTGTTTACATAACCTTGCAATGACAGCAACTAATAACAATAGTATGGACCAAGGAGAACAAAAAGTACTGATCAGATAGGCTATATAGGCTGAAATGTTTTAGCCTTTTCCATTCAGTTTTAGAAATATCTTTTTTTGGAAAAGACTAGCTAGAAGATCTGAGTTCAAGTATCCACTGTGCCTTAGTGCCTAAGGCATGTGACTATTAATTGGAAGACTGGCAGTTCAAACCCACCAGCCACTCCTCAGAAAGAAAGTTGGGCAATCTACTTCTGTAGTGATATCATCTCGTAAACCCAAGGAGGGATTGCTATGAGTTGGATCCGACTCTACTGCAGTGAGTTTGGTCTTTGGTTTTGGTGCATTAGTGTGTGTTACTGAGATGTTACTCTGTTGTTCCAAGGCCCAGTTTCCTCATATATCAAGTGGAGACAATAAAACTTACTGCAATAGATGGTTGAGTACTTGATAAACTTTACATCAATATGAGTTATATGAAGGAATTATCATTATCAATATTATTATTATTGTTGTTATTAGATGGCTGGAAAGCTCAATGCTAGACTGTTGGAAAACTGGGATGAATGAGCCTGACCCTCCAAAGCAGTTCTATATTTGATATATGTTTGATAAATACCAACTGTCAAAGTATTTGTGAAGATTTCTGAGAGGTTTTGTTAATTGATTTTGTTTTAGTATCCTGGCTTCAAAAGGAAACCTAATGTATTTCCTGAAGCAAAGATTAAGGGACTCTGTTCCACTTAGTCATCATTCTATCACTCAAAACATACCCTGGAACTCTTATTTGTACTTAAAATGCTCTTCACTGTGTCAGCCAGCCTGGAGTGGCCTGTCAGAGTTAATCACATGGAATGGCTCATATATCAGGTGGTATGAGACTATCTGTCCCATAGAAACCTTGCTGAGTGACTGATGGTCTTCTCTGTCAATTTCACCAAGCCAAAGACTATATTAATGATCCATCAAAAGAGTATAGTGACCCATCTCAAAAAATAGAGTTTGTTACACCTAGAGAATAGATTGTCTGACTTAATTGGCAATCTAGATGCCATCTCTGATGGTTTATGGTCAATGAAAAGTAATCACCAAAAATAAGAGAGAAGAAAGTCAATTAAAATAAAACATAGAGAGATGACCCATTAACAATGCTACCTTACACATTCACAACTTTACAAAAGAGGACATAATTCTATGCTGACTCCATGGCATCCTGCCAAGGAAAAGCTTATTTTCATCTTACAGAAGAGGAAATGGAAAATCAAATTAAAATTTTTGAAAAAGGTTGCTGTTGATTCTAATCTGACTCACAGTGACCCCATGTGTGTCAAAGTAGAACTGTTCCATAAGGTTTTCAATTGTTGTGATCTTTTGGAAGTAGATCACCAGGGTTTTCTTTTGAGATGCCTCTGGGTAAACTCAAATCACCAAACTTTGAGTAGCTGAGCGCTCAACCCTTTGTGCCAAATGCAATTTATCGGAGATCACAGAGGTCCAGGAAGTGTTAGAGTTCATGTTACCTCAAGCATCAGAGCCAGATTTAGAATCTGGGTCCAGTTTTCTTTATTCTTGGCCAGAGAAAAGAATAGCACGTGGAAGGCCATAACCAATATGTAGTCCAACACTTACTGAAAGTGGGATTGATAATTGGTGTCATGGTCTTCTAAATATTTGAGTCACCTCGGCAAGGACAGAGTTTGGAAACATTTTCTCAATTTTTGCACCAGCTGGGATCATCAGAGGTTACTCTGAAAGAGAGCAGAAGTGTAAAGGGAATTCAAAACTAACCTTAAACTTGAAAGGAAAAAAAAAATGATGAGAATATACATATAAATCATAAAGAGAAATAATGATTACCTTTGATTCCAAAAGAAAGTTGATTTAAAACTCATCCAAGTTTCATTTTACATCCAAGAAAAAAAATTCTGTGGAGTTGAGGCATGTCTTTAGTAGGCAGAAATGAAAGTCACTCTCATTTAAGTTCTAAGAAGATGCTTGTTATGGATTGAAATGGGTCCCAAAAAATATGTATTGTAAATTCTAACGCCTGTATCTGTGATTATAATCCCATATGGAAATAGATTTTCTTTGTTTAGCTAATGAGGTTTAGTGTATGGTGTATTTTTGAGATATAAAAAGAGAAAATTAGACACAGAGAGGCAAGTAGAGTTAAGGGAAGATAGATACCACACCACATGAAGATCACCAAGGAGCCAAAGAATAAAAGCTGAAGACAAGGACATTCCTCCAGAGCGAACAGAGAGTGAAAGCCTTCCTCCAGAGCCAGTGGCCTGAATTCAGACTTCTAGTATCCCAAGCAGTGATAAATTAAATATCTGTTGTTAAATTTGTAATATTTCTGCATTAGATAGCTAAGATAACTAGAATTAAGTAACTAAGAATTTGGTACTGAGAATTAGGGGTGCTGCTCTAATAAATACTGACAATGTGGAAGGGGTTTTGGAATTGGGCATAGGTGGAAGCTAAAGGGGTTTTAAGGTGCCCAATAGTAAAAGCCTAGATTGAAGAGACTGTTGGTAGAATTATGGACATCAAAGGCAATTCTGATGAGGGCTCAGAAGGAGTGAGGAGAGATATAAAGAAAGTCTTTATTATTTTAGAGAATACATATGGCATCTGCAATAGAATTTTGCTAGAAATATGGACATGAAATGTGCTTTTGATGAGGCTTTAAAATAAAATGATGAACATGTGATTGTGTAATGGAGGAAGGACAATATTTTTATGTGGTGGCAAAGAAATTGTCTGAATTATGTCCAAATATTTGATAGAAAATAGAATGAATAAGTGATGAGCTTATATATTGGCTGAAGTGATTTCTGAGTAAAATAGTAAGGGGGCCATGTTGTTTCTTCTTACCCCTTATAATAAAATGAGACAGGAAAGAGATGGCCTTAGAAATGAACTGGGCAAAATTAAAACAGAACCTAAAGATTTGGAAAATTCTGTTGTACAAACTAATATGTCCTAGATTATTCACCAACGATATAGTGAAACAGTATTTTGTTAAAGATATTAAGCCAGTGATCGACGCATTTACCAACTACTACAGAAGAAAACTCATCAGCTTAGACTGAAAGGGCTAGGGAAAGGATGAAAGGAAAGAACACTGTCTGCCCCTGAGAATTCTACATGCAGAAAACATGCCAAGGGAGCTACACCTTCTGTCCTCCAAGAAAAGGACTACCCCTAGAGCAGTCTGATATCAGCAGAAATGTTGGAAGGATCATGAGAAGAACAGACTTCTGGTTTTCAAAGTGTGGGGCCACAGTCTCCTGGATCTCATAGAGTGGGGCCATAGTCTCCCAGGTCTCAAAAAGTCAGATTTTGTCAACTTGGTTCTGGAGTAGGGGGCTGCCTTTAAGGTGTGCCAGGAGCATAAAATCACTTCCCAAAGCTGAGGAAGCAGGACTTCCATGCCCAAGGATCAGAAAAATGGGGCTTAGTATGGTAGAGTGGGTGGGGATATCATTCAGATGGACTAAGAGAGTGGGGTTGTTCAAAATCAAGGGAGCAGGGTTGCAATCTCAGTGGCCCTGGAAGGCAGAACTGAAGACCAGAGGCCAGGGGCCACCACCCAGAAACCAGAATGTGTGGCCAACACCCAGTCTGACAGCAGGGCCACTGCCAAGACGGTTTTAGAGAACAGAGGAGTATTTTCAAGCCTGGAGAGCTAATGTAATTTGTTCTGTTGGGTTTTGAACTTCTTTGGTGCCTGTTATCCTTTCTTTCCCTCCATTTTCTTCCACTTGCAATAGCAATATCTAGCTTGTGGCTGCTTTACCATTGTAATTTGGAAACAGATAACTTGTAATTTAGATTTCACAGGTTCATAGATGGAGAGGAATTTTTCCCAGAACAGAATATGTCTAAAGTCTCACTCGTATTTGATTTAGATGATTCAGAAGATGAAATTTGGGATATGGAGTCAATTTAACACTTTTGGGATGATGTGATGGGTGAATATATTTTGTATGTGGCAAGGACATGAACGTTGTGAGACAATGGGTGGAATGTTATGGATTGAATTGTGCTTGCAAAAAATATGTACTGTAAATCCTAACCATGCATCTGTGATTATAATCCCATTTGGGAGTGGATTTTCTTTGTTAAGTTAATAGGATTAGTGCAGGGCGTATCTTGAATCAGTCTCTGTTGAGATAGAAAAAGAATAGATTAGGTATAGAGAAGCAAACAGAAATGGGGGAAGATAGATGCCACACTACATGAAGTTCGCCAAGGAGCCAAAGAATAGAAGGTGAAATCAAGGACAAGCCAACAGTGAGAAAAGTCTTTCCCTAGAGTTGGCACTCTGAATTGATATTTCTAGCCTCCTAAACAGTGAAAATATAAATTTCTGTTTTTTAAAGTCTTCCATTTTGTGGTAGCTCTGTTACAGCAGTACTAGATAACTAAGGCAATGCTCATTCACAGTAATTAGGAGAAAACAATTTCAGAGCTTCACTGCCCTTGGTTTAGGACAATTTTCTTTTTAAATGCAAGGGATTTTGGGGGGCTAAAAGATAAAATCTTTAATGACTAAAGGCCCATCTTTAAGAAAATGCATTCAGTAACCAAAAAGTCATGAAATTAATTGTTTGTGTTTTTGTCTACTAAACTAAAAGTTCTATTTATTTGAAACAAGGGCTTAGGATCCATTCTTAATTGAAGTTTTCAAGTTCACATGCCCTCTGAAAGATAAATGGTATAGATATTCATAGTCCATACAAAGAATGCAATAACATAGAACTTTGTTGGTTTTATGCTTGGGTTTAGTTTATTTAGGAGTTCTCGTGGCTTAATGTGTAAGGCATTTGACTGTTAACTAGAAGGCTGGTGGTTCAAACCCGCCAAAAGCTCCTTGGAAGGAAGGTCGGGCAAACTACTTCCATAGTGATTCTGCCTCAGAAACCCAAGGAAGGGTCACTATGACACTATGAGTTGGATCCAACTCAACAGTAGTGTGTTGTTGTGTTGTTAGTTTATTTAAAGAAGTATTGATTACATGAGCACAGATGTACTAAAGACAGTCTGTTCTAGGAGTTCTACAAAAAAAAAAAAAAAAAAAATTACATGTTTTTGAAACCTGTGGCATTAGGATCAAAAACTGTGAACTTAGAGGTTTTATCTGGAACAATACAATTCTACATGCTAACATTATGGACTTAGTATTTTCTTATTATTAATAAAGAATTACTTAATAAATATTTACTGTGTATCTACTCATCTCTAAGACCCTGGGTGAGGCAAGAGGTTTGTGGTTGGTTGCTAACCTAAAGGTTACCAGTTTGAACCAAACCAGCGGCAGCATGAAGGGTCTATGATATGTTACCATAAAGATTACAGCCAAGAAAACTCTAGGGAGCAATTCTATTCTGCATGTAACACATGAGGTCATCATGAGTGGGAATCTATTTGGGGGCAATGAGTTTTTTATTTTTATTTTTGTTTTTGATAGGAGCCTTTGTCACATGAGGCATTATATTCTACTCATTCCATGCACATTTTCTGAGAAGCTAGTACTTGCAAGCAGTTGCTAATGGCACAAAGATGAAGAAGGTTCAGGCCCTTCAGTTCCAGGCTGCTTCCCTAGTGCTGTCCCCTGACACTGTCAGCCTCTACACACAATACTTCAGGCTCACAGAAGTGTTTTCTGGTCCCAGAGCACATCATCATGTTTTGTACTCCTGGTTCTTTGAGCGTGCCTTTCCCTGCCTTGAGTACTTTTCCTTGCATGGCTGCCTGGAGTCTCTCATCTTTTGAGACTAGCTCAAATAAAACTTCCTCAGTGATGTTTCCCACAAAAGGCTTGATTGCACTTGTCACATAGCTCTGCTTAGAACCCATGTCACCCAGAATTATGATTGCTTACCTGTGAGTCTTCCATCAGCTCTGAGTTCATTGTCCACTTCTGCCCCCTGATCCTTGCCAGCTCAGGGATGGCCCCGAGGAGAGGTGCTCCACAAAACTTTAAGAATGCTGTCATGGTTCACAAATTATGTCTAGATGATGCTGTGCAGTGCTTAAATGTAAAAATTGATGTAGTTTTCATAACTTTGAGGCATGATGTAATGCTTCTTTTTTGCTAGGATATGGTAGAATTATCAGTCATGTGAACTCTCATCCCATTCTCTAAGTCAAACTGAAGTAGCAGAACATAATTGGCTAATTTTAGGGTTTTTTTGAGTTATCAATCTCTGATGAGAGAAAGGACAGTGTTTCACAGGGTTCTTAGGCAGCAAAAAACATGTTCTAAAGATTTAGAGCTGTATTTATTCTAAGGTGATTCTATCTGAAAGGTGGAGTATGCTATATAAACTGTTTTCAAAAACCAAAAACCAAACCCACTGCCAATGACATAGCAACACTTTGGGACAGAATAGAACTGCCTCATACGGTTTCCAAGATTGTAGATCTTTACAGACGCAGACTGCCTCATCTTTCTCCCACAGAGAATGCTGGTGGATTCAGATACTGACATTTTGGTTAGCAGCCCAATGCTTAAACTACAGTGCCACCACAGCTCCTTTCAGAGATATCACAAAGAATGTTAAAGAAGACGGAGGGTCTCAACGTGATACAATACCTAGAATTCGACCACTTCAACAATCATTCCATTATAATAATTACAAGAAACCATAAATTATTTTTACAATTTCATTTAGTAAATTTGTGGAAAGTCAATGATATTTTGACCAATATATTTGCTAGGAAGGATATAACCTTGTAAAACATGACTCAGAGCTGTTAAATGTCCATATTTACAAGGCTGAATTATGCTCTTAAGTTTTTCTTTTAATCAGAACACTATCATGTGATGTGAAAATTTACCTTCTAACAAAACAAGCTGTTTCCTGACCTGGTGATGTTGTCAGATTAACTGTGCTTTTATGGCTTAATTGCATTTTGAAATAAATGTCATGAGATTAATTACACTCTGGAGAGTGTTAAAACATTCAGATAACAAATGAAGGCATTTGGTAAAGGATCGTGAGAATGGTTAAACCTGAAGAATATAATCAATGTCCATGTAAAATGATACATGTAGAAATTATTGAATTGGCATATGTTTTTGTTGTATATATTTTCTCTATAGTAAAAGAATGAAGGAAGGAAGGAATAAAACTACAGGCAGTACTGCCTATTTTTCCCATGTCTAGTCTATAGTGTTTGTCACAGGAAAGTTTTTTAGACAGAGGCAATATATGGCACACATTTTCAAAGTAGATTAGATTTTGTTCTACCTGACTTTGACCTTGCTTCCTTCAACCCCTTGCAGGCAGATGTCTGATTTGCTGGATCTAATATGTCTGGTTGGGACAAGGGGTCTGAAAATTGAAGTTTCAATAGCACAGTAGTATAAAGTTTGTTCATGAGCCTATAGTTTTTCCTTTAATATTTTGTCTCCCTGAAAACAATCACATAGAAAATAGATTTGAATGCAACTTTTTTAACTGTTCTCCCAGGCTTACCAATCTCCTTAGACTGAACAATGAGAATCACTTTACTGTTAGTATTAAGTGTAATTTAGACCCATTTCCATTCATAATTATTTAAGTGGCTATCAAAGATGATTGTCCTTATTTGTAAACCTGCTTTTAATATTAGTTAGAATATTAGAGAAAGCCTAAGAAAAACTTTTGAAGCGAGATGATCCTAGCAAAAAAGTTTGAGTTTATTTCTAAACAGTAGATCCTAAAAGTCTTTTTTTTTTTTTTACTTAAAGATTGATCTAAAATATTTTCATCTTGTATCCTTTAAACCAAAAGACATCAATTTAGAGTGCAGTTAAAGAGAATTTTTAATGGATTGAGATTAAATCTATCATTTTTACCCGGGGAAAATTCCTTCTCATTTATTCTCAGGCAGACTCATGTAAAAGGACTATTAAAGTCATGAGCGGCAGTGTTTTGACAAGCACTTGTACTGCAAAACTTGAAATCTCACTGGAATACAGTTACATATTCACTGGGAGATAAGAACGCCCTATTTAAAAACTAGGACAGAACATGTTGATATGGAGAAAAGGAAGTAATTATGTGAACAATACATCTGAAATTAAAGACTGAGTTGCTGGCATCCATCTAAAATCAACAGGAAATGTAATACTCTTTGAAAGTACTCTTGTCCTGTCTTACAGTGCTAAGTGGATTAAAAAAAAAAAAAGACAAGATATTATTTGTATTCAGAATAACATTACAAAACAAAATGGGAAGAAACAGCAATGATCTGTGAAAAGTTCCATGTTATTGACAGAAGGAAGAGAAAGACCAGTTGTTGTTGTTGTTGTTATTTGCCGTAGAGTCAGCCCTGACTCATAGTGACCCCTCCTTGGGTTTTCGAGGCAGTGTCACTATGGAAGTAGGATTGCCCAAACTTCCTTCCGAGGAGTGGCTGCTGGGTTTGAACCACCAGTCTTCTGGTTCGCAGTCAAGAAGGACCAGTAGCTTTTATTAAGGAATATATATATATATATATAT
>NW_006921731.1:5717831-5727343 GCF_000298275.1 Orycteropus afer afer
TAATTTTAATAATGCCATGTTCTCGACTGTGTTTATTTTCCACCATTTAGAATGCCTGATTCTAGTTGGAAAAAATGCTTGCCAAAGCAAGTATTTCTTCCATTTCATAGTAATGCTGCTTAACCTAGAACAAAGAAATGATGATGATGATGAAAATGATAATAATGATAAATCCTTCAGACCATTTATTTTTTCACAAGAATCCAATGTTAGTATGTAAGCATCAATGATGAGTCAATTATTTTTTTCTATGACAGCTCATTTGCATTTCCAGTTCATACGTCACACATGTCCAATCTGTTAGTCTAGAGGTTCTTGGTATTCATTGGATAAAATAAATTAATCTTTTTCTTGGGATTGCCTGATGTGGAAGGCCATCTTTAGACTTGTGTGGTCTTTCACAGACCCTTTCCATGCTTTTGTAAAAGGACTCTAGCTGGTTCAGTGTTTCCCTCAGGAAGAGCTATGATGCCCAAGTTATGTTCAACACATTATAAAACTAGCAGTAAACTTTTTTCTACTTCTGTTCTGCAGAAAGGAACTGAAACAATCTTGGTTTAAGATGGTGAGGCCATTGATTGTTTCTTTGAATGAGTACATTTCTGTGAATGTATTTATTTTTGTGAATGCATTTAATAAAAATAAACCAGAAAAAACATTTTTTATTGGGCTTATCAAACATCCCCCTTGTCTCTATATAGATTTTCCACATTGCTCCCCAGACTCAGAGTGTGAAAACATACATTTAAAAATAACTTCTAATCACCGGTAGTTTTAAAAAAGAGCATATATGAGAGTGACTAGTATCAATTCTCTGTTATTGGCTACTTATCTTGCTAGGGAGAGACAAATGTACACACACTCACGTTTTCCAGAAAATAAAACTGGTTCATGACAAATATCAGCTGTTGGAGCTAAACTTATCAAACACATCATCTTTGAAAATGCACTCTTTCATGTAGATAAATTTTACAGGTCGTCATGCATAGTTTTCATGGAAACATTTCTCATTCTAAAGAACATACAAGTAGATAAAAATTAGATTGTTTTCTTACCTTTTGGAAAGCAGGCAAAAGCTATACTGTTGGTGGGATAGTGTACCAAGTTACAGACTTTTGTACACTTTTTCTTACAGGTGGTATACAGTCTACAGGAAAAGTAAATATATAGGTATGTATAAAATAAATGTGCACACAATATTCCTTTTTATTTTTTCCCCCTTTGGGAGAAGAGGCTGCAATAGAGACCATAGACATTATTACCACTCTTTGGTATACCAGTTCACCACAATTCAGGTACCTCTGAACATGGGAGTACCGGTGCCTTTTTGATTAAGGCAGTTGAGGTTAGTTACTTGCTTGCGTTGGAGCAGCTGAGGGAACCAGCCCAGAAATAATGTATCTATCTGGTCAGAACATTCTTTTCTTCCTGTTGCCATCCCTTTTTTTCTCATTCTACTCCAGTTATGCTAACCAGCCTATGTGGTTCCAGAAGGATGAAACAAGTAACACAATGCTGAGCATGTTAGGGATCCAAACAAATGAAGAAGCAAAACAAAACAAAAAAATTCATAACAAATTGACACAACATAGGAGTGTGTTCCAGAAATTTCTAGGCATCATTACTTGTGTAAGGTCGAGTGCCCACATCCATTTTCCAGCAAGCTGTGTTTTTCCTGTTCTTCTCTTTCTTCTTCTTCTTTTTTTTTTTTCCAATAAAATACCTCTTCATATTGACAGTCCTAGTCCTACTAGTTTATGTAATAACTGCTTTCTTTGAGAACAGCACAAATTGTTACTTATTATTTTCCTTAAAATAAATGTAAAATGATAGTGAAAATACATAAGAATACACACTTATACTTAAAATATCTTCTTTTAGAGTTTACATCATAAGTCGAATTGTCACTTTTCTAACGTGCTTTTTTGCTATACAACATGTTCTTTGGTTGAAATCACCATTTTATAAAATATATGTGTCCAGTCTTTATCCCAGACAGGCTTAGATTATTAGTCCTACATCTACATCGAAGAAAGTGGTGTGCCCCAAGCTGTCCACTTGTCTGCCATCTCCAGTTACCACTGACCTGCCTGGATAGACAATCTGTAACTGGGTTGGCTAGTTGTGGTATCTTCTACACTGCCTGTTGGGCACTGCCTTAGAAAATGGATGTTGACTTAGGACAAAGGTAGCTTAGGGCCACTCAACATTATTCACTGTGATCCTCTGTCAAGGAGAGCATCTACCAGAGGATAACTCACAGGGAATTTTCTGGTACCAAATAATACAGGTAAGGAAGGCAGCAGTCCTTATTCACCAGTCCTAATAAAGTCATGCTATCTCTTAATTAATATCATCAATCCAACCGGAAAACAACCATAGTGGCCATCAGTAAGCCAAAGCCCAAGCATGACTAAGTCTTGTTTATCTAGCACATACGAGTTTGCCATAAACATGCATCTTCCAAGTCAGTGGTGGAAAGTGCAGGAAAATGTGCCAAATTCATGACACAGGTGGAAGAACCACAGTTCGAGGATCCCTTCTTAGAAAGGGATCACCTTAGAAGGCATCATCTTGACCAGATCTAAACCTATCCAAATTAGGTGAGGCTCTTCTAAGCTCTAGCCACAGTACTTTTATTTGTATAAATAAAAATTCAGTGCTGAGGTACTTCCCTATGCTCTCTGAGATTGCTGTATTTCAATCTGAGTGCCAAGATCAGCAAGCATTGGTCCGACCCTGAGTTTCTGATATGTCAGTAGCTCACGGTTAAATTACCATTTTGAGATTTACTTTTTATTTAGTCAATACAGAAGGGAATTTGTCTTTCAAATAGCTGAAATTTATCTAGAGCTAAAACTTAAGAGGAATACTGAACTTTTTGGCAAACCATGCAGTGCCAGAGAAGTTTTAATTCTTGTCCATATGAAGTCAACAAGCACATTTATTTGTTCTTATGCAGACATGTAGCTGCGCGTGAGGTTGGATGAAGAAAGCATGCGTGCACCAGATGGCAAGCTGCAATGATAGACCAGCATCATAAAAATGAAGACATTGAGGATTGAAATACATTGAGACTAAGTGTTGGAAAGTAACAGTGAATAAGGGGACATTCCTCCTCCATTATTTATTTAATTGGTAGCTCATATTATGACCTCCACTTCCTCTTGGACACCTTTCAGAAAACCGTGCAGAGTTTTCCCATAGGAAAGACATGCTATTTTTTCAAGCACTTGGTCTGTGTTTTTATTTGTCTGTTTTTAAACAGAAAACTTAATTTACATCAAGCAAATAATTCCTTTGTCTATGTTACTCAAGTTCAGAAATTGGAGATTATTTGAGCTACATTTGTTATTAAATAGAACTCAATAATAATAATTGCTAATGCCTGCATCTGTTTTAATTTATCAAAGTTTTTCACTATTTCCCTTTCCACATGCTTAAGTTTTTGCATTGCTAGTGACTAGTTTCTGAAATGTAATGGCTATCTTTGATATCACTCTTTGTATATTAGTGGTTCATTTTTGCATCATTTTATATGATTTGTATGCATTTTTATTTCAGGTCAAATGTATACTTTTAGGTAGACTTTGTCACAGATCAGTATCAATGCTAAAATTGTAGGAGCTATTTTCAATGAGGGCTCAGATGAACTATCCTAGGATGAAATCCATGTCTATGAAGATACACTAATTTCTAGAGGTGTACTATCCAACATAGTAACCACAAGGCACAGGTGGCTATTTACATTGAAATTATGTAAAAAAAAAAAAAAAAAAGTAAAAGTAAATATAAAATAATTCAGATGAACAGACTTCTTGTAAGTGCTCAATAGCCGTATGTGGCTAGTGGTACTACGCTGGACAGCAGATATATGGGGTATTCTCATCATTGTAGAAAGTTCTCCTTCACAGATTTAATTAAGTTAAAGTCTTTTGACTCCTCTTGGGACTTTTGAGAGCTGAGTCATCAGAAACCCCAATGTTTGGAGGTACATGAATCTCCTCCTGTGGTTCAGTAAATATCTAGTTAAATGAAGCTTTTATGATGTTTTAGGGAGTGTCTACACAATACCAAAAGAGTAAATTTTAAAAATATAAGTATATGTTTGTAGGTATATACATACCCCTACTCCTCACTTACCAACATGGCTAGGTTCCAAAGACCAGGTTGTTATGTGAAAATTGGCATCATGTGAAAATGGAGGATAACCACATCAGATTAAAAAAATGGAGGATGACTATATCATTGCATAAGTGCCAAATTGTATCATTATATAACTGCTGAACCACTGAGAATCATGGCTCAGCCAAATTAACACACAACCTTAAGCATCACAGCCAGTTACTCTAGCTTCACACTTCCAAATTCATTACTGCTAGCTGTTCATTTCCATATGCTGTTAATACAGAAATCTACAGAAAGTAGATTTTTTTACTATTATCCAAAATAAGAAATATCAGACAAGATAGTTGATAAGTGAGGAGTAAACTGTTTATAAGACAGACTGTTTGTTTTCATTTCTTTCTGAACTATTTGTCTTGGCTTTGTGTAGACACCAGAACAACAAAAACAAAACCAATATTTGTTTCAAGGGAAAGTCACCAAATGAATTTCGAGTGGAATCATTGTTTTGATTGACATACAGAATAAAATATTTGAATGTTTGAATTAGTAAAATAAGGCCTCTACCTGGGCAGCCTTCTCTGTTCTCAGATTCCTCATCTCTTCTCAGATAACATAACAAGCAATAATGCATTTCACAACACATTCAACTAAGGAATCTGCCACCAACGTCATTATATTCTCTATATACAAACTATGTTACTAAACAAAAGAGTCAAAAAAGTGATTTCTACATTCAAATTATGACATGTCACTTATGTCCTAAGAAACAACAGCAAAGAGGAACTCACATGGGTCTTAATTTCAACTGCTCTCTAGATGTGTGACTTCAGTTATGTCACTTATTTTTCGTAAGCCTCAGCTTCTTCAGTAAAATGAGAATAATAATACCTACAGAAGACTATAGAAGAGCTTCCACACGGAATTTCTACATAGAAGCTGTTTCAAAAGGTAGTTGATGTTTGTGTTAGTATTTGTATTAGCATTTTAACAACCATTGTCTTACTTCAAACAGCTTTAACAAGTATTGGACCTAATCATTAAAAGTTAAAATAAGTAGAAATGCTGTTTGAAAACCAGTAATTTAAATAGAATAATATTGAATTAATTGTCCAATACTTATAAGTTGCTCATTTTTTTTTTTTCAATACATATAGGCATATGATCATAATTTCTTCTTATTGATCTCAGGTAGTATCTAGTTAAATTTTTATGTGCTTCTCTGTGTGTGTGGACAGCTCTAAATGCAAACTATTATCAGAATGTCTCCGGGGTAAGGATTTTGTGGAATGCAACTCTGAAAAGGGGTCACAGAATGAAAATCTATCAAAGATACAAATATCAACAAAGTGTATAAATATAGGTATACATATGCATATGTATGCATATGTGTATACATGTATATATAAATATAGATATATAAAATACATATATATGTATATGTGTGTGTGTGAGTGTGTGTGTAGTGTAGTGTCTAAGGCACTTGACTGCTAACCAGAAGGCTGGCAGTTCAAACCCACCAACCACTCCTCAGAAGAAAGTTTGGGCAATCAACTTCCATAGTGATACCCCCTCGGAAACCCAAGGAGGGGGTCACTATGAGTCAGGTCTGACTTGATGGCACATAACAACAACAACAATATATATAAAATGCACAAAAACGTTCAGGAAAATATTTCCTTTTGGGAATCAGATCCATTTGCTGTGTGGTGTTCAGTATACCTTTAACTGTACTGTCATTTCTACTCTACTTATTACACTGAAATGTACTTTCAAACAAAGATTTATGGCCTTTTTTGGAATGTAGGTAAGTGAATATCTAATATCTAATTGATATATTATTTACCAGCATATGATACTTATGACGTAGACATTATTACTTCCATTTTATATAGGAAGATGCTGAGCTTTTGAAATTTTCAGTAACTCTCCCAAAGGCACACAGCTGGTAAATGGAGGGGCCTGGGTTTGAGACCAAGTCTAATTCTGTCTCAACCCAAAGCCTCTTCCTAATATCACATTAACCATCATAACAATTCTCTATTCGCTTCTCTTTTTCTCAGTTGACCAGTTGCTTTGGGGACATGAGAACACCCCCTACACCCATTCTGATTCCCCCTTCTTTCACTGTATTCCTTCTTCTTCCTCTGGCCTGGCCCTAGAATGTCATCTTTTGAATAGTCAAAGTGAAATTCACAGTGTTGTAAATTAACCTTTGTTACCTGTTTCCATATTTTCAAAGTGTTTCACAAAATTCAATCAACCAACTATTGAAAAATGGAGATGGGCCACAATCATGCATCTCTGGAGAGTACTTCTCAGGACCAAGGCTAGTCAGCTTCATTTTCAAAGATTTATTTTACTCGTAGGGCCAAAGGATATGGCAGCATATTTAAAATAGAGATTTCTTATTTTATTGGTCTTAAGTCTTAGCCTACAGCAAAATCTGCTCAGAATTGAAAAATAATATGTCTTGAATGACTTAATGGACTATATGAAAACCCCTCTACCTTAAAAACAGAAAATATCATGAGCGTTTGAATCTGTTTTATTTTATATAGAATTTGTTCAACTATTACTGGAAAACAAATCCTAGAAGATGTATTTTTAATCTGAAATTCACTCTTATGACTTCATGTTTAATAATATTAGTAATTGGTCATTCTATGCATTTAGCATCTGAACTAGTCTTATTATTTCACAATGTGATGTCTGAATGTTCATCTTATTGGGGTCATTTGCAGGGGTCACTAAAGACTACCCAGGGTATTGCAGATATTCCATGAAGAATTTCAAATCTGACATTTCAACCCTTACTCTGTCTGTACATTTTAGTCTTTCTTGGAGAAAACATCCTGTAGTAGGATGATAGATCTAGTTTCCATGAGGTTTGGCCATTAGGATGGTGGTGTCTGTGCCTGAGTACTTGTTTACTTAGATGTAAATTTCCCAGCCTTATTCAATATTTTATGTTTTCTTTTCCTTGCTTGGTAAAGAATAATAATTAATTTGATGGTGTAAAGAAGTTATGTTTCCCAAATTCATAAATATCCCAATTCCATTCCCACTGCTACAAGTGAAGTAGATGTAAAATTTCTTGTCTCCCTAAAAGGAAGGGAGCAAGAGAGAGGTAGTGGCTTACAACTTCACAAGTATATTTATGTCATTTGGAAAGGTTAGTATCAAGGGAAGGGGGAGGGAGGTTTTATACTGAAGAAACAGAGTCACCTAAGATTTTTTTCCAAGAGGGTGGAAAGGGAAAATGGTGGCTTGAATGAGTCAAAGTTGGAAGACAGAAGTTAGTATTTAGGAAGACAACCCAACCATAAGACAAAAAACGGTCACAATACATCTCCAGAAAGAAAGGCAACACACCACATTTCCTAGAGCTTCCTGGGGCAGGCTGGGTAAAATAAAAGGAAAGAGGAGTTACTTACTGTTTGGGTCTACATTTTCACAGAGTTCTGTCTTTGCCTCACCGTTGGGTCTGTCACTGGGTTTGTGTGACAGCCGTGATGACATGGTGGCTGCTGTGACTACTGCCTTGAAGCTTCGCTTCCTTTTCTGGACATTGAGTTCAGGGTGGAAAATGATGATGTACACTTTCGGCATGTATAGCATCCCCAGAGCCACTGACGCACTTAGGTTCATGGAGATTGTAAGTGTGGTAGTTTGTATGTAGAGCTAGGAGACACAACACACAAGACACTATTACAAATAAAATGACTGCTGGGGAAGTCTGAACACTTGAAATGATGTCAACAATAATTACATGGCTTCGGAGGGAAAGATTTAGAAGGAAAAACATAGGAATCTCCAGGGACTTCTGATAAAAATGAAGATAGAAAGATTGCATATTTATTGGAGAGTTTATGTGTATTTTAACTGAGTGAATGCCATTGAGTGAACCCATGTGCATCTTTGCCCTTGAGAAGTCTTTTACATGGAATTTTAGAGGAGAATTCCATGAAATTCTTTTAATCAGACTTACAGCTCAATATGAAGCATTAAGAATACAGAATCTGTAATCTTAAGGAAGAGTAGTTACTTTTCTGCCCAGTACCAACACAAAAATATTAATACATTATGATCTCCTGCAACACAAAGATTCTGGGACCTTATTTGAAACCTTTCTGTCAATATATATGTCTTTTTGTATTACTTTTAATGGGAATGCACCTTCAAAGAAACCTAAAACATAATGAGTTGAATTTCCCTCAAAATTAACCCTTTTTTGCTTAATTATTTTTCACAAAACACCAATAACAAGGGACCAAGATCTGAGGACATTAGCTTGTCCATTCTCTCTGAACTGATAGACTGCTAATAGGATGCAAAACCTCATTCTAATACTGCTTTGTTTGTTAATTTAGATGGTGACCCATAGCTGGCCTAGCCTCCTCCTGTTACCCAGAGAAATCAGGTCTTCTGCATGAAAGGAGTAAGTGCAACCACAGACTTCTCTACTGTGCTAAATCATTGTTACTTTGGTATGTTTGAAGAAGTGATGGCTGAAGTGTGTGAAGAGTTTTAAAATAAATAGGGGGAAAGTTACAGACAACTTGCCTTGGTCCATTTGTGTTTGGCAAGTACCCTATCATGACTCAGAGTCCTCCCTTACGTTCAGATGTGTTCATGTTTTGAATAACTTCTAAAGGCCAGACTACATTCAGCAACTAGCTACCATGGCATTTATGTCAGTGAAAAGCCTGGCTCTTTGATAATGTTGTAATGCCTTCATGAATATCTCTCCCTTTATGTCTTCCATCAATTTCATCCTCTTTCTCCTTAGGGTTCTACCCACCCTGTTAGACCTTAAATAAGCTGTACTCCATTTCACCAGTGAACATTTATAAGTGTAGCTTTTCTTTTCCTTTACTTTTACATGCAAATTCCTCCTTTGTTTCTTTAGAGAATCCATTCCAAGTGACCCTCATGCATAGCCTCTTCCTCAAATCTAGACCAGCTTTTTTTTTTTTAAATTTTTATTGTGATTTGGGTGAAAGTTTACAGAGCAAATTCACTTTCCATACAACAGCTCACATACACTTTATCTCATGACATTGATCACAATTTCCCACAACGCAAGAGCTCCCCTCCCACATCCTCCGCATAGTTACCTCTTCCCTGTGTCTTTTCCTCCCATGCACTCCTGCCTCCTGAGCTGTCTCCCTGTGCATACACCCCTTCTATTCTTCCATGATTGATCTCTATAGGAAGTGTATCTAGCTGATATAAATGTTCAGCACATCTGCTTGTCTTTTGTTTGGCTGGAAGCCACAGGAGTGGGTTCAATTCCAGACCTGAAGGGCAGCTAGGGGCCATAGTCTCAATGGTTCCATCAGGCTCTAGCAGACAAACAAGGCTGGTGCTTTTTTTTTTTTTTT
>NW_006921731.1:5728242-5728688 GCF_000298275.1 Orycteropus afer afer
TGGATATACTCCCCACCTCATAGACATACCTAATATTTCAGCCTGTCCACCCATCTATCCATCTGCATACCCATGTTTTCTCTCACTGACAACACAGCACTGCATGTGCAAAAGAGTCCATCCCCATTGTCTGCTCCTCCCATATACCTCTCCACATGTTTCTCTTCCTCAAGGCCACCATATTGGTCACTCACATTTGGTACATTGCCCTTCTCTTCACCCAAATCAATATTTATCTCTATCTATCTAACAGCATTCCCTCCCACTCCTTCCATAGATAAACCTTTCCTTGACTTTTACAGTAATGGACTAATACAATATCTGTCCTTTTGTGATTGACTCATTTTACTCAGCCTAATGTCCTCCAAGTTCATCCACATTATGTAGTGTTTTGCAGATTCTACATTATTCTTTAGCATTGCATATTATTCCATTGTGTGTATGTA
>NW_006921731.1:5744197-5770227 GCF_000298275.1 Orycteropus afer afer
TGTTGGAGTCTATTGGCTAGGATTTTGTTGAAGATTTTTGCATCTATATTCATGAGGGATATTGGTCTGTAGTTTTCCTTTTGGGTGATGTCTTTTCTTATGTACTTTTGACATGTTATCTAGAGGAACCAGTCCCTGGAGAAGGACATCAAGCCTGGTAAAGAAGAGAGTCATCAAAAAAGAAGACTCTCAACAGGATGGAGTTACACAGTGGCTGCACAAATGAGTTCAAACATAGTAACTATTGTGAGATGATGCTGGACCAGGCAGTGTTTCATTCTGTTGCACATAGGGTTGCAATGAATTGAAACCTATTTGATGGCACCTAACAACAACAACAATATCTTTGAGTAGGTGATAGACAGAAACAGAGAGATAGATTGATAGATATAGATATAGATGTGCATAAACACACACAAAAAACATACACATCAAATAATGTGATGTATGCTCTGTGGGACAGGCGTTCTGACCGTAGAGCTATAAATAATGAAGGAAACTAGATGATTATTGGACAAGACCCAGTTTTACTGTGTTTTGTTTTTCTCTTTAATATCTTTGGGCAGAATTGCATCATTTATTTGGATTAACCTAAGACAAGGCTCCAGGTGAACGCAAATTGGTTTGTGGAGCATGAGAAAAGTGATTATGTCATGCTGGAAATCACCTGCACCTCAATAGTTTGCCCTTTTGCCAGAAACCCAATCTTTTGTCTATTTCTACACTGCATAATTTGAAAGATGACATTACTATGATTGACCACATTCTTGGGAGGCTAAGTGTGCTGCTCCCCATGCCATCCTAATGAGCTACAGGCAATCTCAATAACCCCTTCTTCCAGACAAGTCACTTCTGATATTACTGGGCATTCTAAAGTGCAGCCTATACATACACAATGTTGCCATGAGTCTTATGGCTTGGTTTTAGTTTTATACACACTCCTTGGAGTCAAGTTGTTTTCTGACTCACAGAGACTCCTCCTTGGGTTTCTGAGGAGGTATCTCTATGGGAGTAGATTGCTCAATCTTCCTTCCAACAAGTGGTTGAGTGGGTTTGAACCACCAGGCTTCTGGTTAGCAGTCAAATGCATTAGGCACTCCACCACCAGAGCTATATAGGATTTCTCTCCACCACCAACCCCACTGGCACCTCAGTTTTGATTTCAACTGCAGTGTAGTAGTTTTTTCTCTTTTATATAGCTAATATTGGCACTATTTACTCTCTTGTATTATCTAAAAAAGTTATTTACCATTCCTGCTGGTTTGAGAACTAAAAAACTGTTAGGTCTCTGTCCTGCAAAATATGCAGTGGCTGCAACAAAGGATTTGAGCATCCCAACAATCATGAAGATGGTGAGGATGGGGCAATGTTCTTATCTACTGCACATGGAGTTGCCGTTAGTCAGAGCTGACTATGACAAGTGACAACAACAGTACAAGGTGAAAGGAAAGAGGCAAATGGCAGGAAAGGTGCTATCATAAGTCAGTGACAAAATATTAAAAAAAAAAAAAAAAGTCCAAAAGCATTTTCCCCACAGTTGCCCTGGCAAGACACACTTCTGTCAGCTTTCATTGAATCCCTTTAAATTTGGGCCATGCTCATCAAGAC
Source organism: Orycteropus afer afer (assembly GCF_000298275.1). NCBI lineage: Eukaryota > Metazoa > Chordata > Mammalia > Tubulidentata > Orycteropodidae > Orycteropus > Orycteropus afer. The sequence goes on from NW_006921731.1 coordinate 5,745,806, forward strand.
TGAACTTACAGTCTTTTTGTAGGAGGCGATATCACCTGCTTCCTCATAATGTGAGAATACTGGCTTTCCCTTCCTGGGAGATATATCAGGTAATCCATGATGATGTTCTGTATTACTTTGCAAGTCAGCCAATGGGTTTAAAGTAATAAAGTTTGAGCTTAAAATATTCAGTTTCTAAAGATACCACTTAAAATATCCCATTTTTAAGTAAATGCAAAGTTATCTAATCTCACCAACATTTAAAGTCATTTATATAGTTCTAATGAACATAAAAAAAGATAAAGCTCAAAAGAAAGTATTGATGTAAAATTAAAGCTTTAAAAAGAGAGATGCCCTTTGCATTTCTTGGGCACATTTGATGTGTTTTAAGCTGAACTTCTAAAGTGTTACTGAAGCTGGGCCCAAGGGTGTCATTGAGAAGGAGACAATGTCTGACTCTCACAAAAATAAAGTGGGTTCTGATCTCAGTTTTCAAAGCTATAGACAATGGCTTTCTAATTGAACTTTGTCTGACTTTGATCATTTTAATCATTCTGGCTTTCTCTTTCCTCTTATTATTTCTGGCTGTTATTTTTGTTGATCTTCCTCTGCTCCTTTTGGACTGTTTTTTTTTTTTTTTTTTTCCTATCTTGCACTGACTCATGATAGCACCCTTCCTGCCTTTGCCTCTTTCCTTTCACCTTGTACTGTCGTTAGTTGTCACAGTCAGCTCTGACTAACAGCAACTCCATGTGCAGTAGATAAGAACATTGCCCCATCCTCACCATCTTCATGATTGTTGGGATGCTCAAGTCCATTATTGCAGCCACTGCATATTTTGAGCACCTTCCAACATAGAGGGCTCACCTTCTAGCACTACAGTGAACCATATTCAGCTGTGTTCATGGGGTTTTCACTGGTTAATTTTTGGGGGTAGATGGGCAGGACTTTCTTCCTAGTCTGTGTTAGTTTGAAATCTCCATTTGACATCTCCCCACCATGGGTGACCTTGCTGGTATTTGAAACTCCAATGGCATAGTTTCTAGGTGGCAAAATGCAAGTTACTACATTACAACAAGCTGACAGACAAGTGGTGGTCACCTTGTATCAGCCCATACTTTTTCTGTGTATATCTTTCCTCCCATGCTTATCCATGGCCCCAAGTGGCAACTGTGAATGGAGGACCAAAATAAAACCAAACCAAAGTCACTGCCATCAAGTCGATTCAGATTCATAGTGATCCTCATTGGGTTTCCAAGGCTGTAAATCTTTACAAAAGCACACTGAATCAACTTTCTTTCATGGAATGACTGGTAGGTTTGAACCACCAATCTTTTGGTTAGCAGTGAAAGTCCTTAACCATTACACCACCAGAGAATGGAAGAAGGCCTCCAATTCTGTAATGGCAGGCATTCTGGGGCATGTACTGGGCAATGTGCTGAACAGCTCCCCAGCTGACAGGCAAATCACATCAACAGCCAGAACCTAGGCTAGTTGAAGACTCTATGCTGGGGTTGCTGTGTGCTCTAAATTACACTTCTAGGCACTCAGTGTGTGATGATAGCTGAAGTCCAAAAGGAAAAAATCATTATAATGAGAGTGCTCAGAAAGGTGTAGATAAATAGTCACTAAAGGTCCCTAACTGAAATAGTGAAGGCTATGTGATTGGACAGAGAAATAAAATCCATTCTGCCAAAAGTGGATTGAACCTGGCTGAGGAGTTGGGGCTGAGTGGTTCAAAATATTGATCTTACTTTCACAAAATCCATTTTCCTTTGCTTTTGTTTCTATGGTCTGAGATCAGAAATCTAAAAAGTACTATTTTTTTGTTTCTTTTTCTTTTTAAAAAACAAAACAAAACAAAACAAAAAAAAACATTCTGTTGTGCTTTAGGTGAAATTTTATACAACAATTTAGTTTTCCCAATCAATGGTTCATGGACAAATAGTCCTATGACATCCGTTGTAGTCCTCACAATGTGTCAGCACTCTCCCTATTTCCTCCCTGGATTCTCTGTTTCTATTCATTGGATTCCTAGTCCCTCCCTGCCTTCTCAATCTTTCGTTTTAGGCTAATGTCCTTTTTGCCTAGTATAGTTGATTGCTCTGGTAGCATAGTGTCTAAGGCACTTGACTGCTAACCAGAAGGCTGGCAGTTCAAACCCCCCCAGCCACTCCTCAAAAGGAAGTTTGGGCAATCTACTTCTGTAGTGACACTGCCTAGGAAACCCAAGAAGGGGTCGTTATGAGTCGGGTCTGACTCAACGACACATAACAACAACAACAACAACAACAAGTTGATTGCTCTGAGAAGCACATTCTTCAGGGATATTATTGTCCGTTTTATAGTCCCATGTATTATTTGGCTGGAAGGTAGACCCCAGAAGTGTATTTAATGTCAAGTTACAAGGTTGTCTCAGGGCAATAATCTAGGGGACTCCTCTAGTTTCTTCCAAATGAGTTAGTCTGGTCATTTTTAATTTTTTTGGTTCTTAATATTGTTCTACACACACACGCACACACACACACACAAACTCATCCTAACTGGGATTTTCCATTATGGTCTTAATCAGAGTGGTGGGTAGTGATATCCGGGCACCATCTAGTTCTTCTGGTTTCAGATTTGAGAAGGCTGTGTGGTTCCTGTGTACCTTTAATCCATTGGGCTGATTGCTTCCTTGGAGATTTAATTTTTATCCTAAATCATATTATACCTTGAAGGCTTGCAGTCAGATTTCCATCATCATCTCCTATAAGGCTGCCTTCTAACCATTTCTAGACTCCTTACCAGACCCATGTTTCAGTCTTGTTTAAAACTGGATGCTAAGGACAATAATCCTATATTCTGTTAAATTGCCTTTTTTTGGAATTGGCATGGATATAGATCTCTTCCAGTTGACTGGCCAGGTAGTTGTCTTCCAAATTTCTTGGCATAAATGATTGAGCACGGTCAGGCCTGCATCCATTTGTTGAAATATCTGAATATCATCAGTTCTTGAAGCACTGTTTTTTGCCACTTCTCTCAATGCAGCTTGTACTTCTTCCTTTGATACCATCAGTTCTGATCATATGTTACAGCTTGAAATGGTTGAATGTCTACCAACATTCTTTGCATTCCTGCCATCTTGTTTTGATATTCTGTATTGTTCAATATTTTGGCCATAGAATGCTTCAATATCTCAACCCAAGGCTTGAATATTTTCTTCAGTTCTTTAAGCTTGAGAAATTCTAAGCATGTTTTTCCCCTTTGATTTTACAACTCCAGGTCTTTGCACACTTCATTATAATACTTTACTTTGCCCTCTGGAGCTACCCTTTGGCATCTTCTTTTCAGTTCTTTTCCTTCATCATTTGTTCCATTTGCTTTACTCTCCTTTCAAGAGCAAGCTTCAGAGTCTTTTCTGACATTCATTTTGTTTTTTTCTTCCATTCCTGTCTTTTTAATGACCTTTTGTTCCTTCATGTGTTATGCCCTTGTTTCATCCCATAAATCATCTGATCTTTGGTCACTTGGTTCCAGTGTATCACATCTATTCTTCAGATGGTCTCTAAATCTAAGTGGGATATAATCAAGGTCATATTTTGACTCTCATGGACCTGCTTTCATTTTATTCATCTTCAACTTAAACTTGCATATGAGCAATTCATAGTCTGATCCACAATCAGACACTGGTCTTGCTCTGACTGATGTTATTGAGCTTTTCTGTCTTCTCTTTCCACAAGTGTCAATTTCACTCCTGTGTATTCTATCTAGTATGGTCAACATGTATAGTTGTCATTTATTTATGTTGTTGAAAAAATGTATTTGCAATGAATAAGTTGTCAGTCATGCAAAATTCTATCATGCAATCTCTGACGTGATTTTTATCACCAAGGCCATATTTTCTGACTACTGATGCTTCTTTGCTTCTAACTTTTGCATTCTAATCACCAGTAATTATCAGTACATCTCGATTGTATATTTGATCAATTTCAGACTGCAAAAGCTGGTAAAAAGTCTTCAATTTCTTCATCTTTGGCTTTAGTGATTGGTGTGTAAATTTGAATAATAGTGGTACTACTCTTGGCTTTATCAGTTACCAATTGTCATCTAGTTGGATTTGACATCTGATGACCCTGGGTGTGTCTGAGTAGAAGTGTGTTTCATGGGGTTTTCAATGCTGACTTGTCAGAAGTAGATTGCCAGGCCCTTCTTGTAAGGCACCTCTGTGTAGACATGAACTTTCAATCTTCAGATTTGCAGCAGAGGATGTCACCATTTGCTATATGCTCTCATAAGCCCTTTGCTTATTCCCAACCCTTTTCCTGGTAAGTTTCCCCACCCCACTCACCTTGCTATCTTCTATTCATCCCATAGATCTCAATTCAAGCATGACTTCCTTAGTCAAAACAGGGAAAAGCAATATACAACAAGGGGAGTTAAGCACAAAATGTTTAAGACACTGGGAGGAGCATAAGCATTAATGACAACAAGTAATATTACATGTACATTCCTGCTGTAACAATAAAAATAATAATCTATGAGTGTATACATAGATAGGCACTCAATCTGAACAGGGCTGGTAAAGTGAATGGAATTATATATATATATATATATATATGTATTTGAAAGAGGATATCTCTGCCTATGTATTGATATGTGCTGCAAATAGATCCAAGAATGTAGTAGAGCATACATACAAGGAGCAAAGTTATGAAACCATCTTAGTAACAACCAGAGACCTTGAAGAAATGACTCACTGGACATGGGGGCTCAGGACAGTCTCAAGGGACATTAAGGTCAATTGGCATAACAAAGTCCACAAAGAAAATGTTCTACATCCTACTTTGGTGAATAGTGATCGGGGTCTTAAAAGCTTGTGAGCAGCCATCCAAGGACCCAGATACTCTTTGGGCCTAGGATTCAACTCTCTCCTAGGGGATGGTAACAGGAATGGGAAGGGAGGATAGTGTGTCAAGGATGGTAATCAGGGCATAAAATCAAATGTGCATGAACTATTGAATGTAAAATAAATTTTTTCTCTGTAAATTTGCAACCAAAACATGATAATAATAATAATAATAATAATAATGTACAACTATTGATCTCTCCTCATCCAGAGCAAAGAAAAACGAAGAAAATCAAAGAGACAAGGAAATAATTAGTGGAAAGAACTAATGAACCCCATGAATCTCAGCCTCCATGACCCTGAGACCAGAAGAACTAGATGGACCCTGCCTACCACTACTGACTTCCCTGAAAAGGATCACAATGAGTTTCAGATAGAATGAGGGAAAATGTGGGAAAAAATTTAAAACAAATAAAAAGACCAGGTTTACTGGTCTGATGAAGACTGGTGGAAGCCCTTAGAGTATGGCCCAAAGACACCCTTCAAGCCAGAAACTGAATTTAACCCTCATGACTCAACTTTCAGCCAAATGATAGACAGGCTTATAAGGAGAATGGTAATTCCAGGAAGGTATGCACTCATTAAAATGATCAAGCATATGAGATCAAAAGGACAGCACTTCCCCAGGATAGAGCTAGGAAGGAGGGAGAGGATGGGAAGAAAATAAGAAGAGAAAGAGTAAGCTCAGGGAAGGAAGGGGGAAGAATTCTATTACAGTGTTGGGACTGCAGTGAGTGTCACAAAACAAAATGTGTATTGATTGTTTAAACAATAAAAATTGCTCAAATTAAAAAAAAATAGTTCTAACAAAAATTAGATAATACTGTGTTATTATAAGCTCCCAAAGCAATCCTCCCAATTTATATCTAAACATTATTGTGTGTGTCTCTCCCCCCTACCAGAAGGATGCATAACTAGCTCAAAGAAGTGTCCCCAGTGCCAAGTCCCGCAGGTGGTAAATAGAGGGTCTTAACTGATATTGTAAGAAAGGAACTCTTGGACACACAAAGGTAGAGATTCCATCTGCAGTCTTTGCCTCCATTCCTGACATTATCAAAGAGAAAAATGACCCAAAAAAGTCCCTGATCAGAGAGGAAAGTGTGATGCTCATAGTGAACATTCCATTTTCTCAGAGTACTTGTAGAACTGGCTCAAGGGAGGAGGAATAAACTTTAGTGCCCTGAGCATGGCCACCTGCATTTCCTAACCCCTCTTCCATGTTTTTAACAAACAATAAAGCATAATTCTTGATAATGACTCCTGTAGAGTAGGGGATGCAATGGTTAAGGCATTCAGATGCTAACCAAAAGTTCAGCAGTTTGAACCCACCAGCTGGTCTATGGGAGAAAGATGAAGCCATTTGCTTCCATAAAGATTTACAGCTTTGGAAATGCTATAAGACAGTTCTACTCTGTCCTAAAGGGTCACTACGAGTCAGAAATCAACTCTGTTAACAGTGGGTTTGTTTTTGGTTTTTATATAGAGCACACAGAAATAATCAAAATCCAAACATCCTGCTCCTTTTGGATGGATGGGAGCTTTTCTTTCAAAAAACTTGGGTTAACATAGACCAATGGAACAGATCTGAGAACCCAGAAATAAACCCATCTATGTCCAGCTGATCTTTGATAAAGAATCAAAGTCCATTCATGGAGAAGAGACAGTCTAACAAATGGTGCTGGCAAACCTGGATCTATTCACAGAACAGTGAACCAGGATCCATACTTCAAACATACGCAGAAAGTAACTCAAACTGGATCAAAGACATAATGTTAAAGCTAAAACTATAAAGTTTCTAGAAGACAGCATAGGGACATATTTAGGGATCCTAAATTTTGGCATAAATACACTATTGAACACAACTAAAAATGCACAATAAACAGAAGATAAACTGGATAACTGGGACCTCCTAAAAATTAGATACCTATGTTCATTAAAATACTTTACCACGAGAGTGAAAAGAGAACCTAGAGACTGGGCGGGGGGAGGAGGGGGGGAGCTTTGATAATGATATATCTGTTGTTGTTGTTGTTGTTTGCCGTCAAGTTGGCCCTGACTCATAGCGACCCCTCCTTGGGTTTCTGAGGCAGTATCACTACGGAAGTAGATTGCCCCATCTTCCTTCTGAGGAGTGGCTGGTGTGTTTGACCTTCAGCCTTCTGGTTAGCAGTCAAGTGCCTTAGGCACTATGCTACCAGAGCTCCCAACAATCAGCTAGATGAGACCAAATGGTCAACATTTACCCAATATATCTAGCAAGTGTCTAATCTCTAAAATATATAGAAAACTTTAACAACTCAAAAACAAACAGACAAACAATTCAATTAAAAACAAGTGCAAAGGATATGAACTGAAAATTCACCAAAAAGACATTCAGGCACCCAATCAGCACATGAAAAAATTCTCATAATCTTAGCCATTCCAAAACTGAAATTAAACCCACTGCCAATGAGGCAATTCCAACTCATAGTAGCCCTATAGGAAAAAGTATAACTGCTCCATAGGGTTTCCTAGACTGTACATTTTTACAGAAGCAATGTGTCACATCTTTCTCCCACAGAGCAGCTGGTGAGTCAGAACCACCAAACTTTTGGTTAGCAACTGAGCACTTTAACTCAGTTAAATTGAACCATTGTGGCTCCTTCATTATGCATTAGAGAGATGCAAATCAAAACTACAATGAGATATCATATCATTCCTGCAAAAAATGGCACTGATCAAAAAAGAAAAAAAAAAAATACTGGCAAGTTTGTTGGGAGATTGAAACTCATATACTGCTAGTGGGATTGTAAAATGGTACAACAACTATAAAAAATGGTGTGACACTTCCTCAGAAAGCTAGAAATACCTATGATTCAGCAATTACACTGCTAAGTATGCATCCTAGAGACATAAGAGGAGTGACAAAAATAGACATGTGCACACCTGTGCTCATTGCATCACTATTTATAGTAGCAAAATAATGGAAATAATCCAAGTGTTCAACAGCAGATGAATGAATAAACAAATTATGGTATATACATACTATGGAATACTATGCAATAATGAAAAATAATGAGTGTGCATAATGCTTTGTAACATAAATGAATCTGGAGGACATTATGCTCAGTGAAATAAATCAAACACAAAAGGACAAATATTGCATAATAACACTTTTACATAAAGTCAAGAATAGGTATACACTCAGAAATCAAAGTTCTTTGATGATTATCAGGGATGGGAGAGTGGCAAGGGAACCACTTAGTAGATAGTGGACACATGGTAATTCTGGTGATGGGAGAGGCAAAGAATATGGCAGAAGTTTCTACAACTTGATGAAGGAAAATGAAGACATTGAGACATATGCTAGAATAAAAGACAACTATGGTAAATGCTGGAAGCTCTGGTGGCATAGTGCCTAAGGCATTTGACTGCTAACCAGAAGGCTGGTGGTTCAAACCCACCAGCCACTCCTCTGATTGGGCAATCTACTTCCATAATGATACCACCATGGAAGTAAGGAGGGGTCACTGTGAGTCAGATACGACTCCACAGCAGTGAGTTTGGTTTGTTTTTTAGATGGTAAATGCTAAGAAGCCCTGGTGGCTTAGTGCTTAAGGCATTTGACTGCTAACCAGAAGACTGGTGCCAGCCACTCTGTGGAAGGAAGGCTGTGTAATTTACTTCCATAAAGATTTACTGCCTTGGAAACCCAAAGGGGGATTGCTATGTGTTGGAATCGAATTGATGGCAGTGAGTTTGGTTTGAGTTTAATGGTAAATGCTACAACATGTAATTATGCAAACACAGTAATAACAAGCAAAAGATATGTGAGTGGTTACATAGTAGATATGTATGGTATACAGGTGTGGGAAGGCATTTGGGAGTATATGCTCATACATATATAGGAATATTTGTGGGCTTATGTATATAAATGCTTTATATGCTGTATATATATATTTATATACACAATAAAACACATAAAGACAGAATTAAGAATACTTTCTAGAGATACCCAAACATGTCACAGGATTGATTTATTGGCTTTTAAGGCTCAGGACTATATTGGGAAAACTTGGTCAAATGGTATATCTTAGTTGATAAAGATAATGTTCTACACCTTACTTTGATGAGTAGTAGTGTCTGAAATATTAAATATTGCAAGTGACCAGCTATGATACAACTACTGGTCTCTTCCTATGTGAAACAAAGGAGAAAGAAGGGGTAACCAAAGACTCAAGGAAGAAATTAGTCCAAGACTAACAATGACTCACATGAACCACAGCTGCTTCTAGCCTGAGACCAGGAGGAATAAATGGTATCTGGCGATCAGGACTGAGTGTTCTGACCAGGGACACAATAAAAGGACCCAGTAAGAATGGGAGAAAAAGTAGAACAAAGCTCAAATACGTAAAAACAAAGACCAGACTTACTGGACTGATAGAAACTAGAAGAACCCCTGAGACTGGACATATGACACTCTTTTAACTTGAACTGCAGCCATTCCCAGAGGTCACCTTTCAGCCAAATAATGAATTGGCCTATAAAATAAGTAATAATATCCATGAGGAATGTGCTTTTTTAAATAATCAGCTGTTGTTGTTATGTGTCATCGAGTCGGACCAGACTCACAGCGACCCCTCCTTGGGTTTCCTAGGTGAGATCACTATAGAAGTAGATTGCCCAGCCTTCCTTCCTAGGAGTGGCTGGTGGGTTTGAACCACCAGCCTTCTGGTTAGCAGTCAAGTGCCTTAGGCACTACGCTACCAGAGCTCCCAACAGTCAGCTAGATGAGACCAAATGGTCAACATTTACCCAAAAGCAAAGAAGAGAAGGCCACGAGGAGCAGTAAAACTGGATGGATGGAAATAGAGCAGGCAGGGTAGAGATGGAGAGTGGTGACACATTGCAGGGAGTCTAACCAAAGTTATGGAACAACCTATGTATGAATTGTTGAATGGGAATGTAAATTTGTGTAATCTTTCATCTAAACTCAATAAAATATTTGAAAGGAAAAGGAAAAAGTTTGGACCAACATCCAGGTTAACACCTAATTGTCTCCTCACAATGGAAAATGAAATGGTTGCTATGACAACTCAGTGAAAGAGTTCCAGAAATGAGTGTTTTTTTTTTTTTTTTTGCTGCTGACTTTTGGCTTAACTGAGACCATATATGCATTTTGCTTTTGGAATTCTGTTTTTTCCTGCAGTTTTTCAAAATCATCAATAAATATCATTTAAAAATTCCACCTTCTTTGGAAAGTGGAAAAGAATGCTTAATTAGTTGTATGACCAACATGTGAATAAATTGTTCTCTTTCCACACCCAAGGAACTCTGGTGGCACAGTGCCTAAGGCATTTGACTGCTGACCAGAAGGTTGGTGATTCAAATCCACCAGCCACTCTGAGGAAGGAGGAAGGGGCTACTTCTGTAAAGATTTACCATTTTGGAAAACCAATGTGGGTCACTATGAGTCACAATTGACTAGGTGACAGGTTTTATTTTCCACCACACTCAGAAAATATCTAGATTTATTGTGTTGTTATTGTTGCTATGTGCCGTCGAGTCGGACCCAACTCATAGCGACCCCTCCTTGGGTTTCTGAGGCGGTATCACTATGGAAATAGATCGCCCAACCTTTCTTCTGAGGAGTGGCTGGGGGTTTGAACCATCAGCCTTCTGGTTAACAGTCAAGTGCCTTAAGCACTACGCTACCAGAACTCCCTAATTTATTACAGAGAGTCTATAATTTAAGAAAATAAATGTCATTGTTTTGTCTGACTCTTGAAATAAAACCACATGACACTTGGATATAAATCTAAGAAAAATAGATGAATGCATCTTAAAAAATATTTTAAAGACATCAAATCTATTTGATTTTGGCTTATGCAATTACTACATATATAATTTATTTATTATAGAAAGGAAGAGAAAGAAAACATGAAAGGTTTCCTCCATTGCATATTCGTTGCTGTTTACAGAGGTATCAGGCCCAAGGAACAGTGTACCAAGTAGAAGAAGGTTCTGAGAAGCACTATTTTCATTTCCATGCAACTAGATATTTACTTTTAATATCAGGATAATAACATTTGCCATATCATATGGCTACTAAGATGATCACACAGGCCTCTCAAACCACTTTGAAAATAGAGCTATTGTTCTTTACCTGTAAAACCTTCTTTTGCACTAATTTTTCTTTTGTCAGGTGCCATTACCCCATCTTAAGAGCTTTTCTTTAGTATTTCTAGTTCCCTCACATTTTATCCTTTATATCAAGACTGTTGATAAAAACCAAACTAAAACCTACCTCACAACATGGGATCAATTCCGACTCATAGCAACCCTTTAGAGCAGAGTAGAACTGCCCTATAGGGTTTCTGTAAATCTTTACAGAAGCAGACTGCCTCATCTTATTCCCTTGTAGCAGCTGAGGGTCTGAACCATTGATCTTCCGGTTAGCGGCCAAATGCTTAAATTATTTTGCCCACAGAGCTCCTTAGTCTGTTAATAAACCCTCTACCATCAAGTTAATTCATAGCAACCCCCATTGGGTTTCCAAGGTTGTAAATATTTTTGGAAATAGATTGCATCATCTTTCTTCCACGGAGCAATTGGTGGGTTTGAACCAGCAACGTTCCAGTTAGCATCCAAATACCCTACCCACTATGCCACCAGAGCTCCTTAGGTTGTTAATACTACCTGTAAAATATTCCTGGATCTCTTCCCTTTTCTCTACTTCCACTGCTTTAGCCTGTTCTTAAAAATGTTTAACCAATTGACACACCTAAAATGGAGTCAATAGTAGTGACCATTTGTAAGTTCTCAAGTTTTAGATATTATTGTTATTATTCTACTGTACTGGCATATCATACCTAGGAAGCTATAGTAACATCCTAACTGATTTTAGTGCATTCATTTCTGCCTTTCTCCAAGCAACTTCACAGAAAGTAAATATAGTGATCTTTATAAAAACTAGAAACCATTGGTAGGCTGGAAGACATCTGTCAAAGACTTTCTATTGCCCTACGGTATCAGCCAGGAGCTTTGGTAGCACAGTTCTTAAGAACTTGGATGCTAACCAAAATGTTGATGGTTCTAACCCATCAACCACTCCATGGAAGAAAAGACCTTATGATCTGCTCTCATAAAGCTTGCAGCCTAAGAAACTCTATAAGGGCAGTTTTACTCTGTCTTATTGGGTCACTGAGCTGGAATCAACTTGACAGTACACAAAAACAATAAAAATAATATTATCAGCTTGGCTGTATTTTGAACATCTTATCTAGTTTCTCCTTTATATGATTAATCTGTATATTAGTTGTATGGTAAAAGGATACATCCCTGATGCTCACCCTTCCTAGTTTTAAACCATGCAGTATACCTGTGATATTCAGACACAACTTCACCTGCTGAAAGTGAAGATGACTTGAAGCACTTATTGATGAAGATTAAAGACTACAGTTTTCAGTAAGGCTTACTGCTCAAAATAAAGAAAACGAAAATCCTCACAACTGGATCAATACGCAGCATCACAATAAATGGAGAAAAGATTAAAATTGTCAAAGATTTCATTTTACTTGGATCCACAATAAACACCCATGGAAACAGCAGTCAAAGACACCAGATGACATATTTCACTGGGCAAATCTGCTGTAAGATCTCTTTACAGTGCATAAGAGCAAAGCTATCTCTTTGAAGACTAAAGTGTGCCCAACTCAAGCCATGGTATTTTCAATAGTCTCATGTGTATATGAAAGCTGGACAATGACTAGGGAAGACCAAACAAGAATGGATGCTTTTGAGTTGTGATGCCTGTGAAGAATACTGAAAATACCATGGGCTGCAAGAAGAACTAACAAATCTGTTCTGAAATAAATACAACTGAAATGCTCCTTGGAAGAGAGAATGGCCAAACTTCATCTCATCGACTTTGGTCATGTGGTCAGAAAGGACCATTCCTTGGAGAAGGATTTCATGCTTGGTAAAGTGGAAGGTTAGCAAAAAAGGGAAGACACTCAAAGAGATGAATTGACACAGTGGTTGCAACGATGGGCTCAGGTATGGCAAGGATTGGGAGGATGGCACACAATTGGGCAGTGTTTTGTTGTGTAGTACATAGGGTTTCTATGAGTTGGAGCTGACTCAATGGCACATAAAAACACAACAATATATTGGTTTTGTGGTAGAATATTCACCTCCCATGCAGGAGGCCGGGATTTGATTCTCAGCCAATGCATCTCATTTCCAGCCACCACTTCTCTGTGAATGGAGACTGGAATATTGCTTTGTACTTTTCATAGTGGGACAGACTAGAAAGAAAAGCTTGGCAATCTATTTCTGAAAATCAGTCAATGAAAATGCTATGAATCATAAGGATCTGATCCACAATTGATCATGGGGATGGCACAAGACTGGGTGGCATTTAGTTCAGTTGTGCATGGGATCATCATGAGTTGGGAGACTTACTCAATGGCAGCTAACAGCAACAGACAGTATACATTATCCTGTGTTCCAACCTCATTTCTCCACCACTCATCTGTCAGTTTGTCATACTATGGTGTTTTGTGTTGCAGTGATGCTGAAAGCTATGCCACCAGTATTTTAAATACCAGAGGGTCATTCATGGTGGACAGGTTGTAGGGAAGATTCCAGACTAAGAAAGACTGAGGAGAAGGTCCTAACTATCTACTTCTGAAAAAGAAAAAAAAAAAAAAAAAAAAACAGCTAGTGAAAATGTTATGGTTAGCAGAAGAACATTCTCTAATATAATACTGGAATATGAGCCCCTAATGTTGATAGGCACTAAAAATACTTCTGGGGAGGGGCCGCCTCCTCAAAGAAGAGTTGACCTTAATGATGTGAAAGGAGCAAAGCTTTTGGAACCTTTATCTACTGAAGTGGCACAACTCAAAATAAGAAGAAACAGTTGCAAACATCTATTAATAATTGGAAGGTGAAATGTACTAAGTATGAGTCCAGAAAAATTGGAAGTCATTAAAAATGAAATCAAATGATTGAAGATTGACATCCTAAGCATTAATAAGTTTAAGTGGACTGTTTGGTTATTTTGAATTGGATAATCTTATGGTCTACTATACTGGGAATGACAAACTGAAGAGGAAGAAGATTGCATTCATAATCAAAAAGATAATTTAAAGATCTATCTTGAAATACAACACTGCCAGTGATATCCATACATATACAGGAAGAAAGGTTTTTATGAATTAATATTCAAATGTGTGTATCAACCATTAATGCCAAAGATGAAGAAATTATTATTATTATTGTTATTATCAACTTATGCAGTCTGAAATTGATCAAACATGCAATCATAATGCATTGATAATTACTGGTGCCTGGAATGTGAAAGTTGGAAACAAAGAAGAAGGATCAATAGTTTGAAAATATGGCCTTTGTAATAAAAAGTATGCCAGAGATCACAAGATTAAAATTTGCAACATCAGCAACTTATTCATTGGAAATATCTTTTTACAACAACATAAACAGTGACTATACATGTAGACCTCACTGAACAGAATACACAGAAATCAGATCTACTACATTGGTGGAAAAAGAGGATGGAAAGTTCAATATCATCTGAATCAGAAAAAGACTATCAATTGCTCAGATGCAAGTTCAAGTTAAGGTTGAAGAAAATTAAGACAAGTCCATGAGAACCAAAACATGACCTTGATTATATCTCACCTGAATTTGGAGACCATATTAAGAATAGTTTTGACGCACTGGACACTACTGACTGAAGACTAGATGAACTGTGAGATGAAGAAAGCAAAAGATCATTAAAAAGACAAGAAATAAAGAAAAGACCAAAATGAATGTCAAAGAGATTCTGAAACTTGCTATTGAACCTAGAGTAGATAAAGTGAAAAGAGAGAATGCTGAAAAAACTGAACAGAAGATTTCAAAGAACAATTCAAGAAGACAAAGTAAAGTATTATGAAGAAATGTGCAAAGACCTGGAGTTAGAAAATCAAAAGGGAAGAACATGCACATTATTTCTCAAGCTGAAAAGACTAAAGAAAAAAATCCAAGCTTTGAGTTGCAATACTGAAAGTTTCAATGGATAAAATATTGAACGATCCAGGAAGCATTAAAAGAAGATGGAAGGAATATATAGAATCTCTTTACAAAATAATAATAATAATAATAATAAATTTGTGAACATTCAACCATTTCAAGAGGTTGCATATGATTACAAATTCACAGGACTGAAGGAAGAGGTTCAAGCTGAATTGAAAACAAGGCTCCAGGAATCAATGGAATGCAAATTTAGCTGTTTAAACAAACAGATGCAACACTGAAACGGCTCATTAGTCTATGCTAATAAGTTTGGAAGAAAGCTACCTGGCCAACTGACTGGAAGAGACCCATATTTGTCTGTATTCCAAAGAAAGATGATCCAGTGGAATATGGATATTATCAAACAATATCATTAATATCACACACAATTAAAATGTTGCCTAACATAATTCAATAATGCATTAACAAGGAACATCCAAGTATTCAAGCCAGATTCAGAAAAGGACATACAATGAGGAATATCTGCTGTTGTCAAGAATTTTGGCTGAAAGTAAAGAATAATAAAATAATGAATAATAAAAAGATGTTTGCCTGTGTTTTATTGACTATGCTAAGGCATTTGACTATGTGGATTATAAGAAATTATGTAGAACGTTGCAAAGAATGTGAATTCTAGAACACTTAATTATGCTAATGGGGAACTTGTACATAGATCAAAAGGCAGATGTTCAAACAGAATGAGGGAATACTGCATAGTTGAAAATCAAGGAAGGTATACGTCAAGATTCTATCTTTTCACCATACTTATTCAGTGTGCATGATGAGCAAATAATCTGAGAAGTTGGACTATATAAAGAACATGGCATCAGAATTGGAGGATGACTTATTAGCAATCTATGATATCCAAATGGCAAAACCTTGTTTAATGAAGGTAAGTAAGACTTGAAGCATTTACTGATGCATATCAAAGACTAGAGGCTTCAGTATGGATTACATTTCAACATAAAGAAAATAAAAATCTTCACACTTAAGCCAATAAGTAACATCATAACAAATGGAGAAGAAATTGAAGTTGTCAAGGATTTCACCTTAAATGGATCCACCATCAATGCCCATGGAAGTATTGTTGCTGTTGTTGTTGTTAAGTGCCATCAAGTTTCTGCAACTCATGGTGACCTTATGTACAACAGAACAAAACACTGCCCAGTCCTGTGCCAGCCTCATGATCCCTACATTAACTGAGCCCATCACTGCAGCCACTGTGTCAATCCATCTTGTTAAGGGCCTTCCCCTCTTTAACCAACCTTCTACTTTACCAAGAATGACATCCTTATCCAGAGAATGATCCCTTCTGACAACATGACCAAAGTAGTTGAGAAGAAGTTTGGCCATTCTCACATTCAAGGTGCATTCCAACTGCACTTCTTCCAGGACAGATTTGCTAATTCTTTTACCAGTCCACAGTACTTTCAGTGTTCTTTGCCAATACCACAACTCAAAAGCATCAACTCTTCTTCAGTCTTCATTATTCATTGTGCAGGTCTCACAAGCATATGAAATTATTGAAAATACCATGGCTTGGGTTAGGAGTATCTTAGTCTTCAAGGACATATCTTTGCTCTTCAGTACTTGAAAGAGGTTTTTTGCCACATATTTACCAAAGCAATACCTCTTTTGATGTCTTGACTGATGCTTCCACTGGTGTTAATTGTAGAAAAAAGTAATATGAAGTATTTGATAGCTTCAATCTTTTCTCCATCTATTGTGATGGTGCTTATTGGTCCAGTTATGAGGATTTTTGTTTTCTTTATGCTGTTTTCATTGTTAGGTGCCATCAAATCATCTCCAACTCATAGCTACCCTATGCACAGCAGAATGAAACACTTCCCTGTCCCGTGCCAGCTCCATGATCTCTGCTATACTTGAGTCCATCACAGTCACTGTGTCACTCCATCTCATTGAGGGCCGTCCCCTCCTTCATCTACCCTCCAACTTACCAAGCATGACATCCTTCTCCAGGAGATGGTCCCTTCTGACAACATGACCAAAGTAGGTGAGATGAAATTTGTTCATTCTCACTTCCAAGGAGTATTCCGGCTGCACTTCCTCCAGGACAGATTTGTTAGTTCTTTCAGCAGTCTGTGGTGATTTTAGCATTCTTTTCTAGCACCGTATCTCCAAAGCATCAATTCTTCTTCAGTCTTTTTTATTCATTGTCCAGCTTTCATGTGGATATGCGGCAATTGAAAATATCATGGCATGTGTCAGGCACACCATAGTCCTCAAGGAGACCTCTTTGCTCCTCAGCACTTGAAAGAGGTCCTTTGAAGGTGATTTGCCCAGTCCTATATGTTGTCTGATGTCCCGACTGCTGCCTCCACTGGTGTCAATTGTAGAACCAAGCAATGTGAAGTCTTTGACAACTTCAATCTTTTCTCCATTTATTGTGATGCTGCTTACAGGTCCAGTGGTGAGAATTTTTGTTTTCTTTATATTGAGATGTAATCCACACTGCAGACTGCAGTCTTCAATCTTCATCAGTAAGTGCTTCAAGTCATCCTCACTTTCAGCAAGCAATGTGTCATCAGCGTATTACAGGTTGTTAATGATCCTTCCTCCAACCCTGATGTCACATTCTTCTTCAAATAATCCAGCTTCTTGGATTATTTGCTCAGCATATAGATGGAATAATTATGGTGAAAGGATACAACTCTGACACACTCCTTTCTTGATTTTAAACCATGCAGTGTTCCTTTGATCTATTCAAATGACAGCCTCCTTGTTTATGTACAGGTTCCTCATGAGTACAATTAAGCATTCTGGAATTCTTATTTTTGTCAGTATTATCCATAATTTGTTATGAACCACACAATCAAATGCTTTTGCATAGTCAATAAAACACAAGTAAACATCTTTCTCGTATTCTTTGCTTTGAACCAAGATCCATCTGACATCAGCAATGATATCCTTTGTTCCATGTCCTCTTCTGAATCCAGCCTGCACCTCTGGAAGTTCTCTGCCAATATACTGCTGCAACCATTTTTGAATTATCTTCAGTAAGATTTTACTTACGTGTGATATTAATGATATTGTTCAATAATTTCTACGTTCTGTGGCATCACTTTTCCTTGGAAGGGGCATAAATATGGATCTCTTCCAGTCAGTTGACCAGGAAGCTGTCTTCCAAATCTCTTGGCATGACAAAGTGTGTGCTTCCAGTGGGGCATCCATTTGTTGAAACATCTCAATGGGTATTCTGTCAATTCCTGGAGCCTTGTTCTTCTCTAATTCCTTCACTGCAGCTTCAATTTCTTCCTTCAATACCATTGGTTCTTGTTCATATGCCAAATCCTGAAATGTATGAACATCAACCAGTTCTTTTTGGTACAGTGACCTTGTGTATTCCTTCCATCTTCTCCTGATGCTTCCTGCATCATTCAATATTTTTCCCATAGAATCTTTCAATATTCCAACATGAGGCTTAATTTTTTCCTCCATTCTTTCAGCTTGAGAAATGCCAAGCATGTTCTTCCCTTTTGGTTTTCTAACTCCAGGTCTTTGCACATTTCATTATGCTAATTGGCTTTATCTGCTCAAGCTGCTCTTTGAAATCATCTGTGCAGCTCTTTTATCTTGTTATTTTTTCCATTTACTTTAGCTACTCTTCATTCATGGGTAAGTTTCAGAGTTTCTTCTGACATCCATTTTGGTCTTTTCTTCCTTTCTCATCTTTTTAATGACCTCTTGTTTTCTTCATGGATGATGTTCTTGATGTCATCCCACAGTTCTGGTTTTCAGTCATTGGTGTTCAATGCATTAACTCTATTCTTTATATGGTTTCAAAATTCAGGAGGGATACATTCAAGATCTTATTTTGGCTCTTGTGGACTAGTTTTAATTGTCTTCAACTTCAAGTTAAACTTGCATATGAGCACTTGATGGTCTGTTCCACAGTCAGCTCCTGGACAGGATTTGGCTGAAGATATTGAGCTTTCCCATTACCTCTCGCCACAGATGTAGTCAATCTGATTCCTATGTACTCCATCTGGTGAAGTCCACGTGTATAGGTGTTGTTTGTGTTGTTGAAAAAAGGTATTTGCAATGAATAAATCATTGTTCTTACAAAATTCTATTATGCGATCTCCAGCATTATTTCTTTCACCATTGCCAAATTTTCCAACTACCGGTGATTCTTGTTTGTTTCCAACTTTTGCATTCCAGTCACCAGTGATAATTAATACATCCTGATTGCATGTTTGGTCAGTTTTAGACTGCAGAAGTTGACAAAATTCTTCAGTTTCCTCATCTTTGGCTTTGGTGGTTGGTGCATCAATTTGAATAATAGTTGTATTAACTAGTCTTCCTTGTAAGTGTATGGATATTATCCTATCACTAAAAGCATTGTACTTCAGGACAGATCTTGAAACATCCCTTGTGATGATGAATGCCACACCATTCCACTTCAAATTGTCATTCCCGGCCTAGTAGATCATATGGTTATTTGATTCAAAATGGCCAAAACCAGTCCATTTCAGCTCACTAATGCCTAGGATATCAATCTTTATTCATTCCATTTCATTTTTGACAACTTCTAATTTTTCTAGATTCATACTTCCTACATTCCATTTTCCTATTATTAATGGATGTTTGCAGCTGTTTCTCCTTAATTTGAGTCATGCCACATCAGCAAATGGAGGTCCTGAAAGGTTTACTTTATCCATATCAGTAAGGTTGGTCATACTTTGATGATGTAGCTCTTTCCTTGTCATATTTTGAAAGGCTTCTGACTTAAGTGGCTTGTTCTCCTGCATTGTATCAGATAATGTTTCAGGGCTAATCATAAAGTTGCACAGTAATATATCAGATACTGTTTCTCTGCTATTCATAAAGTTTTCCTGGCCAATTCTTTGAGAAGTGGATGACCTCTTCCTTCTTCCTTATGTGTCTCAGTCTGTGAGCTGAACTGAAACCTGTGCCCCATGTGCATCCTTGCTGGCACTTGAAACACCAGTGGCACAGCCTCAAGCCTCACAGCAACACATAAGCCACAATAGTATGACAAACTGATACACAAGTTTGTCTTGCTTAGCTGTTCCAAACCTCCCTGCCCTCCTCTGACTTGGATCCCTGACACTGCTCTTCTCAGTCATGCCCCGGCTTCTCTTTTCCCTGATTTCCTGGCTCATAGGAGTTGAGCCTGGGTCCCTCCTTTTTCCTGGATCCCTGGCTGCTGCTCTGCTCTATCATCCCCCTGGTTTCTAATTTCTTGCTTTCCTGGCTGGTGAGGGTGGGGCCTGGGTCACTCCCCTTATCTGTATCCCTGGCTGCTACTCTACTCTGTCATCCCCTCTGGCTTCTCTTTCACTTGCTTTCCCGGCTGATGGGAGTGGGGTTTGGGTCACTCTCCTTATCTGGTTTTCTGGCTGTTGCTCTGTTCTGTCCTCCCCTCTGGCTTCTCTGTCCCTTGATTTCCTGGCTGGTAGCTTTCTTTATATTGAGGTGTAATCCATAGTGCAGACTGTAGTCTTTAATCTTCATCAGTAAGTGCCCCCAGTCATCTTAACTTTTAGCAAGCAAAGTTGTGTCATCTGTGTATCTCAGGTTGTTAATGAGCCTTTCTCTAATCCTGATGCCACAGTTTTCTTCATATAGTCCAACTTCTGGGATTATTTCCTTAGCATACAGATTGAATAAGTATAGTGAAGAGACACAACCCTGACACATTCCCTTCCTGGTGTTAAACCATGAAATATTCCCTTGTTCTGTTTGAATGACAGCCTCCTGGTCTATGTACAGGTTCCTCATGTGTACAATTAAGTACACATGAATTCCCATTCTTCTCAATGTTTCCCACAGTTTATTATGATTCACACAATCAAATGCCTTTGCATAGTCAATGAAACACAAGTAAACATCTTTCTGGTATTCTTTGCTTTGAGCCAAGATCCATCTGACATCAGCTATGATATCACTCACTCCACATCCCCTTCTGGAAGTTCTATGTCAATATACTGGTGCAACCATTTTTTAAATTATCTTCAGTAAGATTTTTCTTGCATGTGGTATCAATTATATTGTTTGTTAATTTCCACACTCTGTGGGATCACCTTTCTTTGGAATGGGTATAGTCAGTTGGCCATGTAGCTGTCTTCCACATCTCTTGGCATAGCCAAGTAAGTGTCTCCAGTGCAGCATCCATCTGTTGAAACATCTGAATGGGTATTCCATCAATTCCCAGAGCCTTATTTTCACCACTTCCTTTAGTGCAGCTTCAACTTCTTCCTTCAGTACTGTTGGTTCTTGATCATATGCTACCACCTGAAATAGATGATCATCTATCAGTTCTTTTTGGTACAGTGACTCTGCATATTCCACCCATCTTCTTTTGATTTTTCCTGCATCATTCAAAATATTGCCCATGGAACCTTTCAATATTGCAATTTGAGGCTTAAATTTTATCCTTAGTTCTTTCAGCTTGAGAAATGCTGAGTGTGTTCTTCCCATTTGGTTTTCTAACTCCAGATATTTACACATTTTATTATAATAATTGACTTTGTCTTCTTGAGCTGCTCTTCGAAATCTTCTGTTCAGCTCTTTTATTCTGTCAATTCTTCCATTTGTTTTAGCTACCTTCCATTTGCTCTGGTTGCCTAGTACCACTCTGACAAGAGTATACCACAAATGGGATGGCTTTAACTAACAGGAGTTTATTCTTACAATTTGGAGGCTTTAAGTCTGAGTTCAAGTGCCAAGCTCTAGGGGCTGAGTAAGAGCCCCTCAACCTTGGCTTCAGTTCTGCTTCCTGCTCCTGGTCCACTGAAGCTGGAGGCTTTTCTTCTCTCAGATGCTGGCTACTGAGGCTGACAAACCCAATATTGACAAGAAATAAAGCACAGTCCCAATGTTACCAAACAACACAGAAGGCCAATAATTCAAGCCCATTAAAAGTCTCAAGAATGGCAGAGCATGACAGGCTGCTGAACAATGACTCAGCTACATGCAGGGTTCAAGTGTGCCATAAGGTAGAGACTGTTCCTCAAGACTTCTCCTTATATACAAGAAACAGACCACATCCCTAATGCAGCTATGAAGCTGCTCGCAGTAGATCTCACCATGACCAGTCTCATCATGGGGAATACTACATCCAGCTGCCCAGCCACTCAACCAGGCCCAGCCAAGTTGACACACAAACTTAACTACCACACCATTCAAGGGCACGTTTCAGAGTCTCATCTGACATCCATTTTGGTCTTTTCTTCCTTTCCTGTCTATGGAAGTAGTAGTCAAGAAATCAAATGATGTCTTGCATGGGACAAATCTGCTGCAAAATACCTGTTTAAAGTGTCCAAAAGCAAAAATGTCACTTTGAGAACTAAGGTGCACTTGACCTAAACCATGGTATTTTCAATCACCCCTTATGCATGTGAGAGCTGGACAGTAAATAAGGAAGAGGAAAAAAGAATTGATGCTTTGGTTTTGGTGAGGAATACTGCATATACCATGGACTTCCAGAAGAATGAACTGTTCTCTTTTGGAAGATGTACAGCTAGAATTCTCCTTTGAAATGAAGATGATGAGACTTTGTCTCATGTACTTGGGACATGCTATCAGGAAGGACCAGTCCCTGGAGAAGGACATCAAACTTGGTTAAGTACAGAGTCAGTGAAAAAGAAGAAGACTCTTAGTGAGATAGACTGACACAGTCATGTAACAATGGGCTCAAACATAACAACAATTGTGAGGATGGTATGACAATGGCAAGTTTCATTCTGTGGTACATAGAATTGCTTTAAGTTGGAAGACTGGACAGCACCTACCAACAACAAACTCATTTTCAGAAAAGGGAATTATCTTATACTAGTCACTATTACTGGGAGCTCTGGTAGCATAGTGGCTAAGACACTTGCCTGCTAACCAGACGGCTGGCGGTTCAAACCCACCAGCCACTCCTCGGAAGGAAGGTTGGGCAATCCTACTTCTGTAGTGATACTGCCTCGGAAACCCAAGGAGGGGTCGCTATGAGTCAGGGCCGACTCGACGGCACATAACAACAACAACAACAAGTCACTATTACTTGGTTGATAACCTAAAGGTTGGTGTTTCTAGTCCAATTAGAAGTGCCTCAAAAGATAGCCCTAATGATCAACTTCTGAAAAGTCAGCTGTAGAAAACCCTATGGTGTATAGTTCTACTCTGACACACATGGGTTTTTCTTGAGTCACAACAAGATGGCAGTTGGTTTATTCTGTGTACACAGTGTTTTATTGACAGTGCTTCATCCTGCTAACTCCTAACTTATCTTCAGGTTCACATTCCATACATTTTCTCTGATAGACTTCACATGAGCACATCTTGCTCCACCCACTTGAATTTTCTTCTTCCACGATGCTCTCATTGAAGCCTGTATTCTTATTTAGAACTTGTGTTGGAATTGCTAAGGATCAACATAACCACATATTCATCAACATTATCACATATTCATTTATCTCATATTCTATTCTCTTACTGCAATTAAATCTTCATGATGGTGCGAATTCACCTACCTCAGGTGAGAAACTTTTTTAATTCTCCTGGAATCCAGATTTCTGGGGTCCCTGAAGTTGGGGTGGCCTCCCCAGGTCATTTGTTCTTGGTTGTCCTTTTAAACCTTGATCCTTTAAGGAACTAGTTTTCCTTGAGTACTTGCCCATTCAAACAATAGCCTAGTAAACAGGTTGTTGTTGTTGTTATGTGCTGCCGAGTTGGCCCCTACTCATAACGACCCCTCCTTGTATTTCTGAGGCACTATCACTACAGAAGTAGATTGCCCCATCTTCCTTCCGAGGAGTGGCTGGTGGGTTTGAAACTCCAGCCTTCTGGTTAGCAGTCAAGTGCCTTAGGCACAATGCTACCAGAGTTCCTAGTAAACAGCTTAGTAGAGATCATTTTGTCTTGGGCATTGAGCTCTTTTTGAGTGTTATCTCTGTGCAGTCAGTTTTAAGAAACAGGAATTCCAGAGTCTGACTGAAAGCTGTGTTTAGAATATATAAAACACCAAAAACAAACTCACTGCTATCAAGTCAATTCCAATTCACAGAGATCCTCATTGGGTTTCCAAGGTTGTAAATATTTAAGGAAGTAGATTGCCTCATATTCTTCCCACAGAGCAGCTATTTGGTTTGAACTGATGACCTGGTTAACAGTCAAATGTTTTAACCACTACAGTACCAGAAATATGGCATGTCCTTAATGATACTGTTTTTTATAACTGACTAACCCTGAAACTCTACTTGTGCTTTAATTCTATCTCCTGAGAAACAAGCATGAAAGGAATTTACAATGATCTTAAGGTAACTACCTTGCCTGGATCCTGCCTACATAACCTGCTGTCACTAACCCTTCTTAAGTGCCTTTGGCACTGCATGACTCAAATTGTATCTATTCACAGTAAATGTACTTTGTCACACTAATTTCTGATATATCTCTTGCATTTTTTTTAACACAGAAAAGGACTTCAAAAACATTTTGTGAATAAATTAAGGATATGTATATGTAT
>NW_006921731.1:5770386-5774826 GCF_000298275.1 Orycteropus afer afer
TGAAGTAGAGTACAAATATTGATGTCCCTCCTTATGAGTAGAAGTATAACTGATTTTCTTTTTGAGGTTAGGTACATTTTTGGGAGATTTGATCTTAAAGTAAATACACTTAGAGAATATTAAGTGAAAATCCAGAATTTCCAGAGGGGTCACAAGACTTGTGTAGGGACACAATAATCAGGAGAAAACCTGCAATAGAAATCCAAGTCTTTTGACTCCAAAGCTCATTCATCTACACTGGTAATCCATATGCAACTAAAATGCTTATTTAATAAGAAAGTAGATTATAGAACTGTTTAATTTTTCATTCTCCAAGGTTTTAATTGTCAAAGCTTAGAAAAACAAACGGCTCCAAGTATTTCTAAAGGTAATGATGGAAAATTCTCATTCTTTATCATGCATTGCACATTTATGTGAGTGTATTTTACATTTAAGTCCATATTCCATACTAAGAATAATGAGCAAACTCCTTCTGCATGCCATTGAAACAGTGTCCAATTTCCTTGCCAAATCCAGCTTATTGTCAAGAGAAAGCAATATTTCTATCTTTCCTCCACTCTGCACACACTTACACTCAGGTAGATGCCCCAAATGATAAAAGTTATGCTTGAGCAGAAGAAAATTTTTTGGAGAATTTTTTTTTTTTAAAGAATGGGAAATAAATTACTTACTCAGAAGCCAATATTAGTGTGTCAGTTTGTCATACTACGGTGACTTGCATGTTGCTGTGATGCTGGAAGCATACTATTTCAAATACCAGCAGGGGAACCCAAGGTAGACAGGCTTCATTGGCACATTCAGAGTAAAATAGACTACGAAGAAAGAGGTAGTGGCCAATTTTTTAAAAAAAACTGGCCAGTGAAAACATTATGGATAACAGTGGAACATCCTCTGATATAATGCTGGAAGATGAGTCCTTTAGGTTGGAAGTAACTTAAAATATAACTCAGGAAGAACAGCCTCCTCATAGGTGAGTTGATTTTAATGATGAAATGAAGTAAAGCTTTTGGGACCTTCATTTGCTAATATGGTATAATCCAAAATGAGAAGAAACAGCTACAAATATCCATTAATAAGTGGACTGTATGAAGTATGAATCTAGGAAAACTGGAAGATGTAAAAAATGAAATAGAACACTTATTTATATACCAATATCCTAGGCATTGTTATTGTTGTTAGGTGATGTTGAGTCAATTCTGACTCAAAGTGACCCCTATGTACAACAGAGTGGAACACTGCCTGGTCCTGTACAATCCACACAATCCTTGCTATCTTTGAGCCCATCATTGCAGCCATTGTGTCAATCTTTCTCATTGAGGGCCTTTTTCTTTTTCTCTGACCATGTAACCAAGCATGATATCCTTCTCCAGGGACTGGTCTCTTGTGACAACATAACCAAACTGGATGAGACAAAGTCTGCCATTCTAAGGAGCATTCCAGCTCCACTTTTCCAGAACAGATTTTTTAGTTCTTCTGGCAGTCCATGATATTTTCAGTATTCTTCACCAACACCACATTTAAAAGTCATCAATTCTTGTTTGGTATTCCTTATTCATTGTCCAGCTTTCATGTGCATACGAGGCAACTGAAAATACCATAACTTGGGTCAGGTGCATGTTAGTCTTCAAAGTGATATTTTTTCTCCTTAACACTTTAAAGAGGGTATTTGCAGCAGATTTTCCCAGTGCAATATGATGTCTGATTTTGACTGCTACTTCCATAGGTGTTGATTGTGGATCCAAGTAAAATTAAATCACTGTCAGCTTTAATCTTTTCTCCATTTACTGTGAAATTGTGTATTGGTGAAATTGTGAGGATTTTTGCTTTCTTTTATGTTGAGGGGTAATCCATACTGAGGCTGTAGTATTTGATCTTCATCAGTAAGTGATTCAAGTCATCTTCATTTTTGTCAAGCAAAGTTGTGTCATCTGCACATCACAGGTTGTTAGTGATGGGAAAGCAATGTTGCTGTCTTTCCTCCAAAATGTGTACAGAGTTACACTCAGGTGGATACCCAAATGATAAAAAAATATATATATGCTTGATGCTGTTTCTTCTTGTAGTTCAGTTTCTCAGATTATTTGTTCAGCATATAGATTGAATAGGTATGGTGAAATGATACAACACTGATGCATGTCCTTCCTGACTTTAAATCATGTAGTGTATCCTTATTCTGTCCAAAGGACTGCCTCTCTGTCTATGTACAGGCTCTGCATAAGCACAATTAAGTATTATGGAATTCCTATTCTTTGCAATGTTATCCATAATTTTCTGTGATCCACACAATTGAATGACTTTCTATAATCAAAGAAACAGAGACAAAACATCTTTCCGGTAGTCTTTGCTTTCAGCCAAGATCTATTTGACATCAGAAGTGATACCTTTAATTCCACATCCTTTTCTGAATCCAGCTTGAATTTCTGACAGTGCCCAGTCAATATTCTGTTGCAAATGGTATTGAGTTTTCTTCAGCAAAATTTTACTTGCATGTGATACTAATTATGTTGTTCAATAATTTCCACATTCCTTTAGAGAGCCTTTTCTAGGCATTAGTGAACTGAATGGAATAGTACTGGCTATTTTGAATCAGACAATCATATGGTCTACTCTACTGAGGGTGACAAATTGAAGAGGAATTGTGTTACATCCATCATCAAAAGGAATATTTTAAGATCTATCCTGAAGTACAAAGCTGTCAGAGAAGTTGTGGGATGACATCAAGGACCAGGACATCATACATGAAGAAAGCAAAAAGTCATTAAAGAAAAAAAGGAAGAAAGAAAAGACTAAAATGGATGTTAGTTGAAACTCTGGAACTTAGTATTGTATGTAGAGTAGCTAAATCAAATGCAAGGAATGGTGAAGTAAAAGAGCTGAACAGAAGCTTTCAAAGGTTTGCTTGAGAAGACAAAGTAAAGTTTTATGATGAAATTTGTGAAGAATTGGAATTAGAAAACCAAAAGGGAAGAACACACATGGAATTTCTCAAACTGAAAGAACTGAAGAAAAAATTCAAGTCTTGAGTTGCAATATTGAAATATTCCATGAGCAAAATATTGAATGGCATAAGAAGTATCAAAAGAAGATAGAGGGAATTCACACTGCACCAAAAAGAATTGGTCAATGTTCAACTATTTCAGGAGGTAGCATATTATCAAGAAACAATGGTATTGAAAGAAGTCCAGGCTGCACTGAAGGCATTGGTGAAAAATAAAGCTCCAGGGACTGATGGAATGGATACCAACTGAGATGTTCCTACAAATATATGCAATATTGTAAGAGCTCAGTTGTCTATGTTAAGAAATTTGGAATACAAGTACCTGGCTGGCTGATTGGAACAGAGATTCCTATTTGTGTCCATTCCAAATAAAGATGATCAAACAGAAAGCAGAAATTATCAAACAATATCATTAATATCCCACACAAGTAAAATTTTGCTGAAAACAATTCAAAGCCAGCTGCTGGAGTACATAGACAGGGAACTGCCAGAAATTCTAGGTAGATTCAGAAGACAGCATGGACTGAGAGATATCATTACTGATGTCAGATGGAATTTGGATGAAAGCAGAGAATACCAGAAAGATGCCAACATATGTTTTATTGACTATGCTATCTACTGTGCGAATCATAACAAATTATTGATAATGTTGCAAAGAATAGTGTGATAGTTGGAGCAGTGTGTCAACTTGGCTGGACCACAGTTCTGTGTGTTTTAAGCATTTATGATGTGGGTTGTTCCCACGACAGGATCAGTTGTATATGTTTTGAGCAGCTAATCCATTGAAAGGGAGTTTTCCTAGGTGTGTGGCCTGCTTCCAGTATATTTATGGACATCCTGGGAAAAAAGACACTCTTCTGTGGATCAGGATTCTGTTGAGCTGCTCCAACAGTCCGTGAGCGAACAACCCACCATTCGACCTGGAGATCTTGGATTCATCATATGTTACAGTCAAAAGCAAGTATAGTGCCTGCCTACCTTGAGCTCATCAGCTCCTGCAGCTGTGAGTGGGGAAAAGCCTCCAGCTTGATGTTTGATCCAAGAACTTGGGACTTGCCAGCTTCTATAAGTGTGTGAGCCACTTTCTTATGATAAATTTCTTTCTCTATATATATTTATATATGTAGTCTTTACTGGTTTTGTTTCTCTAGAGAACTCAGTCTAGCACATTTGGTAACTGGAATGGTTCTAAAGAGATAAAACCATAAGTATGTTGTTGTTGTTGTTAAGTGATGTCGAGTCGTTTCCGACTCATAGCAACCCCATGCACAGCAGAACGAAACACTGCCCGATCCCGTGCCAGCCCCACAATCCCTGCTATACTTGACCCCATCATCGCAGCCACTGTATCAATCCATCTCCTTGAAGGCCTCCCCCTCTTTCGTCGACCCTCCACCCTACCAAGCATGACATCCTTCTTCAGGAAATGGTCCCTTCTGACA
>NW_006921731.1:5777746-5794991 GCF_000298275.1 Orycteropus afer afer
TCTTCTCTTTGGCTGCCTGGGTTTTACCCCTTTCTCCTGCTCTTCCGGCCTGCTACTCTGTGCTACGCCCGTGCTTACCTTGCTCCTGGAGACCCGGTCCCTCTCGGGAGGGTAACAAGGGAAAGAAGCTAGATGGCACTCCCCAAAAAAAACTTTTGCCCTGAGTAAATCTTTAAACTTTGAAACTGTCTCCTGAAGTTATCTTTGAACCAATGAAGAAGCCCTGGTGGTGCAATGGTTAAGAGCTTTTGGCTGCTAACCAAAAGGTCAGCAGTTCGATCCCACCAGCTGCTCTACAGGAGAACAATTTGTTCTCCAATTTGATTAATTGTAAAGGCATGGGTGACCCTGCCTCCATTAGTAAAGAGGGCCCTGTTAATCCATGACATGAGATGGCAACATTAATATGCAAAATAACACCACCAATAGATCAAGTACTTTTGAGAAGTGAGGCTCTGGGTGATCACATAGTTCATACTTTTCTCCATTTTTTTCAGTTGGTTGCTTGGTCTTACTTATACTAGACAAAGTGGGAAAGAACAAGATGAATTCAAGGGTGCTGAGTCACAGCTTAAGTGGTGCATAAAAGACTTGAATATTTTCAGTTGTAATCTGAAATAAAGCTTTATTTCTTCTAGTAACCGAGCTGATATTGCCACAAACCAAACCCAGAGTCTTATTTTAAAGGTAGTTGGATTACAATGCCAATTAAATTTCCAACTCAGAATGGTGTCTGAAGTTAAAGTGAGGGCATTGATTGGGAAAAAATGGGATCCTAAGACCTGGAATGGGGACATATAGGCAGATAGTCAGGAAGATCAGGATATGTTGTTGTTGTTGTTATGTGCCATTGAGTTGGCCCTGATTCATAGCGACCCCTCCTTGGGTTTCTGTGGTGGTATCGCTATGGAAGTAGATTGCCCAACTTTCCTTCCAAATGGAGTCTTTAAATTCTGTTGAATCCCTCCCATCTGAAGGGATTACTTTAAAACCATTATTCCCTCCACCTCAGTTTGATGGGATTAACCCAACTGTTCCTACTGGATCATTGCCTGAGGCAGAGGCCATGGAAGACTTTGCTGAATGTCCTCAGGAACTGCTCCAACCACCCACTGTTGCTGCTAGATCTGTAAGTAAAGTTAAGTCCAAGTGAGCCCCAAAAGGTGAAATACAAAGTGTGACTGAGGAGGTGGTATCTTACATCCAAAAAAACGTACTTGATTTTGGTAACATGTACAGACAGAAACCTGGAGAATATGTGTGGGAATGGCTAATGAAGGTGTGGGATAATGGTGCAAGGAATGCAACATTGGATCAGTCTCAGTTTATTGATTTAGGCCCACTAAGTATGGATTCTTCATTCAATGTTTAAGCTTGAGAGGTTAGGAAAGGATCTAATAGTTTATTTGGTTGGCTCACTGAGCATGGATTATACAGTGAGCTACCTTAAGTCATGTTGAAGTACCAGACCTGACTTGGTATAATGTAGAAGAAGGTATCCAGAGGCTTAGGGAAATTGGCTTGTTAGAGTGGATTTATCCCCTAGAGCCAGAAATGAAGAGTTCAGAAGACATGCCTTTCACCAGTATGATGAGGAATAAATTTGTGAAGGGAGCCCCAACATCCTTGAAGACTGCTGTGATAGCTATTTTATGTAATCTGGATTTGACAGTGTGAACTGACTTAATTGAACTAAGACACTTAACTATGATGGGGTTGATTGGACTCCATGGTAGTAGGGGCCAAGTGGCAGCAGTTAATCAACAAAGGCAAAGTGGGCGTGGTTACCATAATGGAAAGCAAAGTCAAAACAATAATCAGAATACTCTGACTTGTGTGAAATTATGGCATTGGCTACTTAGTCATGGTGTTTCTGGGAGTGAAATACATGACAAAATGACTAAATATTTACTTGATCTGTATAGATAGAAGAATTATAGGTCATGTGAACAGCAGCCTAGATTGAATCACCAGAATACAGAGTCACAGCCTCTCAATCAGTTCCCAGCTTGAGTCAGTTTACAGACCCACAACCTCCTGAATGAAGGGGAAGACTGCATCCCTTTGAGGAAGGTCCCCACTACATTCCAAAAATTTATAATGTCAATCTTTCTCCCAGCCTTCCCCAAAGGGATCTGAGGCCTCTTATGAGAGTGACTGTTCATTGGAGAAAAAGAAATAATCAGACTTTTTGGTGATTACTGGACACTGGCTCTGAAATGACACTAATTCCAGGAGACCCAAAGTGTCATTATGGCCCACCAGTCAGAGTGGGGGCATATGAAGATCATGCTATTGATAGAGTCTTAGCTCAGGCGCATCTCACAGTGGTTCCAGTGGGTCCCTGAACCCATCCTGTCATGATTTCCTCAGTTCCAGAATGCATAATTAGAATAGATATGAGAAATTGGCAGAATTCCCACATTGGGTCCCTGATATCTGGATTAAGGGCTATTATAGTAGGAAAAGACAAGTAGAAACCATTATAACTGCCTCTACCTACAAAAATAGTAAACCAAAAGAAATACTGCATTCCTGGAGGAGTTGCCGAGATTACTGCCACCATCAAGGACTTGAAAGATGCAAGGGTGGTGATCCCCACCACATCCCCATTTAATTCGTCTGTGCAAAAACAGATGGATCTTGGAGAATGACAATAGATTATCATAAACTTAATCAGGTAGTGACTCCAATCACAGCTGCTGCTCCTGATGTGGTTTCATTGCTTGAGCAAATTAGTACATCTCCTGGTACTTGGTATGCAGCTATTGATCTAGTCAATGTCTTTCTCTCAATACCAATTTCAAAGGACCACCAGAAGCATTTTGCCTTCAGCTGGCAAGGCCAACAATATACTTTCACTGTGCTTCCTCAGAGGTATATCAACTCTCCAGCACTATGTCTTAATTTAGTCCCTAGGGATCTTGATCACCTTTCCCTTCCAGAAGACATCACACTGGTACATTTTATTGATGACATTATGCTGATTGGACCTAGTAAGGCAGAAGTATCAATGACTCTAGACTTATTGGTGAGACATCTGCATGCTAGAGTTTGGAAAATTAACACAACAAAAATTCAAGCACCTTCCACCTCAGTGAAATTTCTAGGGGTCCAATGGTGTGGGACATATCAAGATATTCCTACTAAAGTGAAGGATAAGTTATTATATCTGGCTTCCCCCACAACAAAAAAGGAAGTACAACATCTGGTGGGCCTCTTTGGATTTTGGAGGCAACATATCCCTCCTTTGGATGTGTTGTTGCAGCCTATTTATCAAGTGACTTGGAAAGCTGCTAGTTTTGAGGGGGTTGCCCAGAACAACAAAAGGCTCTCCCACAGGTTCAATCTCCATGGAGACAGCTCTGCCACTTGGGCCATATGATCCACCTGATCCAATGGTGCTTGATGTGTCTGTAGTAGATAGAGATACTGTTTGGAATCTTTGGCAGGTCCCTATTGGTGGATCACAATGCAGACCCTTGGGATTTTGGATCAAAGCCCTGTCATCCTCTGCAGATAACTACTGTCCTTTTGAGAAACAACTTTTGGCTTGTTATTGGGCTGTAGTGGAGATTGAATGCCTAA
Organism: Orycteropus afer afer; assembly: GCF_000298275.1. Classification (NCBI taxonomy): domain Eukaryota; kingdom Metazoa; phylum Chordata; class Mammalia; order Tubulidentata; family Orycteropodidae; genus Orycteropus; species Orycteropus afer. The sequence continues at coordinate 5,781,335 of NW_006921731.1, forward strand.
CCATGGGCCACCAAGTCACCATGAAGCCTGAGCTACCCACACCATGAACTGGGTGTTGTTAGACCTATAGAGTCATACTTTCGCATAATAGTAAAAATTCTAGAATCCTCTTTCTCACTGATCTTCTTCTTTACCAGACATGATGTCCTTCTCCAGGGACTGGTCCCTAGTGATAACATGCCCAAGGTATATGAGATGAAGTTTTGCCATCCTTGCTTCTCAGTAGCATTCTGGCTGTACTTCTTCCAAGTCAAATTTGTTCATTCTTCTGGCAGTTCATGGTATATTCAATATTTTTGTCAACTCCATAATTTGAAAACATCAGTTCTTCTGAGGAGTTGTTGTTGTTAGATACAATCAAATTGGTCTTGCCTTCTGGCAGCCCTATATACAACAGAGGGAGCTCACGGAATTGAGAGTTGAGTTGATTAGGGGAGAGGAGAATTCATTAACAACATGGGAAAGAGGACTCTGCTGGACTGGGAAAAGTGGCTGTCAGCTTGAAGACCTGACTATTTTATATATCCTTCTGGACTCCAGGGAGATTTGGTTGATTGATTACTTGTTGTTAAACTACTTTTGAGTTTGCTCCAACTTATGGTGACTTGATGTACAATAGAGTAAAATGCTGCCCTTTCCTGTACTATCTTCATGATGTTGTTGTGCTCAAGTCCACTGTTGTGGTCACTGTGTATTTTAAGTCTTCCAACCTAGAAGGTTCATCTCCCAATATTGTATGTGATAATATCCTGTTATATTCCATAAGGTTTTCACTGGCTTATTTTTGGAAAAAGCTCTCCAGGTCTTCCTTCCTAGTCTCTCTTAGTCTATGAGCTACATTGAAACCTGTCCACTATGGGTGACCCTGATGATATTTGAAACACCAGTGGCATAGCATTTAGCATTGTAGCCACACAAAAGCCACCACAGTACAACAAACAAAAATGTTGTTGTTGTTGTTGTTGTTATGTGTCATTGATTCAGTTTCAATTCATAGTGACTCTATGTACAAGAGAAGTAAAAAGTAAACACTTCCTGGTCCTGCACCATCCTCACAATCATTGCTGTTTGAGCTCACTGTTACAGCCTTCGTGCCAATCCATTTCATTGAGGGTCTTTCTTTTTTTTTTTGCTGGCCTCCTACTCTACCAAGCATGTTGTACTTCTGCAGAGTCTGGTCCCTCCTGATAACATGTCCAAAGTACATAAGGATAAAGTCTTACCATTTTCTCTTCTAAGGACCATTCAACAAGACTAAGTATAAGAATGTTTGAAAATGAGTTATCCCACTTGCTCTTTTCACATTAAGTTGGAGTACTGAGCTTTCACCTACTAGTGGTTTTTCAGGACACTTTCCCCCTTGCTCTTGTGGTCAGAAGGGGAATACCCTTTGCATTAAGACTTAAAGCTGACACATATTAATGGTTGAGATGAGGGATGAAATCACTTCAGGTGTCAGAGATAAGCTCATTTGATTCAGTTGTCATAAAACCTGAATTGTATTTTCCTCTCTGCCACTTGCTAGTTGTGAGATTTTGGACAAGGCCATTTGTAAATGCTTATATGCCAATGCATTTATATTTTCACTTCATCTTTGAGCCTTAGAAATATGTGCCTCCTTTCTCAAGCTGACTTTTTTTTTTTTTTTTTTTTTTTAAGAAAAGACCAAGAACGGGGGATAGGTAAGCTATGTTTGAATAAAGTTAGGTATTTTGAAATAATTAATATATTAATAATTTACTAACAATTACATACCAATTATTTTGTAAGCAACATAAGCAATTATTCAGAAACAACTTGTATAAAAAATATTAATTGTATAAAAGAAACATTGGAAGTTGTGTGTTGTGGCTACTGTGTTCCACAACATGGCCCTGCTTCCTCCTTCAGAATTCAAGGATTTATTTTCTCAGATGCCAGTAAGGTCATTAGACAGCTCTCTACTTGCTACCCTCTTTGGGGACTGCCTTGGCTGAAGAGACCTATTTTTCCTAATGTTGTGCTCCTTTCCACAGGGCAGCCTGCAAACCATCCCTGGCAGATCCTGGGGTACAAAAGCCAAACTGCATGCCACAGGGTGGACACCTCTTAAGTTTCAGAGTTCTGGAGGGATGAGTATCAGCTGAGAGCTTGTTCAGAGACTGTATCACCACCCAGGTTCTCACTCTATCTAATCTTGTTTCTTTCTTTTCTGCCCACTAGTATTGACACTAAAAGTGATTGTTGATGTTGGTCACTAATTCATGGCAACTTCATGTACAAAAGATGGGATCATTAGTTCCTATAGAGTTTCCATTGGCTGTTAACTGTTGTTGCTATCACTAATAAAGCTACTATGAACAAGGAAGAGGAAAGAGATGGACTTATAAATGAACTGTGAAAAATGAAAATTTAACTTAAAGATTTGGAAAATTCTGTTGTACAAACTAAGGACACGTGTCTTACAATATTCACCACAGATGTAGCAACACACTCTTTTGTTAGTGTTTAAGCCTGTGACTGATGAATCTATCCAACTACCACAGCAGGAAATCCATGAGTTTAGACAGAAAGGGACAAAAAAAGAATGAAAGGAAAGAACACTGTAGTCTCTTGGAATTCTACAGGCCAGAAACAGGGCAAAAGATTTACATCTGTTGTTCCCCAAGAAAATAAAAGTATCACCCCTGGAGCAGTTCAGAGATTAGCAGAACATTGTAAAGAGCACAAAAAGTAAAGCCTTCTCAATCTCAAAGGGTGTGTGGCCACAGTCTCCTAGGTTTCAGAGTTGGTCAACTTAGTCCCAGAGTGGGATGCTCCCATTAAGTTATACCAGGGGATAGAGCCACTGCCCAAAGCTGAGGGGGCAGAGTTGCCATGCCTGAGGGACAGAAGAACAGAGCTTGCTGAGGGCAAGGTGGTAGGGTCACCGCTCAGATGGACTAGGAGAATGGGGCCACCCAAAACTGAAAGACTAGAATTGCCATCTCACTGGGCCTGGAATGTGGAGCCCAGAATCCATTGTGGCCAATACCCAGAGTCTAAAGGGTGAGGCCATTGCTCATATGGTGTCAGAGAACAGAGGATTATTTTCAAGACTTGAGAGCTAATGTAATTAGTCCTACTGAGTTTCAGACTTTCTTTGCCCCTATTATCCCTTCTTTTCCTCCAGTTTCTCCTATTTTTAATGGAATTTTGTCTCAGGAATGAATACAACTAAAGTCTCACCCATATTTGATTTAGATGATTTGGAAGATGAGATTTTAGATTTGGAGTTGATTTAAGACTTTTGGATGATGGCAAAGAAATGAATTTTTGGAGGTTAAAGGACAGAATGTTACTAATTTAACTGTATCCCCCCAAAAAATGTGTTGTAAATCCTAACCTCTATACCTGTGATTACTCATTTGGAAATAAATTTTCTTTGTTAAGTTAATGAGGATTAGTGTAGGGTGTGTTTTGAGTCAATCTTAGCTACAAAAAGAACATAAGTTTACAGAAACAGGCAGAGATGTGTGAAGATAGATACCACACCACATGAAGAACACCAAGGAGCCAAAGAATAGAAGCAGAAGACAAGGACAGAGAGAAAAATTCTTCTCGAGCCAGTATCCTGAATTCAGAGGAGGAGCTCTGGTAGCATAGTGCCTAAGGCACTTGACTGCTAACCAGAAGGCTGGTGGTTCAAACCCACCAGCCATGCCTCAAAAGGAAGGTTGGGCAATCAACTTCCATAGTGATACTGTCTCAGCAACCCAGGGAAGGGTCGCTATGAGTCAGGGCCAACTTGATGGTACATAACAACAACAGCCTCCTAAACAGTGAGAAAATAAATTTCTGTTTGTTAAAGTAACTCACTTATGATATTTTGTTATGGCAGCCATAGATAACTAAGACAATGTGCTATATGTCATGTGCATAACTTCTTTGCTGAAATATCTCTTCAAATTTTTTGCTCCTCTCCTTTTGGTGGAAAACTATTTCCCTGGAATTACTGTGATTTGAGAGTTTTGAATTCTGGACACAGGAACGTCTTGAATATTAGCTTTGCAAAGATTCTGCTTCTAATCTGTGGCTTATCTTTTTACTTTATTAACACTGTCTTTTGAAAAGCAGAAATTTTTCATTTTGATGAAGTTCAATTTATCAACTTGCTATTTTATTGATTGTGCTTTTGGTGTAGTCTCTAAGAATATTTTCATAGCCCACAGTCACATAAATATTCTCCTATATATTCTATAAATTTTGTAGTTTTAAATTTTGATCTATAATGCACTTTTGCATGTGGTCCTAAGTATGTATGGATGTAAGTTCATTAGTTTGCACATGGATATCCAGTTGCTCAAACATGATTTGTTGAAAAAGGCTATCTTTTCCCACTGCTTTATCTTTGTGCTTTAGTAAAAAATCAGTTGTCCATATATGTGTGGGTTCATTGTTAAACTCTCTATTCAGTCTCATTAATTTAATCATCTTTTTTTTTCTAATATCAGTATCATGCAGTTTTGACTGCTATGTTATAATAATTCTTGAAATCACATGTTGTTACCCTCCAACTTTATTCTTCTTTATCATAGTTGTTTTGATTTTCTTAGTGTCTTTGCATTTCCATATACATTTTAGAATCTGCTTATGGGTTTCTACAAAAAGAACACTGGAGTTTTCTTTAATATTGAATTGATTTTATTTATCATTTTGGGAATAATTGAGATCTTTATACCTAACAATAACAACTACCCATAGTTTATTGCCATCGAGTTGGATCCGACTCATAGAGACCCCTCCTTAGGTTTCCGAGGTGGTATCACTGAGGAAGTAGATTGCACAACCCTCCTTCCGAGGAGTGGCTGGTGGGTTTGAACTGCCAGCCTTCTGCTTAGCAGTCAAATGTCTTAGGCACTATGCCATCAGAACTCCATACTAAGGTCATAATACAAGGTCTCACCAGGACATTGCTTTTTCCTTTTGGAATTCTAGACATTGCCAAATAATCATTCCAAATAGTCACCAAAGCACTTCTTTCAATCTCAGAAAGCAAAATGCTGGACTCTCCAACAAGACATTTAATGGAGCTGACACCTCCCTCACAGGTCCTGGGCATCTGGTTTAATTCAAAGTTATAATGGACTCCTTGAGAAAATCTTATTTAGTTGTAAAGTGGCAAAAAAAAAAAAAAAGGTCATTATTGCCACAGGCACTGACTATATTAATTCACATCCCCTAGGGACACACACTCCCTACATTAATGCCACACAGGTACTTCTGTTCATACTTGTGACAAACAACTCACTAGATATCCTTTTCCCTTCTGGTCAAGTGTCTACTTCTCTTCCTGTATTGTTGTTGTTAGGTGCAGTTGAGATAGCTCTGACTCATAGTAACAGAACGAAACACTACTCAGTGTTGCACCATCATCACAATCTTTGCTATGCTTGAGCCCATCATTGTGTCAATCCATCTCATTGAAGATCTCTTCCTGTTTTGTTGACCCACCATTGTACCAAGCATAATATGTTTCTCCAAGGACTGGTTCCTTCTGACAACATTGCCAAAGTATGTGAGATGAAGTCTGACTATTCTCACTTCTAAGGAGCATTCTGGTTGTACCTCTTCCAAGGCAGATTGGTTCATTCTTCTGACAGTCCATGGTATTTTCAATACACTTTGCCAACACCACAGTGCAAAGGAATCAATGCTTTTTTAACCTTTCTTATTCATTGTCCATCTCTCACATGCAATGAGGGTACTGAAAAGATCATGGTTTGGGTTAGGGTCATCTTAGTCTTCAAAATGACATATTTTCTCTTCAAAACTTTGAAGAGGTCTTTTGCAGCAGATTTGCCCAGTGCATTTTCTAGGCAGCCACTCCTCCTACTCCCTTAAAATCTCAGTCATTACCAAGGGTTAAATTAATGTTAAAGCATCAAGGAATCAATTGTGGAGACAGACCTAAAGACCAAGTCCGATATTATGTGCTGCCTTGACACGTGGGGAAACTGGGAGGACTTCTAATGGCCTGACTCCAAATTACTCTCCCAACTCTTCTTCTGCAGATATGGTGCCTTAGCCAAATAATCTTCTTAACATGGACTCCTGGTTCAATTCCTGCTTATCTCTGAATCTAGTCTCCAGTTCCCTTGGTGGTATGCAAAATCATCCAGACAAGCCAATCACATCATCCCCTGGGAACCAGAACCTTGCCTTCTTGAAACTATAAAGCCTGTCTCTCACAACCCCTGGATGTTCACAGTGTTCTTGAGTGCAACCCTCTTGTGGCCTTGCATGACATAGTGTCCTTCTTTCTCAGGCTTTGAGCTTATATGACTAATAAAATGCTGTTGATCTCATGTGTCCTGTGTCAGGTGTTGTGTGTTCAGCCATCCCCCTAATCCTGTGGCTGACTCCCTCTTTCATCAATGAGGTGACTAAGAAGCAATGAAAACACATTTTCATTAGCAATGGATGAGTGGTCCCATTGCTTCATGTTTTTGCCAATACTTGAGAATGTTTTTTATTTTCAGCTATTTTAATGGTGTCTTACTGTGGTTTTATTTGCATTTCTGAGACTGATTTCATACCCCTAACACATGGGTTCACCATGAGTCAAAATGGCAATGCCTTTTTAATTCTATACATTTGCACAGATTTCCTCTACAGCTATTCCAAATCATAGATCTAAATGCTCCATCTAATTCTTGGGTGAAGAGTTGGTAATTTTGGGTTAGACATGACTAACTTCATAGTTAACACAATGTAAGAACCATACTGTCTATGTGCCTATTACAAGTGCTTGCCCATATGATAATTCTGAGAAAAAGTCTATCATATTTATTCAGTTTGATCTTCAAGAGAGCTTATTATTCTCATGTTAAGGGAGTGGTGGGTGAAATATCTTTTCCCTTCCTGGACCTTGTTTTCCCTACCTGAAACACGAGAGGTTGTTCTACCAAAACCAACAAACAAAACTCACTGCCATCAAGTTGATTTCAACTCATAGCAATCACCATTGGGTTTCCAAGGCTGTAAATCTTTACAGAAGCAGACTGCCTCATCTTTATTCCATGGCACAGCTAGTGGATTTGAACCACTGACCTTTTAGTAAGCAACCAAATGCGTACACTAACCAAAAAACAAAAATAAAACCAATGAACAAACAAACCCACTGCCACTGAGTTAATTCTGACTGATAGTGACCCATAGAGCTTCCAAGGCATTTTTTTTTTTTTTTTATTTCGCCGTGTTTCCTCCCCTCCTTTCCCACCCCTGGTAACCAACAAAGAAAGTTCCCTTCCATATATAAACCTTTCCTTGACTTTTTACTATATTGAACTAATATAGCATTTGTCCTTTTGTGTTTGGCTTATTTCATTCATCATAATATCCTCCAAGTTCATCCATGTTATGTGGTGTTTTGCAGATTCTACATTAATTTTTGGTGTTGCATAGTATTCCATTGTGTATATGTACCATAGTTTGGTGATCCATTCTTCTGTTGATAGACATCTAGGTTGTTTCCATCTTTTTACTATTGTAAATAGTGCTTCAATGGACATGGGTGTGCACATATCTGTTTTTATCCTGGCTTTCACTTCTTTATGATATATACCTAGTAATGGGATTGCTGGATCAAATGGTATTTCTAATTCCAACTTTTGAAGGGATCACCATACTTCTTTCCAAAGGGGATGTATCATTTTACAGTCCCACCAGCAGTGTATGAGAGTCCCAATCTCTCCACATCCTTACTAACATTTGTTATTTTCTGTCTTCTTGAACTTTGCTGTTAGTGCTGGGACTATGATATCTCATTGCTTTGATTTGCATCTCTCCAGTGGCTAATGGGAGCTCTGGTGATGTAGTGCCTAAGACATTTGACTGCCAACCAGAGGCTGGCAGTCAAAACCCACCAGACACTCCTTGGAAGGAGGACTGGGCAATCTACTTCCGTAGAGATGCCGTCTTGGAAACCTAAGGAGTCGCTATGAGTCGGATTTGACTCTATGGAAGTGAGTTTGGTTTTGGTTTTAGTGGCTAATGATCGTGAACATTTCTTTATGTGTTTATTGACTACCTGCATATCCTCTTTGGTGAAGTGTCTATTCATGCCTTCTGACCATTTTTTACTTGAGTTGTTTGTCTTTTTGTTGTCGAGGTGTTGGAATTTTCTACAAATTTTAGATAAGTTCCTTGTCATATATATTGTTGCTGAATATTTTTTCCCAATCTGTAGGTTCTCTTTTTAGTCTTTTAGAGAAGTCTTTTGAAGTACATAAAATTAAATTTTAGAAGGTCCCATTCCTGTATTTTACCTTCTGCTGTTTGTGCATTTTGGGTTATGCTTGACAGTCTATTTATTCCATATGTTAGGGACCCCAAATTTGTCCCTATTTTTTCCTTGAGGAACTTTATAATTTTAGGTTTCACATTTGCCTCTGTTTTTTCCTTGAGGAACTTTATAGTTTTAGATTTCACATTTAAGTGTTTGATCCATCTGTAGCTAGTTTTTGTGTATGATGTGAGCTACAAATCTTGTTTCATTTTTATGCAAATGAATATCCAGTTTTGCCAGTACCAGTTGTTAAAGAGACCATCTTTTCCCCATTTAATGGATTTCAGAGGTTTGTAAAAAATCAGCTGACCACAGGTAAATGGATCTATTTCTGGGTTCTCAATTTTGTTCCACTGGTCTATGTGTCTGTCATTGTACGAATACTAGGCTGTTTTGACTACTGTGGTTGTATAGCAGGTTTTGAGATCCGGGAGTGTGAGACTTCCTACTTTGTTCTTCTTCTTCAATAGTGCTTTGTTTATACGAGGTCTCTTTCTTTTACAAAAATAATTAGTAATTTGTTTTTACATATCCTTAAAGAATGTTGATGAGATCTGGATTGAGATTGCATTGAACATATAGATTGTTTTTGGTAGTATTGACATTTTCACAGTGTTTGATCTTCCTATCCACAAGCATGGTATGTTCTTCCATTTATGTAATCACTTATAGTTTCTTAAAGTAGTCTTTTGTAGTTTTTTTTGTACAGGTCTTTTGTGTCCCTAGTGAGATTTATTCCCAAGTATTTTTTTTTTTTGGTAGTTATTACCAGTGGTATTCAATTCCTTATTTCCTTTTCAGCTATCTATTTGCTGATGTAGAGGAAGCTACCAGCATTTTTGTATGTTGATCTAGTATCCTGACACTATGTTAAATCTCTCCATTAGTTCCAGTGGTGTTTTTTTTTTAATTGAGTCTCTTGGGTTTCCTATGTATAGGATCATAAGATCAGCAAATAGGGATAGTTTGACTTCTTCCTTACCAATTTGGATACCTTTTATTTCCCTTTCTTGCCTTATTGCCCTGGCTAGGACTTCCAATACAATGTTGAATAGTAGTGTGATGGATGGCATCCTTGTCTGGTTCTTGTTGGCAAGGAGAATGGTTTCAGTCTCTCTCCCTTGAGAATAATGTTGGCTGTTGGTTTTGCATATATGTCTTTTATTATGTTGAGGATTTTCCCTTCTATTCCTATTTTGCTGAGAATTTTGATCAGGAATGGGTGTTGGATTTGATTAAATGCCTTTTCTGCATCAATTGATATGATCATGTGGTTCTTTTCCTTTTTTTATGTGATGGATGACATTGATTGTTTTTCTAATGTTGAACCATCTTTACATACTTGGTACCAACACCACTTGGTCATAATGTATTATTATTATTATTATTATTATTATTATTATTGATATGTTGTTGGAGTCTATTGGTTAGGATTTGTTGAAGATTTTTGCATCTATATTCATGACAGATATTGGTCTATAGTTTTCCTTTTTAGTGATGTCTTTGCTGGTTTTGGTATCAAGGTTATGCTTGCTTCATAAAATGAATTTGGAAGGATTCCATATTTTTCTATGTTCTGAATAGTTTGAGTAAGATTTGTGTCAGTTCTTCTTTGAATGTTCAGTAAAATTCTACAGTGAAACTGTCTGGGCCAGGGCTTTTTTTTTTTTTTTTTGGCAATATTTTTGTGACTTGTTCAATTTTTTCTTTTGTTATGGGTCTGTTCAAATTTTCCACCTCAGTCTGTACTAGTTTAGGTAAGTACTTTGCTTCTAGAAGTCTGCCCATTTTTTCTAGATTTTCAAATTTGTTGTACAGGTCTTCATAGTATCCTGATATTATCTTTTTAATTTCTGTTGGCTCTGTTGTGACATCATCCAATTCATTTCTTATTCATGTTATTTGTATTCACACCCTCTTTTCCTTTGTTAAATGTGCCAGTGGTTTGTCAATTTTACTAATTTTTGCAAAAAACGACTTGTAGCCTTGTTGATTTTTTTCTATCATCTTTCTATTTTCTGTTACATTTATTTCTGTTTAAATCTTAACTATTTCTTTTCTTATGACTCTAGCCTTTTTTTGCTGCTCTTTTTCTAATTTTTGGAAATGTTGGGATAAGGTTTTAATTTTGGTTCTTTCTTCTTTTTTGATGTATGTATTTATTGCATAAATTAGCTTCTGATCACTGCTTTTTCTGTGTCCCAAAGATTCTGGTATGTTGTGTTTTCATTCTCATTTGACTAAAAGGATTTTTTCATTTCATATTTTGTTTCTTCTATGACCTAGTCATTCTTAAGGAGGGTGTTGTTCAGTTTCCATGTATTTGCTCTTTTTCTGTTGATCTTCATATTGTTGATTTCTAATTTTATAAACTGTAATCTGATAAGATGTTTTGAAGTAGTATTTCAATGTTTTTAAATTTATTATGGCCTAATATATGGTCTATCATAGAGAATGTTCCATGTGCACTGGAAACAAAAATGTATATTGTGCTGTTGCTAGGTAAAGTGCTCTGTAGATATCTATAATGTCAAGTTGATGGATTATATTGTTTAGTTCTTCTGCATCTTTGTTGAGTTTCTTTCCTGTTGTTCTATCTGTCATTAAAAATAATGTAAAATAAGTCAATCACAGAAGGACAAGTACTGTATGAGCCCATTACTGTAAAAAGACAGAGAACGGTTTGCTTGGGAAAGGGAACTCACCTAGTAGGTTACCAGGATGGGGAAGGAGTGGAGGGACTAATTTCGGGCTAGTTGGGGCTTACATGCTGACATGGGTAGGGGGAGGGATACATGGAAAGGATATATGACCACCATGATAACACTGGGAAATGAGAGGACACCGAACTGTGCACATAAGAGATAGACGACAGATGCTAAAACCAACCAATGTGTCCACAATACCACATTGCCATTAACACTAAACACTAGGCTATACAGATAAACACTTAAACACCTGAGATAATTAGACAGGGGTCAGTGAATAGAGGTACACTCTAGACCAAGGATAGACTCAGCTGAGGTTAATATGGTACAGACACTAATGATACAAAATACCTGTAGTCCTTACAGAAACAATAGAAGACTGACACAAAGTAATCCCTCACAGATATCCCGACACTATGGGAGAGTGATCCGATAGAGCTACTACCTCAGGGCCATAGTACTGGGGGACACCAGACTCAATTGGCACAAAAAATATATAAAAGCATTGCTCCACATCCTACATTGGTGAGTAGCAACTGGGGACTTAAAAGCTTTCAAGCAGCCATCTAAGATGCAGCTAACAGTCTCCTAGCATTGGAAGTGAAAAAGAACACACACACACACACACACACACACACAAATAAGGGCCTTTAGAAGCAATCAGCCCTAGGACATGATGGCCCTCGAGACCAGAAGAACTGGATGGTGCCTGGCTACCAATGCCAACCACTCAGGAAAGGATCAAATCTGGAGAGTGGGAGGGAAAACGTGGAACAAAATCCAAAAACCCAATAATGACTGGTCAGATGAAATCTGGTGAGACTCCCAATACTATGGCTCTGAAATACATTCGGCATCTGGAATAAAACTCACCCCCAGGGGCTGGCTCTCAGCCCAATAGTTAACAAGATATCCATGCAGACCACTCCACCTAGGATGCCACACTCCCACACACAATGGTAATACATCCCTTACAGCAATAGACCATGGGACACCAGAAGACCAACATTCAAACTGAGAAAATGCAGGACAAACAGGAGTGCATAATTATGAGGGGCACAGGGGGAGGGTTGTAGGGTAGGGAGAGGAGGACACTGGGTGGACATGGTGAACGGGCAATGAAACTAAATGTATACATGATGTTGAATGTAAAACAAGCTCTTAAAATAAAATATAAATAGATAGATAGATATTTTGAAGCACATTTTCCCCAAAAAAATAAATAAACAATAATAATAATGTGTTCAATTCTCCTACCAGGACTGTGGAGTCACGTATTTGTCTTTTCAAATCTGTTAAAGTCTGATTTATGTATTTTGGGGTTCTTTAAATGGATGCATAAATATTTATAATGATTATTTCCTCTTTTTCAATTGATCCTTTAATCATTATATAATGTCTGTCCTTGTCTCATATGGTGGTTTTTGTCTTAAAGTCAATTTGATCAGAAACTAATATTGCCACTCCTGTTCTCTTACGGTTGCCATTTGCTTGATACATCTTTTTCCAACCTTTGATTTTTAGTCTATTTTTGTCTTTCTCTCTAAGGTGTGTCTCTTGTAGATAGCATATTGATGGGTTATGTTTTCTTATTCGATCTGCAACTCTCTTTCTCTTGAGTGGTGCATTTAATCCATGGATATTCAGTGTAATTATTGACAAGTATGAATTTTTTCCTGTCATTTTGTCATGTGTTTCATAAAATTTTCTGCGCTGAGCTCATTTTGTTCATGAATTATCATTTCCTTCATTGCTATTCTTTCAGTGTTTGCTATATATTTCTGCAAGTCCTTTTCTTTCCATTTTAATGTGATGGCTTATCATTTTTTTGGAGGTTACTCTGTGATTTATAATTTTCTTCCCAACTTTAGAACAGTCTGTTCTATCTTGCAATTGTTTTGACTTCCTCACCTTTTAGAAGTTCTGTACCTATGCATTTTTTCCCTCTTTTTGGTTTGTAGTTGTCCTCATTTGTCAGTTGATGTCTCTGGTTCCCTGTTTACAATCTTGAAGGCTTATTTAATTTGGATACTTCCATACTGGGATAATTTCTGGGATTTGCCACCACCATGTGTGTTAATGGTCAATTGTTATTTGCTGTTGTTGGTTCTCTGTCCAAAGGACTGCCTTTAGTATCTCTGGTAAGGTGGATTTGGTCTTAACAAATGCCTTTAATTTTTGCTTGTCTGGAAATGTCCTAATTTCACCATCATATTTGAGGGACAAGTTTACTAGGTATATGCTTCTTAGTTGGAAATTGTTTTCTCTCAGGGTTTTGTACATATCATCCCATTGCCTTCTCACTTTCATGGTTTCTGCTGAGAAATCAGAGCTTAGTCTTATTGGTTATCCTTTGTAGTAAAATTTTTGTTTTTCCATACCACTTTCAGGATTTTTTCTTTGTCTTTGGTTTTGGTGAGTTTGATGATGATATGTCTTGGGGATTTTCTTCTGGGGTCTATTCTGTTTGAGGTTTGTTGGACTTCTTGAATGGTTATATTCTTATCATTCATCATATCAGGGAAATTCTCGTCCAACAATTCTTTGGCAATTTTCTCTGTGATTTTCTTTTTCTCCTCCTGTTCTAGAATTCCAGTTACATGTAGCTTATTCCTTTTGATGGTATCCCACATGAACCTTA
>NW_006921731.1:5795163-5800275 GCF_000298275.1 Orycteropus afer afer
ACTAATTCTGTCTTCCATTAATTCAAGTCTACTCCTTTATCTGTCCAATGTATTATCTATTTCTGATAATTTAGTATTAATCTTCTGGATATCTCTCTGTAGATTTTGTATCATTTCTGTTTTTTTCATTTATTTTGTCATTTTGTTCTTGTATTTCCTTCTGAAATTGTTCTAGGGTTTTGTCTGTATTTTCCTCAATTTTATCAGTGTTTTCCTTGATCTATCTCTCAATTTGTTGTTGTTGTTGTTCTTATTTGCCATCAAGTTGGACCCGACTCATAGTGAGCCCTTCTTGGGTTTCCAAGGCAATATCACTGCGGAAGTAGATTGCCCAACCTTCCTTCCAAGGAGTGGCTGGTGGGTTTGAACCACCAACTTTCTGGTTAGCAGCCAAGTGCCTTAGGCACTACACTACCAGAGCTCTTATCAATTTGTTAGAAGTCCCTAAATATAATTCTTTTGAATTCTTTATCAGGGAGTTCCAATATTGCTTATTCCTCAGGGATATGTTCTGGTTCTGTATCCTGGTCCCTTGTTTCTACTGCTTTATCTGGCTTCTTTGTGTGGACTGTGATAGTCTATTGTTTCTGAGACATTGTGATGTTTTGTGTTTATATTTAATTGATGATTGTATGTTTCAGTGAATCACCCAGAATTTTTTTTTTAGACTCAATGGCAGTGAGTTTGGGTTTTTTGTTTTGTTTGGATGTATGTGAGTAAGCAGGGTACTGTGCTCCTCTATTTACTAGTTGGCAGCACTTATGCACTCACCACTCACCACCTGTTTCCTTTCCAGTACTCAGCTTCACATATGTCTGTACTGTCTTTGGCAAGAGGAGCCTATTCTATGGTCCCTGTAATCTGAATGAGAGTGCTGTCACTTTAAATATCTGAAATAGCCATTGCTTGTAAACATTCAAAATGGCTGCACCATCCAGACAGCTGAAAGTCCACAGCTCAGTTTGTTTCCTTCTTTGCCATTTCTCTTTTCAGTCATCAGCCACTGGCACAGTTGTCCATGCAGCCCTTGTTGAGCAGGGCTGATTTTTAGGTTAATTTTCAGGTCCTAACACCACTTGGAAATATTCAGCCTGTCTATGCAGTCAGGATAGCTGACAGTAAGCTGCTCTATTTGTCTCCTTACTCACTGTTATCATTCAGGTTCTTCTACTAGTGGGTGTCAAATTAAATTCCATACCCTTCTTTTCAAAGCTCAAGGCTCCGGGATTATCTTCTGTATCTGTGGCAATTGTTTTCTCTTTTGTCTGTTGAAGATGGTCTGTGTATCTTGTCTACCTATTCTGCCATCTTACTGAAAGGCAAGACTATACATCTTTACAGAAGAAGATTGCTTCATCTTTCTCCCATGAAGTGGTTTGTGTATTTGAACTGCCAACCCTTTGGTTATCAGCCAAATGTCTTAGCCACTGTGCCACCATAGGTCCTTTGTTTTACATTATACAAAAACAAAACTAAACAAAACAAAAAACTCACTGTCATTGAGTCAGATCAGATTCATAGCTTCCTCTCCTTGGGTTTCCAAGGCAGTATCACTATGGAAGTAGATTTCCAATCTTCCCTCCAAGGAGTGGCTGGTGGATTTGAACCACCAGACTTCTGGTTAGCAGTTTTAGTGGTTCTTAAATCAAGCAGGCACAGAAATTACCTAGACAGATAAAATTTAAATAAAGATTTACTTCTAGCCTCCTGGTTCAGTGGATCTGTAGTAGGACCTGGAATTCTACTGTTTGATAAACAATCCCTGTAATTCCTAAACTGGTGGTCCTTGGACCATATTTTGAAAGTAGCTCTGCTGGGTGGTCTGAAGTTTCTTCTAAGTTAGATATTCTGTGGAGAACATGTAATAATCTGGGTCTGTTACTCAAAGTTTTCTACAATTCTATAAAGGATCTAATTTACAATTATACACCACACACACACACACACACACACACACACATATGTGGTGTTGAATTAATTCAGAATCATGGCAACCCCCTTTTCCCAAGTAGAACTGTGCTCTGTATGGTTTTCATGGGCTGATAGTTCAGAATTAGATCTTCAGGGCTTTCTCAAAACTCCATCCTTTTGATTAACAACATCCTAGTGCATTATCCACTTGCACTACCCAGAAACTCCACCTTGCCAATAGTATGATTAATAAATATAGGCTGATAAAAATCATTGATGGTCACTTCTTGTGAGTTGGGGCAGCCATTCCCAGTAAACCACCTTCAAAGTGTCCAGAAGAGAGGCATCCCCACTGCCCCCTCCTTTTTTTTTCAGTGAGTTACTTGATGTCCTTTAAATATCATGATATCTTCCACTCCACTGTTGTTGAACCATGACTAAGTACTTTAACTTCTCTGAGCCTCAGTTGTCTCATTGTAAAATGGGTGTAAGGAAAATCCTCATGAGGTTGTTGTTTGTGAAATAACTGAAATAATACAGATGAAAGGGTAAGTATAGCACTTAGCCTTAGAAAATGATCAATATAAAATAGCTGTTATTGTTATTTTTCAGGAAACAGATCATCAAAACAAACGGGAGAAACATCATTCTCTTTTTCCTTCGCTATTATATCTTGCTTCCCAAGTTCGCCTCATGTCCTTCTGCAGGATTCCAAACAGAGAAAAGAGAAGAGCCAATTTAGTTTACAGAGGGCCAAGGTTTTAAGTATTAGGAAAGGGAAGACGCTGTTACAAGTCTGGGGCTTAACTTGTGATGCTGCACACTTGGGTTTTTGAGATTTACTCTTTTTCAGCTTTGGGAAGAATGGAGGTGGATTATTAGAGATACTGAAGGAGTAGGCCTAGTTTTTCCAGCTTTGGGGATTTTGCATAAAATTTCTTGCTCTTCTGCCTCAAATTTGAGTGGAAATTCCATTTAGGTATTTACCAACAAGGCAAAGCAAATGTACTTTTTGGTAAATTTTTAGCATTAGTCCTATTTTGCTTTGAAATCATCTACCCTGAATATCTTTGTTGCTGGAAGGTTATAACTAGGCATAATCTAGGCTTATCTGTATCTGGCCTATTTCTATCAAATGGATAAATTCACAGAACTAGGACCAAGGACAATTGAGGCAAAAGTTAACTGGGTTCCCATTTAATTTCATTGACTGTCTACTGCATTCTAAAAGGAAAGAAGAGTGAAAAAGTGGGAAATGGGTGCAAATTACAGCCTCCTTCAGAATAGAAGAGACTTCAAATAAAAGATAAATGTGTGCAACTCTACAGGATTAATTTCTAGTATAGATATGGGAGTAGTCATAGACATATCTCATAGAAACAATAATTCCTCATTGCCATGTTTGAGCATTTAGTGTGACCTAGGCACTGTGCTTTGTATAATGTACTAAAATACAAAAACTTATTTCATGATATCAGTCTCAGATGGTGTCCATTTCTCTGGATAGGTGGCACAAATTCAGAGAGGGCTATGAAGATCACTTCTCTTAAGAGGAGGAGTTGATAATACAAGCAGTAAAGAAATCAGTATGGTGAATCCTTAAAAAGTTGGAGATAGAAATACCATTTGACCCTGTAATCCCATTACTAGGCATTTATCTTAAAGACATGAGAAGCAGGACACAAATAGATATATGCACACCCATTTTCAACACAGCACTGTTCATAACAGCAAAGAGATGCAAGCAACCTAAGTACCCATCAAGCGAGGAATGGATAAACAAACTGTGGTACATACACATAATGGAATATTATGCAACCCTAAGGGATAATGTAGAATCTGCAAAACACCACATAATGTGGATGAATTTGGAGGAAATTATGCTGACTGAGTAAGTCAATCACAGAAGGACAAATATTGGATTACTCCACTATTGTAAAAAAATCAAGGAAATGTTTTTACATAGAAGGAAACATTTTTGTTGGCTACCAGGGATGGGAGGGAAGGGGAGGGAAAATTTCTAGATTGGTTGAAAAATAAAAGATACATATAGATAGATAGATGCATAGATTTAGATAGGTTGTTGTTGTTATATGCTGCCGAGTCAGACCCAACTCATGGCAACCCCTCCTTGGGTTTCTGAGGCAGTATTACTATGGAAGTAGATTGCCCAACCTTCCTTCCAAGGAGTGGCTGGTGGGTTTGAACCACACCTTCTCGTTAGCAGTCAAGTGCCTTAGGCACTGTGCTATTATAGCTCCTATATGTTGTTGTTGTTAGGTGCTGTTGAGTCGTTTCTGCACTGACCCCATGCACAGCAAAACTGCCCTATCCCCTGCCAGCCCCAAGATCCCTGCTATACTTGAGCCCATCATCACAGCCACCGTGTCAATCCATCTCGTTGAAGGCCTTCCCCTCTTTCATCGACCCTCCACCTTACCAAGCATGACATCCTTCTCCAGGGAATGGTCCCTTCTGACAACATGACCAAAGTAGGTGAGATGAAGTCTGGCCATTCTCGCTTCCAAGGAGCATTCCAGCTGCACTTCCTCCAGGAGAGATCAGTTAGTTCTTTTAGCATTCCATGGTACTTTCAGCATTCTTTGCCAGCACCACAACTCAAAAGTATCAACTCTTCTTCGGTTTTCTTTATTCATTGTCCAGCTCTCACATGCATACAAGGTGATTGAAAACATCATGGCTTATGTCAGGCACACCTTAGTCTTCAAGGAAACATCCTCGCTCCTCAGCACTTGAAAGAGTTCCTTTGTAATTGACCTTCCCAGTGCTACACGTCGTCTAATGTCCTGACTGCTGCTTCCATTGGCATCAATTGTAGAACCAAGCAACGCGAATTCTTTGTCAACCTCAATCTTCTCTCCATTAATTGTGACGCTGCTCATTGGTCCAGTTGTGACAATTTTTGTTTTCTTTATATTGAGATGTAATCCATACTGCAGACTGTATTCTTCAACCCTCATCAGTAAGTGCATCATGTCATCCTCACTTTCAGCAAGCAAAGTTATGTCATCAGCATATGTCAGGTTGTTAATGATTCTTCCTCCAATCCTGAAGCCACATTTTTCTTCATTTAGTCCAGCTTCTAAGATTATTTGCTCAGCATATAGATTGAATAAGTGTGGGGAAAGGATACAACCCTGATGCACTCCCTTCCTGATTTTAAACCATGTAGTGTCCCCT
>NW_006921731.1:5801660-5811406 GCF_000298275.1 Orycteropus afer afer
CTACCATGCGAGTTCCAGCATTATTTCTGTCACCAAGGCCAAATTTTCCAACTACCAGTGATTCTTCTTTGTTTCCAACTTTTGCATTCCAGTCACTAGTGATAATTAACACATCCTGATTGTATGTTCGATCAATTTCAGACTGCAGAAGTTGATTAAAATCCTCAATTTCCTCATCTTTCGCTTTGGAGGTTGTTGCATAAATTTGAATAATAATCATATTAATGGGTCTTCCCTGTAGGTGTGTGGATATTATCCTATCACTGACAGCACTGTACTTCAGGAGAGATCTTGAAACATCCTTTGTGATGATGAATGCCATGCCATTCCTCCTCAAACTGTTATTCTCGGCATAGTAGATCATATGGTTATCTGATTCAATATGGCCAAAACTAGTCCATTTCAGCTCACTAATGCCAAGGATATCAATCTTTATACGTTCCATTTCATTTTTCACAACTTTCAGTTTTCCTGGATCTAGATTTATACTTCATACGTTCCATGTTCCGATGATTAATGGATGTCTGCAGCTGTTTCTCCTTAATTTGAGTGGTGCCACATCAGCAAATGGAGGTCTCAAGAGCTTTACCTTATCCATATGAGTAAGGCTGGGTTTACTCTGATGATGCATCTCTTTCCCATTCCTATTTTGAGAGCCTTCTAACCTAACTGGACTATTCATAAAGTTGAGCAGTAATGTATCAGACAGTGTTTCATTCCTATTCATAAGGTTTTCCCTGGCCAATTCTTTCAGAAGTGGATAGCCTCTTCCTTCTTCCTACTCTGTCTCAGATTCTGGGCTTTTACCTTTTCACCATGTGAATCCCACTGGGTTCGAAACACCAGGGGCTCAGCCTCAAAACTCATATCAACACATCACCATGGTAGGACAAACTGACAGACAAGTTTCTTTCCCTGTTGGAAACCTCTCCTCCCACCCTTACCTGTGTCCCTGCGAATGATTCTTTTTTTTTTTTCCTGGTAGTATAGTGCCTAAGACACTTGACTGCTAACCAGAAGGCTGGTAGTTCAAACCCACCACCTTGGAAGGAAGGTTGAGCAATCTACTTCTGTAATGATACTGCCCCGGCAACCCAAGGAGGGGTTGCTATGAGTCAGGGCCCACTCGACGGCACATAACAACAACATCTGCTTATATATAGATATAAATATATAGATATAGATATAGACACCAAAGATCGTTTGTGGTTACCAGGGGTAGGAGGGATGTGGAAGGGGGAAGCTTTTGTTTGAAGAGGATTGAGTTTAAGCTAATAGGTGGTAGAACATTTTAGAAAAAGAACAATAATGGTGGCACAACATGAAAAATGCCATCAATGTCCCTGAGCTGTAAATGTTGAAATTTTTAGGGTGATGAATTTCTTGCTATGTATATTTTTACCACAATAAAAGTGAAAAAAAAGAAAAGAGGAAAAGTTGAGATTAAAATCCAGGACTTCCCAGTCCCAAAGCTCATGCTCTTACCCTCTTCATTTGACTGGAAACAAGTGAAAATGATCAAATAGTAACATTCTTTGCAAACCAGTAACTAACGTACGAAAGACAATTTCTGGTTTCCTCCATATTATACCTTATAAATGGGAGCTCTGGTAGCGTAGAGCCTAAAGCACTTGACTGCTAACCACCAGCCACTCCTCGGAAGGAAGATGGGGCAATCTACTTTCATAGTGATACTGCCTCAGAAACCCGCTATGAGTCGGGAGCACATAACAACAACAACAACAACATACCTTATAAATGAGGTAAAAAAAAAAAAAAAATGGTAATAGAACCATACTGTCATAAGTAAAGGCAGAACAAGGTAAACACAGTGATTAGAGTTAATATTGCTTTCATTCTAGAAACAATGGGCTAAAGATGTGACCCAGCAGATGTGTGAGTGATAGGTGGACCTAGTTATACCAGGCTTTCTTATTATTATGTTTTGTAGGCAAGTTTGTTGAAAAGATAAACTTAACTTCTGGTTGTGTGACATTTTCTCAGTATCAATTACTTTGCAACTTATTTATGTGCTTTGTTCATTTCCACAAAGGTCTTTTACAAAGATGTTTCTGGGAGCTTACAATGAATCTATATGAAGTCAGAGAAGAAGAGTGGGAAACGACAATGTAGAGGAATTGGGGAGATGGTTTCAAGAGGAATCTAAGGTAGGATAGCTCTGAGCTATGACCATTACAGGCAATTCTAAGTTTCCTGGTAGAGAGTAATAGCAGAAAGAAGTAATGTTCCATCAAGTTGATTTCAGGAAGGGGGTGGGGGAGCATCTGCTAAGCCAGCAGTATTTGGAAATGACTCTGGTCTTAGAAGTGAGAATGCTCCTTAGAAGCAAGAATGGCCAGACTTCATCTTTTGTACTTTGCTCAGGTTATCAGAAGGGACTGGTCTTTGGAGAAGGGTATAATGCTTGGTAAAGTAGAGGGTCAGTAAAAAAAGGAAAACTTTCAATGAGATGGATTGGCACAGTGGCTGCAGCGATGGCTCAAGCACAGCAAGGATTGTGAGGATGGTGCAGGACGAGCAGTGTTTCCTTGTGCTGTATATCGGGTCGCTATGAGTTGGAAGTGACTTGATAGCACCTAACAACTAACAACAGGTCCCGTCATTTAGGTAGGTTATGTTCTTCTCACATCTGTCAAATGGGTATAACTATACTCACCTTAGGTTCTTAGGTGGCACAAATAGTTTTCAGTTCACTACTTACCTAAAGGTTGGCTATTCAAACCCACATAGTAATGCTGCAGTATAACTTTGCTTCTGTAAAGATTACAGCCAAGAAAGCCCTATGGAACACTATAAAGCGGTTCATAGGGTAAAGTAGCACATGGGATTGGTGTGAGTCAAAACTGACTTAATGACAACTTTTTAAAATCTTTTTTTAACACCCATAGAATTGACCATTATGTCCAAAGGAGTTGACACCATGAAAACCCTTATCTCAGGCATACTTTATTTGGTCAGTGTTCATTTTAAAAATTTTGAATTTGAATCCCTCTCTTTGGAGTATACCCAACAATTTAATATTCAGTAGTTGTCTGATTTTACTTTCTGCTGCTTCAGGAATTTTAGTTTGTTAACTTAAAACTTTTTGTTTGAGGAGAATAGCCAGACATGCTGCAAGGAACATATTAATCTGCTTTCATCCCTTGGCCCTAGAGAGACTTGATAGGCAAGGATTAATGTCAGAGCTGGTTCTGGGGACAGGACTCTGAGACAGTCTAAAGCCCTAGGTAAGAGTGAGGATGACCCTCAGAAACAGACCTTCATCAGAGGAATATTGGTCTGGTCCTCAAGGGTATGACTTTGTGGCATCAACCACAGGAATTATGGTATTTCAGGAAGATCTGACCCTGCGCCATGTTTTGAGAACATCTCTACCTGGTTCTATGATCAAAATTATATCTTTTCTGAAGACCAACAGACAACCTTTATTTTAATTAATCACAATAATCAGAAAAGCTACCATTTATGGTAGTGGGGGAGACAGACAAAAAACAACCAAAAAATATATAAGCTGGAACTTGTGTGAGGTTGAAATCTGTCAGAGAAGGAAAACTCAAACATTTTCCACTAAAACGAATGATAGAAAAGTGGTAAGACTGCATCCTATCACAGGCAGAAATAATGCAAAACCTGGAAAAACAAGGCAGTCCAATTGAGTTCTGGTTTTCACAGGCTTTACTGTACGTATATTCTATAGTATGCTAAACTGGTGAGTTCTATGGAAAACAAGGGGAAAAAAGAGTAGGATAAAGGGACTTTGAGTAAGTTGCAGTATGCAATGAGGGCTGGAGTTCATTGAGGAGAAATTGGAGCTAGGACTTAAAAAGTGAGGTTGTTTACCAAGTGGGTACCTGGAGGAAGAGCTTTCCAGGAAACCTAGATAGAGCTCAGCAAAATCTTTGGGGCAGAAGCATGCCTGATGTGTTCGAGAACTCCAGCATCCTGTCATGGAGGAAGGCCTCAGTAAGAACTAAGTGATATAACCCACAAAGCTGGTCTCAAAGAACACTGTGAATTCTGATGACTTGGGCATTTTTGTCATTTTATAATTTCTGTGAGGTCATTGAAAGAATTTCATGATCTGACCTAAGATATGACCTACAACAACTTTTTCATTCATTCAAATTCATTTCTTGTGAAAATGCATCCTTGAAAAAGAGCCATAGATGCAGCATGGTACATTCGGCAGTGTCACTTGAGGAGTATGCACTAGCTTTCTTTCCATGCCAAATGATAGTTGTGGGAAGTAGCAGTTGTTCTCCCCAATAACAGATGAGGAAACTGAGTCTGAGTCTGGATAAGGTACTTCCCATAGACATGCCATGCTAGAAAGTGGCAGAATTCAGCTCCAACATGCATCCACAAGATTTTTTTCATGTTTGTGGTTAACACCCTTTATTGCACAAATATTATGTGCCAGATGCTATTCTAAAGCTGCCCAAACAGTCCTCTCCTTCCTTGTCAGTACCTCCATCTTTTTTTTCCATCTCTTCCCCATTGTTCAAACCTTGTTCTGAGCAATTGCATTCATGGGACATAAGCAGGGTAGTCACATGTCCCTTTTTGCCATGAGCAGTTGGGTTTATATCACCTGTTCTCTTGACTTCATTATTACTGTTTTCCCTTTCACTCTCAAACGTGTACCAGTTTGAAGGATTAATTACATGTCCATCCCAGATAAAACATCCTCAAGATATTCAGAATAAGCTAACATCCTTCATTAGTTCTCTGGCTGATACTGTCCATGAGCTCAGGTGAATGTTATAGACCTGGACACTGCCCTTTAGGAGTTTATGTTCTAATTTTATTCTAAAGGCTGGCCCAAATATCCTACTAAGAACTTGTCCATTTCCAAAATGATGTGGGATGGGATAGGCAGACGTAATATGTAATTTATCAACCCAGGCAGGGGTGCCATACAGTTGTGTATCAGCTGGAAGAAGGAAGGATTTCACTCCCCACCTCTGTTCTTACTTCTGCTGCAGGTTTGGTTCTGCTTATGAACTTGCTAGATGACCTTTTAAGGCTTGTCATTCCTATGAGTTGCTTCCTTTTCTGTACAAGGAAAAACCAGCTGCCACTGAGTCAGTTAGTCAGTTCCAACTTGGTGACTCCACATATGTCAGAGTAGAACTGTGTTCTATAGGATTTTCAATGGCTGATGTTTCAAAAATAGGTCACCAGGCCTTTCTACAAAGGTGCTTCTAGGTGGATTCAAACTGCCAACCTTTCAGTTAGCAGCCAAGCATGTTAACCATTTGCACCATCCAGGAACATAAAAGGAGGGTGTGAGACCATGTTATCCCCAAAGCCCTTGCCACTGCACATGCATGATTGTAGAAACATGAGGGCAGAAGCTCTTTGGTCCAAATGTCTTTGGTTGAAATTCCCCTCTGTGAAGTCAAACAGTGATTCTTCACACACAGCCAGGACTGTAGATTTGTTCCTGAGATCTAATAAGGTGTATGTAAATAGCTCTCTCCTCCTGCTCTCCCAGTCATCAGCCTCCTCAATTACAGAGCAGGAGCTTTGCCAGTTCCTCCGACTTCTAGAAATCCACTGCTCCACTCCAGCAAAACAGGCATTAAGAAACCTATAAATAATCATCTTATTCCCACATCTCTGCAATAACAGAGAGGCTGGTGCTGTGAACAAACAAATTGACAATTTGTAGACAACTCAAATGAATATTGAATGTTGACCCTTGAAAGTTACATTTGGAAGTAAAAGTAGCATGTTTTTTTAAAATAATGGGAAGAAGACTCAAAGACAATCTCTCTTCCCTTGGTTCCATTTTAAGCTGTGGCTTTAATTCCTTTCCTAGCATAAGGCCCGTGCCTAAGCTTCTTTTCTTCAGATGCTGAAGCTAAACTTGAGAAAGGAGGAAGAAACCCTTTGGGTCCCTGAACTGTGGGATCCTGTCATTTCTCAGTAGCAGACTTGAGCTGTATAAACACCCTGTGTTATTTAAGCTTCCTCTGTTGAATGAAAAAGAAGCTCTCTTCTTTCCTCCCAATTTTCTTTCAAAAACAGAAAGTATAGCCAGAGTTGGAGGGTGGGAGTGGGATCAGGAGACAGTTGTCATGAATTTTCATTACTGCCTTCACTACAATGTTTTAAGGACTTGCTGATTATAGTTTAAAAAATAAAGAAAAACAAAAACAATGCAGATGAATACTGCCATGGACTTTGAATGTTCTCAGTTATTCTTAGAATATGACCTCTGCTTGTGCTCTGTAGACAGAAATGAATACCACTCTCCACAGACAGTACTACTGTAATTGATAATTTTGCACATTTGAAACTGAAGTATGGCCTGAGTTTGTACAGGTGGCAAGGAGAATTCCTTCTGTAAGGTGAAAGAGAGACTTTCTTTAGTAGAAGAAAGAATTATTTAGAAATTTCCATACAGCCTGATGTGAAAAATTGTCATTTTTTCGGCCTAATAACTAGTAGTAGGCTCGTGATTGGTCCTCACAGTATCTCACTTAATCCTTACACAACTTAGAGAGATGGGCAGATGGCAAATGGGTACCATTACTGTCAAAAGAATTCAGATATGAACGTGAAGCACTGAGAAGGTTCATCCTTCTTTAAAATCATATAGTCAGGGATGGAAAGGGCCAGATTTCATACCTGCTAGTGTCTTCTCTCCATGCTCTTCTTGTTAGATGCTGTCAAGTCCATTTTCGCCTCATAATGACCCCATATGATAGCATAGTACTTTCTCATAGGATTTTCTATGCTATCACCTTCACAGGAACAGATCTTTCTTGCAGAGAGCCACTAAGTGGATTCAAACTGCCAAGCTTTCTGTTTGTAGCTGAGGACTTAACCATTGCGCCACCAGGGCTGCTTAGCTCATGCTAATAGTAAGTTATGAAACACTAATATCACTTAAATGCCACTGGTTTCAAAATGATGATTAAATCATTTTTCAAATTACCATATTTTCCTTGTGTAGGATGAAAGAAAGTTTTCCTCACTTCACTGAATAAGCTGAATCTGCAGACACATGCATTCAAATCAAAATAATGTAGGATAGAACATAAAAACAAATAACTCAGCCTGTAATTAAGTTCTCAGATTTTCCATTTGAAGCCTAGATAATGATGTGCTGTAATTATTATAAAAATAACAATCTATTACCACCACTATGAAATTAACAATTATTACAGAATTCATATTGGCTTGAAACGTCTTGTTAAAATACCCCCTCAATCCTCCATTATTTAAACAGTAGTAGAAATCAATTTGTGTGGAAAATTACATAGACCACATGATCTGATTAGAGATTTTTTTTGGGAGAAGTGTAGTAAACAGTTGGATTCAGTGAAAATAATTTTTTACCTAAAAGTCAATGCTGCTCCTCTCCCTGCTAAAAGGAATGAACTGGCTATATTTAGAATATGATTGTAAAAATACTCAATTATTGCAAATAGGCAACGGAGGGTGTAATACGTCAATAAATATCTATATTCTCACTATGTTCACATACCTACTGTCTGTAATCACTTAGCAAAAGAAACAAACACAAATCTACCCACAAGCCTGAAAATTTGCCTTTGTTGGAAAACTGTGCCAGAAATGTTTGTTTCACTGAAGCTCACAGTAACTTGAAGAGTATCTGAATTTTTTTTTTTTTTTTTTTGAGGCAGTCATTTTCTTTATTGAGTGAATTGGCACTATCAGGTGGACACACAATGACAAGTATAGGTGAAAAACATAAATGTCTCTTTTGGTTCAACCCATTAACCAAAAACATAAGACACTATAACTTTGAATTTTAGAAGATACTGGCATGAGTATGGGCAAGTCTTGGTGATGCAAATGGTCATAACTTGAGCTGTTGACAGAGCTCATCACTAAAAGCCAGGGGTGGATTACTCAATAAGCAAGGTAAGCATAGGCTTACTTATGCTTACTTCCTAATCTGTAGGAACCAATTTCACATTTTTTTTCACCACATCAAAGATTCTGCTTCTCAGTATGTCTGGCATCTCTCTCCCAACTCCACAGCACCTTCCTATAGGATCATAACTTTTTTCACATTTACAACTGTTCAGTACAGATTAATAAGTAAGCACAAGTAACTCTGTGTCTACCTTGCTTGCTGGGTACTCTGTCCTCATCGAGGATTGTAAATTTGAAAAGAGGCTTTGATTCTGTAGGAAGATGATGTGGGATTGTGAGAAAGACAAATGCTAGCCAAACCTATAAGCAGAACTTTTGATGTGGTGAAAAAATGTGAAATTTTTCACTATAGATTAGGAACTAAGCACAAATAAGCCTATCCTTACCTTACTTTTTGGTTAATCCAACACTGCTAAAAAGTGCACACTAGTAACGTGCCACTGGGACACGGCCCTTTTCCTGCCCTGGCCTTTGGCTTTGACCTCCAGAAGGCAGACCTCACAAGACTCACTGAGGAAATGGTGGACCAACTTTAAGCAACAGCTTCAGAATTTTGGGGGTAGAGTAAGTATGAACCTTGAATGGCAGTGCATGAATTCAGAAATATCTACCATGATTAATTGAACAGTTCAGTCATGGAATTACTTCTTTAGAACAGGAAAGAGTCCTTTTTGATCAAAAAAGGATTTTTAATCCAGAACCATCATTATAAATTCAAACTCCAACCATCCATTTCTGATATATGCACATATACAAGCATTATAACACCCCTCAAAAGAAAAAAAAATCATCATGAAACAGGGAGACAAGTAACATGGCTCTGTTTAGAGTGAGAAACTAGGTAAAGGCTTTAAACAAAAATTTGCAAGCATGTCTTTGGACCCATGTGTACTATATGACATTAATTGGGTCCATCAAGAAGTTGGATGTTGGATCTGACAACACTAACTGCAATGTGATGTCTTGAAAATAGACTGTGGTCCACTAAACCAAACACAGTGAAACAAGCAACAGCTTGGGATCATGGCCCCTGCATCAATATGAAGAATTTTCTTTCTGCATTGGGATTATAACCTGCTAATTAGATTTAAGTTCAAAACCAAGAGAGAAAAAGATATAGTCATAATACTGAGACCTTGGTGGGGGAGGGGAAGACCTTCCTATTTAAAGCAACCAATCAGATTCTTCCCAGGCAATGACAAAATAGAATAGCTTATTTATGCAGAGGCTGGGTGTGATAAATTCTGTCTCAATGTACTCCTAAATAGCAGGAGGCATTGGACACCGAAAGGAAAATTGGGGTCAGATTGGGGAAGATTACCACCTGCAGAGGCTAAATGCAAAGGCTGATAGCTCAGTCATAAACAGGTCCACAAGGGCTCATTTTCTATTCTCCCTCGCAGCAGTACACAGAACCACGTCTGTTTCTTCCAATATTACACTCCAGGATTCAAGTTAAGATTTCATGTCTTATGACTCTGTGCCTTGTAGAAATTGCTTTGTCAACTGAGTTTCATGGGTCTAGGAAGATAGAGAATGTAAGCTTTTTAATTGTTATTTCATTTTTATGGAGCTTCTTTGGAGTTAACTTTCCATTGTCTCTTTGATCCATCTATCTGAGTTTAGGAAGTTGCAAGGTACAGGGAAAAAGCCAGTAGTTGTTGAGCCAATATTATGCATTATGTCCCTTTCCCCTATCATCTCCTTCCTATGTGAGAAGTGACTGGAGACACAGCTATGGTCATCTAAGGAGTTGGGCCATGTATGGCTTTGTTTTTCTACATTGAGCTTTCCAGAGAAGATGATAGACT
>NW_006921731.1:5813761-5814261 GCF_000298275.1 Orycteropus afer afer
CCTTTCCTTAACTTTTACAATAATGGACTAATACAATATTTGTCCTTTTGTGATTGACTTATTTTACTCAACATAATGTCCTCCAAGTTCATCCATGTTATGTGGTGTTTTGCAGATTCTACATTATTTTTTAGTGTTGCATAGTCATGGTGTCCCTGGTTTCTTTGTTACATATTATTTTCTGTGCTGAGCTCATTATGTTTATGAATCATGTTATAATTTCCTTTGTTGCTGTTGTTTTAGTATATGCTACTTGTCCTCTTCTTTATTGTGATGTGACGGTTTATAATTTTCTTTGAAGTTACCCTATGATTTATAATTTTATCACAGAGTTTAGAACAGTCCATTCTATCTTGCAACTCTCACCATTTAGAAGTTCTGTAACTACACAGTCTTTTCTATTTTTTTGTTTGTAGTTGTCCTCGCTTGCCAATTGATGTCTCTGGTTCCCTGTTTATAATTTTGTAAGCTCATATTACTTTGGATATGTCCATAGCTGT
>NW_006921731.1:5815976-5845088 GCF_000298275.1 Orycteropus afer afer
GACTAAAAAGAACTAGGAAGGAAGACCTGGTATTCTACTTTTGAAAATCAGTCAATGACAGCCCTATGGATCACAATGGTGTGAGCCACTCATGGGAATGGCCCTGGACTTGGCATTATTTTATTCCATGGTGCATGAGGTCCACATGAATGGGAACCAACGTCACAGCAGCTATTAACAACAATATTATGCAAGACCCATTTTGGGAAAAACTGGCAGGGAGAACCAGAAATGAGGAGGACACAGCCTTAGGCATCTAGATTCACATTTATTTTCATAACCCACTTCCATTCTGAAACTACAAGCTGAACACGGTTTCTGCAGAAAGGTTTTGCTGATGAGAATGAAGCTATGATGTAGCTGTGCCAGTCTAAAAAGAAAACAAGGCAGGAGGCTGATCTTGGGTTACTGAGGAAGGACCGAGTGGAGAACTCTACCCTCCAGTCCTGACTCAGAATCGGGGAATGAAGCTAATGTGATTTTTTTGGGTGGTGGGGGGTGGGGACAATAACATTTTTCTTGGAAATAAGAAAATTTATACAGATTGTTTATAAACTGATACATTTTTAGTCCATATTTATAAACATGGACTAAAACTCTATGTGAAAGAATCTAGATAATTGAGCTTTTTAGGTTAAATAATCAGGGTAATAATCTTACACTCTCTTTTTCTCCAGATGACATTTCCAGGGCTACCTTTTTAATGTCTGTAAAAGGAGATACAATCTTAGAACATTCAGTATGGAATAAAGATTTAGGAATGGAAGCTCTGGTGGCAAGCCTAAGGTACTTGACTGTCAACCAGAAGCCTGGTGGTTCAAACCCACCAGCCACTCCTCAGAAGGAAGGTTGAGCAATCTACTTCCATAGTGATACTGCCTTGGAAACCCAAGGAGGGGTCACTATGAGTCAAACCCGCCCTTTTAATGTCTGTAAAAGGAGATACCATCTTACAATATTCAGCATGGCAAGGAAAAAAGATTTAGGAATAGAAAGGAATAAAGAATTGTTCCTCAATTTTGCATCTTTTAATATTCTGGGAATGTGTCTGGAAGGGAATTGAATTATTTAAATTACTTGACAGAGGAATAAAGAAAAATCATGTACTTCTCTGACATAATATATATCAAATGACTACCAGCAGATAACTGAGGGATTAAGTCTGCACTATTAAAACTGTTTCTGTAAATTGTGTTATTTGGAGGTCTGTAATCATAGAAGCATGTTCATGCATATCCATAGCATCATCTCTGTTCTTTTTTGTGTTCTATCGGCATCTTGGTCAGCACACATACTTAACTGTACTTTGGAGCCATGTCAAGGGTCATAATTGATATATATGGAGACTTGTCATCTTCTCTGCAAAGGCAGATGTAGAAAAACAAGGCCATAGATTGCCCAACCCCTTACACAACCATAGCTGTGTCTCCAGTCACTTCTAATATAGGAAGGAGATGATAAGAGAAGTGACATAATGCATCTATTGTCAGTGGTTAAATGCACTTTAAAAAGAAATAGTTCTCTTTTTCCCCTCTTCAACATGTGAAATACTTAGGCACTGTGGTCAATGATCATGATAATGATAATGATATTAATAACCTCTTACTTTTATGCATTATGATTTATAAAGTGCTTTTCACTTATATTATCTCTGACCCTTGCCACATCCTGCACAGTGAGTGCTATTAGCTTCGTTTGCCATTAAAAAAAAAAAAAAAAAAGGAAGATTTTATGGTAGATTCCATCACTCAGTAGCCAGTGAACAGCTTCTGACCCAGAGAGCAGACTGCATAGTGTGTTTAAAAATTGTGAATGAGTGACCAACATTTATATTTCTTTTTAAAAATCTGCATTTGCCACTTCTCTTTGACAATGTTGAGGCCTAGCCACCATTATATTAATTAGGAATAACCCTCTTTAGAGAGGGCATGAATGCTTCAGTTTGTCACAGTCCTGCTGTGCCCTATTACCCATTGTTTTTGTTCTTATCAGCAGTCCCCCTGCTTGCCCCTGACTCATGGTGACCCCATGCACAACAGGTTGGACTGTTGTGAACATAAGGTTTTTATTTTCTGATTTTCAGAAGTAGAGGGCTGGATCTTTTTTCCTAGTCCATCTGACTCTGAAATCTCTAATGAAACATGCTCAGAATCATAGCAACTTTATAAATGGTACAACAGAGGTGTGTGGCCTCCTTTAACTTCATGAAGGAGAAAGAGAATCACAAGCAGCATCAGCCCAAAGCTAATTTCTATGAAGTAGATGTCAGACATACCTCTTCTCTCAACCTTTTTACCAGTTCTGACACTACTTGTCCCTCCCATGGGCACTCTACTTTTCTGATGGGTTCAATAATTCATTGCACTAGCCCCACAGAACTCACAGAGAATACAATTATGGGCTTTATTAAGGAAGTAATAGGTTACAATTCAAGATCAGAAAAAAATCAGGATATAGTTATTCAATCAAGGCAGCTTCCTTCTCAGACATATCTGCAGGCAGGCCTCTCTCTTGTACTTGGTCCCTCAGCTTCTCATGCCTGTTGGACCTCTTGGGCCAGCCCAGACTCTGCCTTGCTTGAGAAAGTGTTACAAAGCTCTTAAACTGTGCCAATAAGGGTCTGGAGAACCACACTCTGCCAGTAAGCCTCAGCACAAAGGTGCTCAGCTCTCACTCCATGGCCAGGAAGCCCATCACACAATCTCTTGCCAGTATCCTGGTCCTGTTATCTCTGATGCTGCCATTTCTCTGCTGTTGCTTCTTGCCATCTCTCACTGTTTCTGATATTACAGTTCTCTGTCTCCTGAGGTTAGAAGGTTTCCAGCACAGTAACCCTGGGTGCAAAGGATGTACTCTGCTCCCATGTCTTCTTCCCATCAATGAGATGGCTCACTTTAAGCCTATCAGGATGGCAGAACTGACCAATCCCCTCATTAGGGTTCCATATACTTCATTTGCATGACCACATCTCCACAAGGTGACATCAATCTTGTCTGCACTATTAGCAAGCTGTCCAATCCCCTTGGTGGGTCATAAGCACCTCATTTGCAAAATCACACTGACTATGATTAGAAGGGCCATATTAAGTAATTCACTATACCACAGAAACAAATAAGCCTCCACTGAGAGATGAGTGGTGGTTGTGCGTTTAGTGGATTGGCCAAGAATCAAATCCACGCAGATATTTAGGACTCTACTACAGAGCAACCATTGCCCTCTATTGTCCAATACTGCCCTCTTTTCTTCATTAGGCTCTTTGCCTGGCTCCTTTAACCACTAGAGTTTGCAGCTAGTTCTCCAGGAAGTAAAGAAACATGCTTAATGTCAAACAATTAATAAATAGCGGAAGCAGAAATTTAAACCAGACCTCTAGCACCAAGCCTAACCCTAGTTTTATCTCTATGGCAGTGGCTTTCAAACTTTAATGCCCATTACTATGACCTGACTTAGATCTTGGAGTCCTAGGACTTAGCATTTTAGACAATGGTCCAGGGATGTGATTGATACCAATCATGTCTCCTTAGAAAAAATTAATCTGTGATAAAATGCAAAGAACACTATCCTAGGGAGTCTGGAAACCTGAAGTTGCCTTGGTCCTATGGCTAATGTAGTTCCTGTGCTTTTCTGTCTGTCTGTCATTGGATCTTCAAGTATTTGGGCACATACAGAGTTATATGCTCATCACCTGGGTGATATAACTTTATGGGAACTTAAATTCACTTATCTTCTGTAAAATGCATTGGTTATATTTGCCTTCACTATGCCACTTGGATATTGTGAGATTTTACTCATTCATTCAGTCATCAAATATTTATGGAATGCCTACCTGGTAAAATGCACTATGCTTGGCTGTGGGGATTCAACATGATGATTAAGAAGTGGTTATTCAGTTGAGCTGTTCAACTCCTGAATCCAAATGAGACTGAACTGTGGTCTTGGATTATTCAAAGGGTAATCTGATATTTAACTTATGTTGGTCAGCACTGTCTTATTTAGAGTCATCATGAAAATCATGCTTTTCATGGTATACATCAAATATTCCGATTCACTTAACTAAATATCTTCTATCCAAAAGTAGCCAAAAAATTTCATTTTTCAGGCAATGTATTTATTAAATTAGTTAACTAGTTGAATGCCAGATTTTAACACTAAATATTTCATCTGTTTCATGAGATTTCAAGTAGCTGAAATGCTTGCCTGTGTCGAGGAGAGTAATTAAATGAATAAATCAAAGTCATACTTTACAACTTCTCCACCATTTTTTTCTTTAGATTCTTAATGAAACCAAATGCAAATATAAGACCCTAGCCATGCCATCCTTAGGAGCTCTGATAGCATAGTGCTTAAAGGCACTTGACTGCTAATCAGAAGACCAGCGGTTCAAACCCACCAGCCACTCCTTGGAAGGAAGTTGGGGCAATCTACTTCCATAGTGATACAGCCTCGGAAACCCAAAGAGGGGTGGCTGTGAGTTGTGTTTGACTTGAGGGCACATAACAACAACAACATGCCATCCCGAACATATTGAAAGCTCACTTTGTCCTTACCACTTAAGATATGGTCCCAGGACCAGCTGTATCAGTACCTCCTGTGGTTTTGCTAGGAATGGAGATTTTCAGGCCTGATTCTCATCTCCAGTTCATTCCTAGCCACATTAAAATGTGAGTGGTCCTGGACTGGATTCCTTATTAACAATTCCCTAAATGTGACTGTTTTCATCTCACATTCATATGTAAGGATCTTTAGATACAAAAAGGAGCTTTGGTGGCACTGACATTAAAGCATTAGGCTGCTAATCCAGTTTGGACCCACCAGCCCCTCCATAGGAGAAAGATGAGGCAGTCTGCTTCTGTAAAGACTTACAGCCTTGGAAACCTTATGGGGTAGTTCTACGGTGCCCTATAGGATTGCTTTGAGTCAGAATTGATTCAATGGCAGTAGGTTTGGGGTTAGACACAGAAACTACCACCCATCCTGTTAGTTTGCCACACTGTGATGGCTTACATGTCATTCTGATATGTCACTGATATTTCAAATACCAGTAGAGGCACCCGTGGTGGACAGGTTCCAGTGGAACATCCAGACTAAGGTTAACCAGGTTAAAAAGCTTGGAGGTCTACTTCCAAAAACTAGCCAATGAATTAAAATTAGCCCAAACCCCATGAATAACAAAATAATGTTGTCTGCTGGGAAAATGATTAATGATCCTGAAGATGGTGTAGGACTAGAGAATACTTTGCTCCATGACACATAGGGTCACACTAAGTTGGGACTAACTTCCTGAACCTAATAAGAGATGAAGAGATACTAGATAGTAAGAAGTACAATGTGCTAGGGGACAATGTTGATGTTTTTTAATGAATTTTCCCTTATTTAATAAGTAAACCTAGTAGGGGAGAGCAGATGTGCAGATAATATTTTTGAAAAAGATAAAGAACAAAATATTTTCTTATGAATGCATAAAGATTATTGTTGGGTTAATCTTTATAAATTCATAAGAAAATATTTTCTTCTTTATCTTTTTAAAAAATACTTTCTGCATGTCTGCTCTACCCTACTAGGTTCATTGGATTAAAGATATTAATGCTTGATTTTTCATATGTATCACCCACATCTTCCTCATTTTTAGAATTTGTTTATAATGTTTAATACAACTTTCATGTTTTTATGCAGCAAAATCATGGTATATTTTTTTATTTATTATTTCTTCTTTTGTTTTTGTGTCAAGGACAATGGTTCTCAGCTTTGATTATGCATTGGAATCACTTGAGTTTTGAAAACTATTGAGGCTTGACTTTCTCCCAACTACTCCTCCCCCAACATCATGATTTGATTAGTCTGGGGTCCCACCTTGGCATCAGGATTTAGAAGCTCCTCATGTCACTCTATTGGGCAACTAAGTCTGTGAATCACAGCCTTGGGAAGCCCTTCTCCATAGGAAGATCAGATAATATTCAGCCACATATGCTTCTAATTGTTTCATGGCTTTATTCTTTCCCTCTCCCTCAACTTAATTTAGTATAATCTCTGAATATGAACTCAACTCAGGACATTTTTCAACTAATTTTGAATAATATGCTCAATTCTTCTTTCTATCTATAATTTATCCTCATTGGTAAATTTGCTTTATCCTTTCATTTTAGTCTCAAAAGATAACTGATCTCACAATCAAATTCCAGATGACTTCCTTCACAATAAGCAGCCCTTGTGGTGCAATGGTTAAGTCCTTCACTTAAATGAAAGATTAGTGATTTGAAACTACCAGCTACTTCAAGAGAGAAAAAAAAACCCTGTGATCTGCTCCCATACAAATTAAAACCTACAAAATTGATGGAACAGTTCTACTCTTCTCTGTATCTCTTGTTAGGCTCAGGAAGTTAGCCCCAACTCAGGGTGACCCTATGTGTTATGGAACAAAATGTTCTCTAGTCTTATACCATCTTCATGATCATTGACTTGGGGTCACAAAGGATGAGACAATAACATCACAGAAGTAATAAGTTCAAGAAATATCCTCTCTCAAAGAGTTCTAGGAACAACCAGAAAGGAATTCATTTTACTGTTTTCTTTGCAGTCACTATTGGAAACATAGCCTTTCACTGACTAAATTGGTTAATGATTAACTCAGTAAATTATTCAGCTTATATGGACTCATCTACAGTCTTGATAATAATCACTGGAAAGACTCAGTGGAAACTTCTTTCTCTGTCATTCCAGAGGCTCTAAAACTTTACTCTTCAACAATTGCTCTATAATTACAACCCTTGCACTTGGTCTAATGTAGTTTGTAAATGGGCAAATGGGCTGTCAGAGGAAGCCATATCTGACAGCAGGCATTGCCATGGTTTAGAGGAAAATCAGAGATCTTGACTGTACATAATACAGCCCTAACTTCAACTTGGAAGAAATGGAATTTGCCCTTTCCCTGTAAAAGCACATGACAGCACTGCAAAAGGCTTTTCAACTTTTGCATAATTTTTCCAGTTTTCCATACATCACTAGATTGGCACCCAGTCCTAAGACTTTATAAGCTTGAGATGCCAGGCTCCAGCTATTGTTATAAATAATAATTTTCAGCCTCACTTTGAACTCACTTGATATACAAACTCAGAGGACAAATGGAATATATTTTCCTCTAAATAAATGCTTGACTGGCTTTCAGACTTTGAACTCTCCAGCTTCATCACATTCCATGATTCAAGAACAAATAGAATTTTTGGCATTTTAGCTTGAAATTTGTGGTAAAAGAAAAAAAAAAAAAGAAAATCTCTGACATTCAGGGCATGGTAACCTAACCTAGACTTGTGGTAATGTCCAAATGTAGAATTTCTCCAACAAGGCCCTGAACCTTTGCTATCCATTCTCACAGAATAAAACAAGTTTCCACAGATATTGCACTGTTTCATATGTATAAGATGCCCAATAAACCCATCATCCTTATAAAACACCAGTCTTACTGACATCTACCTTTATATTAGACATGCTATGTTGCTTAAGTTTGATGTTTGCAGCTAAAGTAATCTGGTGACTCAAGAATGAAATTAATCATTCAAACAATACAATCTGATAAATAGGTATTGAACATTAAGCACATGTAAAACCCCATGCAAAGGACTGTAGGAGATAGGAATATGAATTGGTGAAAATTCTGCCCATAAGAGGTTTTCTGTTAGGGTCAGGACAAAAAGATAAAGGAAAGCAATGATTTCTTGTAAGATGTGCCAAAAAATATTTTAAGAGTTCATAAATACATATATACACAGCAACATGAATGAAGAACAAACATTTTTGAGTGATGCAGCTATACACAAAAGAGTACATACTATATGATTCCATTTATAGGATATGCAAGAAAGGTCTGACCAATCTATGATGATCAAAGTCAGAATAGAGGTTATCAGAGAAGGGGAAAGGGGGACTTTCTTAGTCATGGTAACATTCTGTATCTTTATCTGGGTGACAATTATTTGAGTGTACACAATAGCCAAAATTCATCTAAATACACCTAGGATGTGTGCATTTTACATTATGTAAATTATATTTCAAGGCATCATTATAGAGAAAATAAGTGTTAGTAGTTCAAAGATAGTAGGAGTGTTGGGCAAATTTTCCAAGAATTAAAGAAGGTGGTGGCATTAAAATGGGCCTTTTTGGATGAATAGCATTTAAGGAAGGTCATTTCTATTGGAAGGAAGAAGAAAACAAATTGTAGGGGGTGTCTGGTGAAGGGTCAGTAGTTCAATGAGTCTTGCACTCACAGAGTACTTGTAGATATAATAATAGAACTACAGTGTGGAAGAGATTGAAGGAAACTTGGAGCTTATATTTAATTCATCAGGTAAGTAAGGAGCCATTACATTCTTTTAGTCAGAAAAATGATAGAATTCTGGCTGTGCTTGGGAAAAAATGAGTCTGGCCACAGAGTGCTCCATGAATAGGAATAAAGAAAGAAGAGATTAACAGAGATGTGTTAAGAAGCTCCTAGAATTTCCAAACAAGCAAAATCGGTGGTAGATCAATTGAAAAAAGAGCAAAGGAATGGAAAGAAGGATACTCTGTGTAAGAATTAGGAGATCTTGTAGTGCTGTGGTTAAAACATTGGGATTCTAACCAAAAGTGAGGGTTTGAACCCATCAGCTGCTCCGCAGGACAAAGATGAGACAGTCTGTTTCTGTAATGACTTACAGTCTTGTAAACCTAATGGGGCAGTTCTACTTTGTCCTATATGGTCACCATGAGTCAGACTTGACTTGATGGTCGTCAGTTTGGTTTGGCCTTAGAGTTAGGAGTCCTGGGTAGTGGGAGTGTTTAACATGTTCAGCTACTAACCAAAATGTTTGAGGTTCAAGTCCACTCAAATGTGTCTTGGAAGAAAACCTGACAATCTATTTCTGAAAATCCAGCCACTGAAAATCTTTGAAGCACAGTCTACTCTGACATGTATGGGATTGCCATGAGTTGGAGTCAACTAGACCACAACTATTTAAGTGGTGTACAAAATGTCTCTAAGTTGGCTGGTTGTGGAATGTAATGGATTCAGAGAAGCCAAAGGCTGTAATCATGGCTGACTGGAAAAAGAATAGGTCTGGGATTGAATACTGTGGATGTTAAGTTAGAGAAAAACCAAGGCAGGCTATGAACACATTTTGAATACACAGGGCACAGTCAGTGAAGCTTTTGGAAGATTCTGCTTTCTTTGAGTAATTTTGACATCCAACCCTTAACTGAGCCCTTTAAAATGACCAATCAAGGAAAGAAACAATGTTCAGACATCTTTTTTGTGCTTTCTTCTCCTTGATATTATGATGACTCAGCTTTCAAACCCTTCAAAGCAATACAAACATTTATTCAAAGAGCATACCCTGAAATGATCTACCATTTTGTTACAGACACAGTCCAATTTAGTGGTAATAGCATGACAATCTTAGAAAAACTGAGACATCCAAACACTTGTCCATATTATATTTAGAAAGTAAAGGGGGCAATTTTATTGAGAGAGATTGTTGTATTGGGTGGTTTGTGGTGGGCAACAGCAATCTAAAACCCTGGTAGGCATTGAATCTCTACTATCCTCAAGTTATAGTCATGGACAAATCATTTTCATACTGAATTTAACTTCCTCTTCTGAAAAGGAGGATAATGATGTCTACCTTAGAGAGTTATTTTGAGTACAAACTAAATTAATTGGTGTCAACATGCATTATAAACTGCAAATCATTGAATAAAATTGAGTAGTTTTTATTCCATTTCATAATAGTGGAGTCCTTGTATTCTGTGGAGTCTTTACTTCCTTTATCATTGAATGTGTTCCCAGAACACTTCAAAGGCAGATCAAACACTTCAAAGATTAATTTGTGATTGACTTTCCCCTTCCTCAAAAGGATATGTGCCTATATAAGAGTGAGGGAGTATGGTAACTAATAAGGAAGAAGTGGAAAAATTATTGACATCGTAACTGAATGCTCATTCTAGGGGATTTTCTTTCTCTTAGTCTGCCATCCTATGTCCTAGCTCTCTTGGACATTACAGAAAGAAGTTGCTGAGCTTTGCTCAAGGGAGCCTTTAGTACCTGGACTACAGTCCTGGCAGGGGGCAAACACAACTTTGTGAGTCTGATGAGGCCGATGTCAGGATTGTCAGATCAAGTTCTGTGACTGCTACCATGACTAAAGAGTGCCACGGAGGCTCCCCCGGGAGAAGCTTCTCAGAAGCACAGCCTGCCAGTATGTGCCTTTGAGTGTTACTCCGGCGTTGCTCTAGCTGTTGCTGTCACTTCTGCCTCAGGTTCACATGCTGTGTAGACAGAGCAACACCATTGTTCAGGTTGACCAACCCTGTCACCACAGCAAGTGGACTGCTATGAGAGGGTCCCCAGTTAGGTATATTCATGTCACCTGTCTTCAAGTCATGCTTTAAAATCCAGGTGGTTCCCCCTATGTCCCCAGCAGGTGATATGTTTCTGCAAGGCCATGTGTAGAGAGAATTTCTGTAAACCAAATTCTATTTTTTTATCTGTTTCCTTTGGAACTTGAGAGCAGCTTCACTTCTGAAATATACATATATGTATTTTTGTAGGGGGTGATAGCTAGCACTTCACTATTGCACCATAGAACCACCACGGGGACTTACCAGGCACTTTAGAATTGCTACTCTAAGTGAAAGCTGTTCAACAAGGGAAAGCTTTGTGTTTCTGGGCTAAGTGGTTGACTACATGTGATCAATTCTTTTTCATATATCCCTTTTAGAAGTTCACATCTCCCTTCCTGTTTGGAAAGAACATGTCTGTAAATGTTCTACTTCCTAATTTCTGCATTACTCCTATCCATGTTTTTCTGCTAACTGCTATTGGGAAGAAGTTTCAAAAAAATAAGCCCAGAATTTGGAATGTCTTAAATCTTTTGGAATATTGTCATGACATTACCATAAGGGCTATTTCCATAATCAAGGGGAAAGACAATTTCAAGGTATGCTTTTTGAGAAAAGATTGCATCTTATAGATACAAACAGTTTTAGTGGATATAATTCTCGAGGTTTTCATGGTATGTATGCATCATCAGGTGGAGCTTGTTGCTTTTCCTTGGTGCAAGGTTGAATGTTGGACACTGGGAGGTTTGTGCAGCATCAAGTCAGTTGGTCAGTTAGTGCATGAGCTGAGCTGATTTCCTAGCCATCATATAACCATTAATCTAAGGTCTTTTCATGCATACGTACCTATTTTACGGGGAAGAATTCTATGCTAAAGGTGTATATGTGATTAAGAGATTCTCTAGAACATTTGAACATCCTTATCTTGAATGTCAGTGGTAAAATTTTTGCTTTCCATATGACATAAAAGCC
The DNA here is from genome assembly GCF_000298275.1 of Orycteropus afer afer. Lineage (NCBI taxonomy): Eukaryota > Metazoa > Chordata > Mammalia > Tubulidentata > Orycteropodidae > Orycteropus > Orycteropus afer. The sequence continues at coordinate 5,827,314 of NW_006921731.1, forward strand.
AAAAAAACAAATTCTCTGCCATAGAGTTGGATCCAACTCATAGCAACCCCTCCTTGGGTTTCTGAGGTGGTATCACTACGGAAGTAAATTGCCCAACCTTCCTTCCAAGGGATGGCTGGTGGGTTTGAACCACCAGCCTTCTGGTTATCAGTCAAATGCCTTAGGCACTATGCCATCAGAGCTCATTATGAGATACTGGGTTTGATATCCAGCCAATACATCTCCTGTGCACCTGTCTGTCAGAGGCAGCTTGTGAGTAGCTATGACACTGAGCAGGTTTTGCAGAGTTTACTCTGCAAAAGAAAGGCTTAGCAATTTACTTCTGAAAATCTATCAATAAAAACTCTATGGCCACAATGGGGATGGTGCAAGACCAGGCAAAATTCCCTTCCATTGTGTATGAAGTCACCACGAGTTGGGGGCTGACACTATAGCAGCAAACAACAATAACATCTTGAATTTCATGTGGCTCTTACATATTTTTAATGATAAAATTCCTGAAGGAGATTATGCAATTTGGAATGGAACATCCTTTTAGCTGCTGCTCTGATTTAAAGGAGCAGATTTCTGCTAATTCATTTCACTGAGCCTTGATCCCAGGAATTTTTCTACCATGTTCTCAACCAATTGTCTTCATAACATTTAGAATGAATATGTATTAATTTATCAAATATATACAGTGTGTTTACTATGTCCAGAAACATTTAGACATTTTTTAAAACAAAGATGAAGAACCCAGAATCCTTCTCTTTAAGTAGTTCAAATCAGAGTTGAATAAGGGATAGAGACAAAACTAGCCATCTTTCCATCTAGGTTGTCTTACTGAGACTGAGGGAAAGTCTGGGGCCTGGGAGGCAAGGTAAGAAAAGATGTTACAGAAAAAGTGAGGCTCAACTTAAATCTTGAAGGAAGAATAGAAGTTTATCAAGTGGGCAAGATAAGGAAGGGTATTTAGGGCAAAACATAAGCATGCATGAAAAGGAAAGACCTATAATTAGAATTTATCGTAAATCTATTGTGAATAAATCCCTACTTTAAAAATTTGCTGGTTTTGATAATGTAGGATATTTTCAAAGTTATGAATAAATCAAATGTCCTTTTTTTGTGTCAGAATGAATCAGCTTTCTAGAAGCATCTCTATAGGTTCCTTATAAAGATTTGCAACTAGTCGGGTGTTACCTAGAGGACCTTAGGCCTTAGATCAGTATGAACTACTCCCCACAAGGATAAAAGTAATTATCTACTGAAGATACTACATGAAAAAGCACCAGGGCAGTGCATAGTTTTCAGTTGAGAAATAATGAAGTTCATCTTAAACACTAGTGACGATATCATGTAGAAAAGTTAATTAAAGATGTCATCTCATTAAAGAGTTAAGCTGGTGTGACAGCCTCATGTCTCAAATTTCTTGATGAAATGGACACAGTGTTTAACATCTCTCAAGTTCTGCTTGGCTTCAGCTAAGTTTCAGAGTCATTAGAGAGATTTAATCTGTGCAAGTTTTCCTGGTCCATTTTCCAGGATTTTGAAGTCCTATCTACTCAATTCTGGTTGTTACTTTAGGAATTCTTCTTTTATTCCAGAAGACATCTATAGCTAGGTTGTCCTATGTGGTAGACACTAGGCACAAGTAACCTTTTTATTTATTGATTTTTAATTTTTATTGTGATTTGGGTGAAAGTTTACAGAGCAAATTCACTTTCCATACAGTAGCTCACATACATTTTGTCTCATGTCATTGACTGCAATCTTGCACAATGCAACATCTCCCCTCATATGTCCTCCCCATAGTTACCTCTTCCCCGTGTTCTTCTCTCCCATGCACTCTTGCCCCCTGAGCTGTCTCCCTGCACATACACAGCTTTTCTATTCCCCCCAAGATTGATGTCTCCAAGGACTGTATCTACCTAGCGTAAATGTTCGTCTCATATGCCTGTCTTTTGTTTGGCTGGAAACCACAGGAGTGGGTTCAATTCCAGACCTGAAGGGCAGCTAGAGGCCATAGTCTCAGTGGTTCCATCAGGCTCTATCAGATCAGCAAGCCTGGTCTTTTTTTTTTTTTAATGATTTTGAGTTTTCTTTCAATTGTTCTCCCACTCTGTCCAGGATCTCCTACATAGATTCCCCTCCGAGTGATTGACAAATGGTATCCAGGCAGCATCTAGTTCTGGTCTCACAGTCTTATAGTCTGGGGATCACATGGTGTGGTGTACTAGTTGCTTGGACTAATTTGCTTCCATGCGTCTTTGGTTTTCTTTATTCTTCTTTGCTCTGGATGAGGAGAGACCCATCATTGCATCTAGATGACTGCTTGAAAGCTTTTAAGACCCCAGTCACTATTATAAGTAACTATTGCAATAGAAGTTAAATATAATGAGATATTCTATTCCTCAGTCCCACTAATCACATTTCAAGTGTTCAATCACCACATGAAGCTATTGCTACCATAATGGACAGTGAAGATATAGAATATTTCCAGTCATCACAGAATGTTCTATTGGATGGTGTTGTTCCCTTATTGCTGTGATTATCTGCAACTCTCTGTATTGTAGGAGTTTCTGTCTCAGGTACTGTTAGGCTATGCTCTTCAAGAGGGATTTCATATCTCCTACATACTTTTGAGGGAGCTCTGGTAGCATAGTGCCTAAGGCACTTGACTGCTAACTAGAAGGTTGGAGGTTCAAACCCACCAACCACTACTTGGAAGGAAGGTTGGGCAATCTACTTCCGTAGTGACACTGCCTCAGAAACCCAAGGAGGGGTCGCTATGAGTCGGGGCAGACTGGACAGCATATAACAACAACAACATACTTTTGGCTTTTATAGATAGAATATTCAATGTCTGGGCAATTTACCAATAACATTGAATGATTTGCAAGAAAAAACAAATGTAAAATTGAATACTAACCACTTTCACCCTTATTGGAAGTTTGACAATTTATTTAATGGTCCATTCTTTCAGTTTGAAATGGGAAAAACTTGGAAAAGTTCTTGTTATTTGTTTAGGAAACAGATTCCTAATTTGAAGAATGAGTAAGAGGGTATATGGCAATTTGGGTAGTGATGAGTAGTTGTTGGATGGATGAGGAGTGCTATTATCATTACATAATACTTTTCCAAGGACTGAAGCCACATATCTGACTCTAAGCCCTGGGTGGGTGATTAGTTTGACAATCCTCTATGGTCTGGAACCTAATCTAGCAAATGTGCATCAGAGATCATGGAATGATACAATGATCCATACACCTGGGAAAATTACAGGATGTCTAACCAGTCCAGTCACAGCACAGTTGAATTTCCCTCATGTGTGTCAGAGTAGAACTGTTCTCATAGGGTTTTCAATAGCTGATTTCTTGAAAGTAGATACCAGGCCTTTCTTCCAAGGCACCTCTGGATGGACTTGAACTTCCAACAGCTGCTAGGTATGTTAACTATTTGCATCACCCATGAACTTCGCAGGATATATGCTGTGTTCAGGTTTTGTAGAGTCAATTTTGACTCATAGAGACCCCATGTTACAGAGTAGAATTGCCCCATAGGATGTGTTAAGTTTTAATCTTTATAGGAGCAGATCTCCAGGTCTTTCTCCTACAAAGATATTGGGTGGGTTTGAACCATAAACTTTTCTGTTAGCAGGCAAATGCTTAACCATTGTACCACTGGTCTCTTTCACAGGATATATAGAACCTTTATACAATCTTAGTATGCTTATTATTTAACTTTTTGTTTACTTTTATACTTTTTTTTGTTGTGTGTAAAAATCATGATATAGAATAAGATTAGTTGTCCAGTTCTGAGCTGAAACCTACTAATTCTTTTGGGTTACTATTACATTCTCAGCCAAGTCATCTGAGTGTAACTCTACTCAATGAAGGAAGAGAGCAGTAAATGGATGTTTGGGTACAATACCATGTGCTAAGCACAGTGCTGGAGTTTCCACATATCTGATTTTATTCCAGAAGAGATGAGACCTGCAATGCTTTTTGAATACTAAATTAACAGAAGCATCTTTGCGAACAAAAAGCAAGATAGCGTATAGGACAAATTGTCATATTTTGTCTTAGGCTACTGGCAATGCCTATTGTTATACATACATCCCAAGGTCAAGGATGAAGGCACTGCTAATTAAGAAAAAGGCCTATTTATTGGAATGTAATTAGGTTGATGAGAATGAGCTGTAACCAAGGAAGCAAAAAAAATAAGTAAGAAGAAAAGGTCAGCTCAAAAGGGTCTTGTTGCTAAATCACAGGGCACATACAAAGAAATAAAGTAATAGGAATGTTTTGTATGGAAAGAAAATCAATGACCATTTTAGAAAATTTTGTTAGTGTCTCCTAACAGGCAATTTTGCATAGCAGACAAAATGAAACTAGTTTGGTCTGGTTTTCAGAAGCCGTCAGGAGTAATGTAGGACCAGAAAGGGCTCAGTATTTATAACTATGTAGTTGCAATTTATTTCTCCCTCACCCTAACCCCACAGTTCTACACATGTACACTCTGCTCTGCACACCAGCCTCATTGCTCTGATTTCAGTTTCAGTTTGTTCATCGATTCACCTAATTTGCAGCAGTATATGCTAATAGTCAAAGATTCTGGAACACAATTTCATATCCTGCTGCCGTCACTTGCTACCTGTGTATACTTTGACAAGTGACTAAACTTCTTTACTCCCTCCTCTATAAAATGAAGATAATAATAATGCCTACCTCATAGAGTTTTTACAAGTATTAAATGACTAGTGATAACATGAATTAAGTCCCTCAGTGGTGCAAACATTTAATATGCTCACAGCTAACCAAAAGGTTAGAGGTTTTAATCCACTCAAAGACATCTCAGAAGATAGACCTGATGATCTACTTCTGAAAAATCAGTCATTGAAAAACCTTGTGGAGTGCAGTTATACCCTGACACACTTTGGGTCACCATGAGTTGGAATTGACAGCAGCCATTCATTGTTATTTTTAATATCATGAATATTTCTGGGTATATAGTAAGTGCCATTTCCACATATGCCATTGTTAGGAGACTATCCTATCTTTAGGAAACTCTGCAGCTAGCCTGCAAATTCGCATTTTAGGCTTGTGATCATTAGATGAATGTCCTTCTCCTCTAGCCATGCGTGTGATTCCACATGGCCCAGATCATTTCTAGGTTTTGATGTGATGCCCATTGTATCCTTGCACCTAGCATTACCTTCCTCATAGTAGGAATCAGTCTGTATTTGTGGATGACTTGCGGCTTGATTCCACCTTCTCTGCATGACCAATCAGAACACAGTCCTTTCTGATTCTGATGCTATCAAAGTATAATCCTATTTTCTGTTTATAGCTCTTAGGGTTATGTTGTAAAATTTGGAATTGGTTTGCAATCCTACACATGTCACTAGGAAGAAAAAAATATTCTATTTAAGGTTTTCTTCTCTATCGTTAATATTTTTAAAAATGCATTGAAATCTTTTATATATATATAAATAAACTTCAAATTAGTCATATGTGAATATCCATTGTAAAGTCCATGCTGGGAAAGAGATGAGAGGGCAATAGTGGTAGACAAAAACAGATGGAGTAGAGAGATATATGGAAGATATAATGTAACATATGCATGTGATAAGTTAATTCACATTTTATGCCTGTGATCAATAACAATATTTATAATTTTGACAACAGATATCATTTTAAGGATGTTCACCTCTCATTGAAATAAGGTGTGATTGGAATTTAATCATTTCAATCTCCATTAATTCATGTGTAATAAGTTTTATTTTTGTCCTCATTTCACAGAATGGAAAACTTACCCCCAAGGAAATGAATCTTATCAGTTTGCCATTTTGATTTTGTATCATCAGCATTTCTTTTCAAATAATAGTATATGAGACTAGGTTTCCCTGAAAATTAATTTCTCCCTATCTATGGGCTTCTTAGGAGTTCTGGTAGCATAGTGGCTAAAGCACTTGACTGCTAACCAGAAGGCTGGCGGTTCAAACCCACCAGCCACTCCTCGGAAGGAAGGTTGGGCAATCCTACTTCCGTAGTGATACAGCCTCGGAAACCCAAGGAGGGGTCGCTATGAGTCGGGGCCGACTCGACGGCACATAACAACAACAACAACATGGGCTTCTTAAACTTCATTGTCTTTTATTCCTTTACTTTTCACTTTCTAAATGTACCTGGCATAACTGAAGGAGCAGAGGACTTTCAGTTGCCTTTAGGTCAATTCTGACTCATGGCAATTCCATGCGTGTCCAGAGAACTGTGCTCCATAGGTTTTCAATGGCTTGTTTTTTTGGATGGAAATCACCAAGACTTTCTGGCCATGCACCTCTGGAAGGACTCAAACCTCCAACCTTCAGGTTAGCAGCCAAACATGTTTACCATTTGCAAACTCCTGGACTCCTGGTCGGGTAATAGATTGAGAATAATGATAGTCTCTATGATAGATAACCAGAAGGCTAGCAGTTCAAACCCACCAGCCACTCCTCGGAAGGAAGGTTGGGCAATCTACTTCCATAGTGATACTGCCTTGGAAACCCAAGGAGAGGTCGTTATGAGTCAGGTCTGACTCAACAGCACATAACAACAACACGATAGATAAGGCTGTGTGTCAACTTGTTTGGGCCATGATTCTCAGTGATTTAGCACTTATGATGCATTTGTTGCTTTAAACATCGTCTCATTTTTCACTTTGACATCTGACCTGCACTCTTGGGTTTGTCAGTCTTTGCAGCTACTGAATCAGAAGAAGCCTCCAGCCTGAAGTCTGACCCACGAACGTGGGATTTTTCATTCTCTAAAACTGCATAAGCCCCTTCCTTGAGATAACGCTTTCTCTCTGTCTCTCTTCTATATATGCACTTCATTAGTTTTTCTTCTTTAGAGAAGCCAGCCTAAACATTTGGTACTGGAAGTTATTCTAGAGAAGCAAAATCATAAGGATGAATTTTCTAAATTGGTTCTCAAGTCTGACTAGTCTTAAAGGGACTGATGACTCCACTTCCATTAGTAAAAGGTGCATTGAATCCATAGTGTGGGTGGCAATATTAATATGCAAAATATCACCACCATTAGATCAAGTATTGGTGAGAAACAAGGTTCTGGGTGATTACGTGTTTGATATTTTTCTGCAATTTTCTCAGAATGAGAAGTTTAAGGAAGATGATTGGTTGATTCTACTTACCCTACATAAAGTGATGAAAGAAAGAGGTAAGTTCAAGGTTTCAAAATCACAGCCCAAGCACTGCATAAAAGAACTCAGTGTTTCTCAATTGTGGCCTGAAAGAAAGCCTTACTTCTTGTAGTAACAGAACTGATATTACCAAAAAGCAAACTCACAGGATTATTATAAGGGTTACTGAATTATAATGTCAATTGAATTCGCAACCTGCAGTGATGTCTGAAGACAAAGTGAAGGCATTGATTAGGAAGAAATGGTATCCTAAATGTGAGAGGGGAAATATGAGAAGATAATAAGGAAGCTGAGAGCATTGAGCCCTTACATTACATTGACTCACTCCTACTACTAGAACCAGCCCTTTTACCCCATCTAATGAGATCAACGCAGCTGTGCCTGATGAGTCTTTGTCTGAGATATCTCCTGGGGAGATGCCTGTGATGTTGGCTGGGGCATTGCTTGAGGCAGGTGCCTTACAAGACATTGCTGAATGTTTCCAGGAACCACCTTCACCACTTATTGTTGCTTCTAGACTTATAAGTACTCTTAAGTCCCAGTGAACCTCAAAAGGTAAAACATAAAGTGTGACTCAAGAAGAGGTATACTACACTCCAAAAGAACTGCTTGATTTTTCTAATATATACAAACAACAACCTGGGGAATATGTGTGGGAATGCCTATTAGCATTGTGAGATAATGGTGCAAGGAACATAAAGTTGGATCAGTCTGACTATTGATTTGGGTCCACTAAGCAGAGATTCTACATTCAGCATTTCAGCTTGAGGGGCTAGGAAAAGATCTAATAGTTTATTTGGTTGGTTTACTAAAGCATGGATTATGAAGTGGCTTAAACTAACTCAAGTTGCAGACTGCTTTAGTATACTGGTGAAGAAGACATCCAATGGCATAGGGAAATTGGCAGTTCAGACCCATAGACCCACACATGTAGTGCCCAGAGGACACACTTTTTACCACAATGGTGTTGTTATGTCCCGTTGAGTTGGATCTGACTCATGGTGACCCCTCCTTGGGTTTCTGAGGCAGTATCACTATGGAAGTAGATTGCCCCATGTTCCTTCTGAGAAGTGGCTGATGGGTTTGAACTGTCAGCCTTCTGGTTAGCAGTCAAGTGCCTAAGGCACTATGGTGAGGAACATATTTTTGAAGGGAGCCCACATTCCTTGAAGAATGCTGTAGTTGCTGTTTTATGTAAGTCAGAATTGACAGTGGGAACTGTCCCAATTGAAGTAAGACATCTAAGTACAATGGGCTGATTGGGCCCCAGTCTGGTAGGGGCCAAGTGACATCACTTAATTGACAAAGACAAGGAGGACATAGTTATCATAATGGACAGCAGAATCAGAGCAGTAATCAGAATAGTCTGACTCATATGGACTTAGGGTGTTGGCTATGTAATCATGGTGTCCCTAGGAGTGAAACAGATGGGGAATCTACTAAATATATACTAGATCTGTACAAGTAGAAGGATTCTAGGTCAAAAGAAAGGCAGTCCTAACTTGAAATGCAAAACTAAAGGGTTACAGCCTCTCAGTTCATTCGTAAGTGGTCCAGTTTACAGACCAACAGTCCCTTGAATGAAGAGGAGGTCAGGTCCCTTGAGGAAGCATCCCACTACACTGTCAAGAATTTACATTGTGAATCTTTTTCTTGGCCTTTTATGAGAATGACTTTTCATTGGGGAAGAGGAAATACTCAGCTTTTATGGGATTACTAGACTGGTTCTGAACTGACACTAATTCCAGGAGACCTAAAACATCACTTTGGCCCACCAGTCAGTGAGGAAGGCATATGGAAATCAGATTAGGAATAGAGTTTTAGCTCAGGCCTGTCTCACAGAAGATCGAGTGGGTACCCCAATCCATTCTGTAGTGATTTTCCTGGTTCTAGAGTGAATAATTGTAATAGACATACTCAGAAAATGGCAGAATCCCAATATTGGATCCCTGGTATATGATGCAAGGGCTATTATGGCAGGAAAAGACAAGTGGAATCCATTAGAACTGCCCCTACATAGGAAAATAGTAAAACAAACAATATATTCCTGGAGGGATTGTAGCATCAGTGCCACAATCAAGGACTTGAAAGATGCAGGCCTGGTAATTCCCACCACATCCCATTTAACTCACCTATTTGGCTTATGCAAAAAGAGTGGATAGATCTTGGATAGTCAGTAGATTATTGGAAACTTAATCAGGCAGTGACTCCAGTTGCACCTGCTGTTCCAAATGTGGTTCAATTGCTTGAGTGAAATCTCCTGGTACCTGGTACACAACTATTGATCTGGCAAAGTTTTTTTTTTCTCAATTCTGTTTCAAAAGATGACCATAATCAGTTTACCTTCAGCTGGCAAGGACAACAATATCCTTTCACTGTCCTACCTTAGAAGTATATCAATTCCCCATCCAAAAAATACAAAACCAAACTCACTGCCATTGAGTCAGATCTGACTCATAGTGACTCCTCCTTGGGTTTCTGAGGTGGTATCACTACAGAAGTAGATTGTTCAGCCTTCCTTCTGAAGAGTGATTGGGGAATTTGAACCACCAGACTTCTGGTTAGCAGTCAAATGCCATAGGCATTACACCACCAGAGCTCCATCACTATGTCATAATTTAGTCTGCAGAAAGTTTGGTCACCTTTCCCTCCCACAAGATATCACGATGGTGCATTACATTGAGGACATTATGCTGATTACACTTAGTAAAGAAAAAGTATCGAGGAGTCTAGACTTATTGGTAAGATATTTGTGTGCTAGAGTGTGGGAAATTAACGCCAAAAAATCTAGGTCCTTTTCAACTCAGTGAAATTTCTAGGGGGTCTGTGGTGTGGGGCATGTCAAGATATTCCTTCTAAAGCGAAGGATAGGTTATTGAATCTGGCCCCTCTCATGATTAAAAAGGAGGCACAATGCTTGGTAGACCTCTCTGGATTTTGAAACCAACATATCCCTCATCCGGGTGTGCTACTCTGGCCTACTTATCAAGTGACTCGAAAAGCTGCTAGTTTTGAATGGACCCCAGAACAAGACAAAGCTCTGCAACAAGTTGAGGCTGCTGTGCAATGCACTCTTCAACTTGGGCCATATGGGGATTAGTCAAACATATCTGGGATCCTGAATCTGGCTTGTTATCATCTGACCTCAGGTTCTTTGAACTTGAGCCAGCGGCCTACTAATCTGGGATTCATCAGCATCTGCAGCCAAGAGCTAGCAGCTGGCCATCTGACTTGTGATGTTGGGTTCATTAGCTCAAGCAGCTATGTGACTCAGGAGAAGCCTCCAGCCTGATATCTGATCCATGGATTTGGGACTTGCCAGGCTCTGCAACTGCATGCGTCATTTTCTTGAGATAAATGTCTCTCTCTGTGTATCTATCCATCTATCTATCTATCTATCTATCACTATCATTCATATATATATGAATGATATATACCTCCTACTCCATTCTATCCCTGCCAAATAAATTCTCAACACTACAAGGAGAAGTTTATTGTTCTTGAAGTGTAAGTCAGATTGTATCTCTTACTTGCAATTTTCCAAGGCTTTCCCATCACTTTATCATATTTACTTATAATAAAATCCATATACCTTTCTTCTGAGGCACCTCTAGTTCAATTTAAACCTCTAACCTTTGACTAGCAGACGAGTACGTTAACTATTTGCATCACCATGGTGTTCTACTAAGGAGCTCTGATGGAACAGTGTCTAAGCATTTAACTGCTAACTAGAAAGTCAGTGGTTCAAAAACTCAAAAGCATTAAAAAATAAATAAATAAATAATACCAGGTTTTCCGGTCTGATAGAGCCTGGTGAAACCCCTGAGACTATGGCCCCTCACTGCCTTTCCAGTCTGGGATTGAACTCACTCCTGTGACTTCCAGACAAATAAAAGACAGGCGTATGAGATGAACATTTTTACATTAGGTAGATGCACTCCTTGGAGAGATCAAGCATGGGAGAATAGAAGGGCTGTATATGTACAGGGAGACAGCTCAGGGGCCAGAAGTGCACAGGAGGGACAGGGAAGAAGTAACTAGGGGGAGGAAGTGGAAAGAGAGCTTTTACATTGTGGGAAATTTCAGTCAATGTCATGAGACAAAATGTATATGAACTGCCGTATGGAAAATGGATTTGCTTCTTAAATTTTCACCTGAATCACAATAATTTTTTTAAAAAAATTAAAGAAAAAGGAGAAAAGAAAGTTGGTGGTTCAAATTCACTAGTCACTTTGTGAAAGGAAGACCAGACAATCTACTTTAGTAAAGATTTACTGTCTCAGAAACCCAATGGGGGTCGCTGTGAGTCAGAATCTACTCGATGGCAGTGGGTTTGGTTTTGGTTGCTATGTTACTAATGAAATGAATTATACTCCTGCTCTTTGGACCCCACTACTGGCCACGTGTATGGTTTCTAACCGAGTAGCCAGAACATCTGGCAAGCAGTCTTCAACACAGATCACAAATACATCAAATAAAATGATGGCTTCACAGCAAGGTCCCATTTTATAAAATCCAAGGGTTGCAGTGATAATTACACTTGGTGTTTTTGAACAATGCACATCATTAAACAAAGAATTCCTTCTTTATCTGTTGGTTGAACACTTGGCAGCGATATAGAGATTAAAATCTATGTACTATACATCACTGCTTCTAAATGCAGAGTGATAGATAATAGGCAGCTACTGCCTGAGGGTCAATAGTTTTCTTCCTAATTCATATGTCTATGAAAGTGGGGGGAGCTCTGGTAGCATAGTGCGTAAAGCACTTGACTGCTAACCAGAAGGCTGGAGGTTCAAACCCACCAGCCACTCCTCGGGAGGAAGGTGGGGCAATCTACTTCCGTAGTGATACTGCCTCAGAAACCCAAGGAGGGGTCGCTATGAGTCGGGGCCAACTCGACGGCACATAACAACAACAACAACAACATGAAAGTGGGAGATGTGATATAGCTTAATGTTTCTTGGTAAAGTGTCATGACTTCCTTCTATAAAGAGACTTGGCTTTTCTGATAATGGGAAATGATCTCTTTGGAACAGAGGTCAGCTCTCTACAATGGAAAGGTGGGATGAGGTTACTTTCTAGTGAAATTTAAGAAACCAATCAAACCCAATTTCCCAGTAGCTATGAGACAGATCGGACTTGACAGCACTGAGTTTGAGTGGTTTCTCAAAGCCCTCACCTATGTGAGATAGAGTGTATCTCTTGATAATAGTGTCCTGTCCCTTTGTCCTCGTTATCTTCCCTGCGATTGATTAAGAAGGAAGCTCTTCTGGCAATCCTGTCATTTGGTGGTTAAGCTCAACAAAGGTGCAGGTCACAAATGACATCTGATTTGACAATCCACCGTAGTTTATGAATGTATACAACATTGACCAGGTGCTGAAAATATGCAGCATCCAGCTGCACCACTGAGTCTGTTGTCACTCTGTATCTGAGCAAACACCAAAGGTAGATTCCTTAGCTAGATAGATGGAAAATTCTTACTCTCCCTTTTTTTCTGTTCTAAGCTCTATAATTTTCTAATCTTCTACAAGAAGAAATGTCTCTAAGAGAACTTTTTTCCTAGGTTTCCCCTTAAATTATTTAACCTTGAGTTTGAAAAAGTCCTTATCAACTGAAGTTCTTGGGGAAAAAAAATACACAGAGTTTCAAGCTTATGTATGGCTGTGAGCCTCAGGCTGAATTTCAGGTGTGGGATAATACTAGCAATGCAACTTCCTTTAAATATCATCTCATTTCTAACTCCGAAGAAAGTCTAATGATTAATTCAAATTAAACTACTCCAGAGCCAAAGTGGTATATGTTATAAAACACAAAAGTGAGCAGGCTGAAAAATTTTAATTTTCTCTACTTATTAGCTATCTGTTCTGGGAATAAATTGAAGGTGCTAATTTCCTGGGTTTCAACTCTATTTTAAAATTCACTACGCTGACAGACAGAAAGAGAGAGAGGAAAAAACAACTGGAATATAGAATAAAGTTTTAGCTCTGAGACAGAATTAAGGATCTTGGTTGTCTTTTCAGACTTGTGCTGGCTTTTGAGATATTATTTTAGTATTCACATAGCAAAGACTGGTTACCAAGTCCATGCATACTTAGCATAAGGTGATATTTAAAGCCCCATATTGTCTTCCTTGTTTTTTTGCTTTTGTTGTAAGTTACTGTGTAGTACAGTAAAATTTCACTTATATAGAGATGGGTGTCTTGGGCAATTCCATCTGCCAGGTGAACCTGAGATAAATAATGAAAACAACTATCCAAAAAGCCATGTATTTTAAGTTATGAAGTAGTCAAATCACTGCCTTCCTTAAAAAACAAAATAATCTCTATTGAATCAATTTCAACTCATGGTGATCCGTGTACCTCAGAGTAGAATTGTGCTCCATAGGGCTTTTAAAGGCTGGTTTTATGGAAGTAGATTACCAGATCCTTCCTCCAAGGTGTCTCTGGGCAGACATGAACTTCCAACCTTTCATTTAGCAGTGGAGCACAGTAACTGTTTGCACCACCCAAGGAACATCCCCTGCTCCTTACTTCCTTACCAGAGCCTTTTAATTAATACTGTCTGCTAGCCTACTAAAATCCTGCTGTTTTTCTCTAAGTTATGGCAAAGGCTTGGAATGGAGAATGAGTGGTGATGTAGAATATATCCTCTATTGCTAATCAGGGTAGCAATAGAGGATGAACAAAAAGAAAGAACCATCACCACCCAAAGGCCAGTACTCTAAGGGTCAATGGTTATACAGAACTAAGTAGTCACTAGATGGACTCAGTTATGCCTCTGTATGTTTCTGGAGATTAGCATACCTGGGTTCATATGCCAAAATGTCAGACAGGATCTGGGTCAAGTCCTGGGGACATACTAGGATTGCTATCACTTCTCATCCTTCCACTTCCCAGAATGCCCTTCTCTCAATTCTCACACTTGGCATTTGATAAATCTCAAATGCCTCCTGTAGGAAGCCCTCTCTGACTGCGGTCTAAGTTAGACCTATTGAATTGGAAGTGACCTTAGAGATTTCTGATCTAAAGCACATTATTTTACAATTGAAGAAACAAAAGTGAGTGAGATTGTTGGTAATGGAATATAGGACCAGGACTCCCAGTCCAACACTTTCTTTACCTCAACACTTTGTAATGTTGACAGACAAACTAATACTTAATATATATTTGAAAAGAGTCAGGGGCCAGTTTGTTTTGAGCACTAAGTGTCAGGCACTGTGGATGCAGATATGAAGAAATGGATGGTTCCAGTTTATTCTGAAGTCATAGCCAAGGGAAGTTGTAAAATCGATTGGAGGCTATTAGAGCAAAGATTTTTCCTTGAAAGCCCTGTTGCAGCCCCTGGGACAGGCACATACAGCAGTCCCACAATAAACACTTGTTGAATAAATTAGGTAATATCTATAAAATAATTGAAGCATACTGTTAGCTGCTATCAGGTTAGCACTTGATTCATAACACCCTATGCACAATGGAACGAAATGCTGGTGGGTCCTTTGTCACCCCCACAATTGGTTATTAGACTCTTGTGATAGTGTTTTTAATAATTTTCAGATGTAGGTTGCCACAGAATAGGTTTCTTCCTATTCTGTCTTAGTCTAGAAGCTACACCAAAATCCATTTAGCATCATAGCTACACTCAAGCCTCTATTATCAGACAGATGGTGGCTGTAAATGAAGTACATTGGCTGGGAATCAAACCCAGTTCTCTCACATGCAAAGTAAGAATTTTACCACTGAACCACCACTACCCTCTGTTTGAAGTATGCACTATCTATGTTAAGAAGAAAGAATGATAACCCTAAATATCTTGACACTTCAAGGAAAACAATGTCTGAATTTTTATAGAAATCTTGGGAGCTGTGCTTTGGGTTTCAAAACTAAAATTGTAGTGAACACATACTTGAGAGACATGTTTCAATGTTTTCCTGCAAACTATAGGAGCAAACTTTCAACTCTGATTAGTTTAGAGTTTGTGATTTCAGAACTATCCAAATATCTGTCCTGATCACCTTTCTACACATACAAAAGAGAATTTCTTAGTATTTTTATGATTATGAGATGTTACACTTCCAATCAGGAATAATTATTTCCTGAGATATCTAACTTTAATAAGCTTCAAGAACATCTGAAATAGGGGACATAGATGTCTGTTCTATACCCCCAGAAAACTAGTATGTTCATTTATACCTCAGGTACCTTTTTGGAGACTAATTTGTCGCCTAAGTCATGTGCTTGACTTCAAGCATGTGTTGACCAATAAAAAGAAAAACAAAAATGACTGCATTTATTCTTGTTTTTATACTTATAAACTCTAAATGATAAAGATAACTTTGAGTGCTCTTACAGCTGTTTCCAGCTCCTTTCTCCATTTTATTTGATTTGGACAACAATCCCCTGACATGCAAGGATTATTTCTTGTTTATAGATAAGGAAGATGAGGCTCAACAACCTTTCCAAAGATGGATGACTTGATAATGGTTGAGGTGGTATATAGAGTCCAATGATCTTTCTCCTCTTTTTAGCCACCTATCAGCCAAAGGAAGGTACATAGTCATTGTTGCAGAGTTTCTAGAAAGTGAAAAATAGAAAGAAGTACATGTGTAGGTTTTATGGACCTGAGCTACTGTAAAACCATGTCAATGCTAGATCCTAACTCAAGGAAGCATGTAGTCCAATTATTAAAGATGCCCATACTGTTTTTGTAGCATAGTGGCTAAGGCACTTGACTGCTAACCAGGAGGCTGGCGGTTCAAACCCACCACCCACTCCTCGGAAGGAAGGTTGGGCAATCCTACTTCCATAGTGACACTGCCTCGGAAACCCAAGAAGGGGTCGCTATGAGTCAGGGCTGACTTGACGGCACATAACAACAACAACATACTGTTTTAGGGCTAACAGAGAATCTGCCCACCCCTTGCTACTTTCTGGACATTTTATCCCAAACTCACTGTCATCCACTTACTCCATGCAATGGCTAGATTCTGCCAAGTAACAATTAGTGAGTCCCATTGCCAAAGTAAGATGCTGGGAAAAGGGGGCCAGGGATTTGGCTAGAAGGGCCTTAAAGCAGAAGGTGCTGCCTGGGGAAACCTACTCCTCATTCAAAACCAAAAGTAAACTAGCTGCTGAAGTTCTGACTCATGGTGACCCCATGTGTGTCAGTGTGTCAGAGTAGAACTGTGCTCCACAGGGTTTACACTGGTTCACATTTGCAAATAGATCACTAGATCTTTCTTCCTAGGTTCCTCTGGGTGGATTCAAACCACCAGCCTTTTGGTTAGCAGTGAGTGTGTTAACCATTTATGCCTCTCAGGGACTCCAGCTTCTGATATGGGTGCTGTTTAACTCTTCCAGTCTGGCTCACAACAGCTCTTCTCCTACTGAGGAAATGACTTTGATGCCTAACAACTTTTGTCCCTTGTTATTGAAACAGTCCCCCTCATCTGTAGAAAGAATGCCTATCCTGATGTCTTCTCCCTTTTGGGACAGTTTCTTGTTCTCTTTTAACCTTATGTCTTTTCTCTCTATTCTTGCCCTTTGCAAGTATCTTCAGAAAAATGCCTGATGCACTTGCTCCTCTCCAGCCTGAGCTTCTCTCTGGAAGTCCCAGCACTTGAACTGCTTGTGGAACAGTTCCTTGTGGAAGTCCAATCACAGATTCAAACTAGTGCTATAAAGGCAGCCTCTGCAGAAGTCAGAGCAGAAGCTGACAGGGGATATTCTACTCTTGTCTCTTTACCTCACGAACTGTATAAACCTCAACAAGCCACATCTCCTTTTTGCTTTACCCATCTGTAAAACAGCAAATTATAAAGGTTTGTTCTGCTGCAACATGATGTGATTTAAAAAAAAAAAAAATACTTTTTATTGCAATTTGGGTGAAATTTTATAATGCAGATTAATTTTACATTCAACAGTTCATACACATTTTTTTTTTTTTTTTTGGTGACACTGATCATATTCCCCGCAGTGTAAAAGCTCTCCTCCCATTTCCTCCCTGTGGTTATCCTTTCCCTGTGTCCTTCCTGACCCTGCATTCCTGCTTCCCCACCTTACTCCCTATGCAAATGGTGCCCTTCTGATCTCCCTTGGTTGATTCTTCTAAGAAGTGTATCTGCCTGGTGTAGTTGTTCAGATGATAGGCCTGATTTGTTTGGCTGAGAGTTAAGCAACAAGAATGAGTTCAATTCCAGGTCTGGAAGGTGACTTTTAGCCATAGTCTCAGGGGTTTTAGGCATCTCTCCCCAACCAGTAAACCTGATCTTTTTAATTTTGTTCCACATTTTTCCTCCCACTCTATCTATGTTCTCCAATTTTGATCCCTTTCGAGTGGTTGACATTGGTAGACATGTACTATCTAGGTCTTCTGGTTTCAAGGTCACATAGGCTGAGGTTCTCATAGTCCATTAGTTCTTTGGACTATGCGTTTCAATGCATCTTTGATTTTCTTCACTGTTCTTTGCTCTGGATGAGGAGAGACCAATAGTTGCAAAATTAGATGATTTTATTTATAATCTAGCACCTGGACTAGCTAGTTTACCTTCTTCTAGAATGTCATTTTATTTTATTTTATTTTTTTCTGACT
>NW_006921731.1:5846885-5849527 GCF_000298275.1 Orycteropus afer afer
ACGCTTAGATTGTTTCCATCTTTTGGCTATTATAAATAGTGCTGTGATGAACATAGGTGTGCATATGTCTGTTCTTGTCCTGGCTCTCACTTCTTTAGGATTTATACCTAGTAAAGGAATGGCTGGGTCAAATGGTATTTCTAATTCCAACTTTTTAAGGAATTTCCACACTGCTTTCCACAGCAGTAATATAATTTTACAGTCCCACCAGAAGTGTATGAGAGTCCCAATATCTCCACATCCTCACCAGCATTTGTTAATTTCTATCTTGTTGAACTTTGCTACTAGTGATGGGGCAAGATGGTGTCTCAATGTTGTTTTGATTTGCATTTCTCTAATGGCTAATGAACATGAGCATTTCTTCATGTTTGTTGGATGCCTGAATATTCTGTTTGGTGAAGTGTCTATTCATGTTTTCTGCCCATTTTTTAAGTGGATTGTCTATCTTTTTGTTGTTGAGGTGTTGGAATTTTCTATAAATTCTAGAGATAAGTCTCTTGTCACATATGTCATTACTGAATATTTTTTCCCAATCTGTAGGTTCTCCTTTGACTCTTTTGGAGAAGTCTTTGGACACAAATAAAAATTTACTTTTTAGAAGGTAACACTAATTTAGTTTCTCTTCTACAGTTTGTACATTTTGAGTTATGCTTAATAGTATATTTATGCCATATATTAGGGCCCGTAAATTTGCGCCCAGTTTTTCCTTGAGGAACTTTAGAGTTTTTGGTTTCACATTTAAGTCTTTGATCCATCTGGAGTTAGTTTTTGTGTATGGTGTGAAGTACAGATCTTGTTTCATTTTTCTGCAAGTGAATATCCAGTTTTGCCAGCACCATTTATTAAAGAGACAGTCTCTCCCCCTTTTAATGGATTTTGGCCCTCCATACATTATCTCTTTAAGTCCCCATACAACACAGAGATAATAGATTTTACCAGTTATCATAAAGAATTAGATTTACAGCTAAATCTTTAGAGCCCACAGGGTGTTCTAGTACTTTCTATATGTTGCAGTCTTGTAGCATCTGAGAAGCATTGTGCACCTTGGGAGGAATGGATCTTATTAGAAAGTGTTGGAAATTTCTGTATGATTAGATATTCTACTGCCCACATTCAAGTGTATTATTATTTTCTCTGTATTATGGAAGGCCAGAGTTGAAAGAACTTTAGTGATTTGTACCAAAATTCTAACTCCAGTCAAATAAGCACCTCAGTCCATCAACATTTGTCCTACTTGACCATAATCCTGTGTAAAAATGTTTAACAAAGTCTGCATGCTGTGCTCCCCAGAACTCTAGCTAAGCCACGTATAGGAGCTGCACACTCCTACCCAGGAAGTTTTGTACATTCTCTTCTGGATAATTTGGTGCTTCCTTCCTTTCCCTGTGGAGTCTCTGAATGGTACACATGAATAACATAATCAGCTGCTGACTGAAAGGTTGGAGGTTGAAGTCCATCCAGAGATATCTCAGAAGAAAGATCTGGTAATCTATTCCTGAAAAAGCATCCATTGAAAACTTTTCTATCTGACGCATATGGGGTCAGCATGAGTTGGAATTGACTTAATAGAAACTTGTAAAAAAAAAAACTTTCTCTATAGAGTCAACTTCTACTCATCTTGTAGGCCACTCCACCATCTTTTGGACTTGCTGATAGGATTTGTCATATAAGCCATATTCTTATTGTTCAATATTTTCACTTGTACACATCTGACCTTGTTGGGAAAATGATAATGCCTTGAAGGCTAAGCCCCCATTTCATGCTTGGTGTCTCATACCAGGCATGTCCTGAGTATAGGAGATGTACAAGACAGCTGGTCATCTTGATGTGTAGCCAGCCAAGTGAGAAGGTTGAGCTTATCTGTCAAACTCACTGGTCCAGAAGTCAAACTTAATTCTTTCTGTGTGTGCATTCTGTGAACACGAATTTGGTGTCATGCAGCTTAAATGAGCTTTGATTCAATTTCATCTCTGAAAATTTTGCTGAAAGGATTGTAATTTTAATATATTGTAATATTTTCATTTGTAATAGCAGTAAGTTAGGATTGTGGAGTAGGGCTTATTCCCTCAAAGCTTCACCAAAAAGACACATTACTGATGGAAAAAATAAACTTTGTGACATTTAACTGCTTTTGTCCTTCTTCTTCTCTTTTTTTAAGTTTTATTGTAATTTAGGTGAAAGTTTACAGAGTGAACTCATTTTCCACACAGAAGTTCATTCACATTTTGTCTCATGACATTGACTGCAATTTCTTACAATGTAACAACTCTCTTCCCACTTCCTCCCTCTTCTGGTTACTAGTACTGCTCTGACAAGAATTTACTACAAATGGGATGGCCTTAACAAACAGGAGTTTATTCTCTTATAGTTTAGAGGCTTTAAGTCCAAGTTCAAAGTGCCAGGATCTAGGGTCTGGGTGAAAGCTACTTGACCTTGGGCTTTAACTCTGCTTCTTGCTCCTGGCCCACTGAAGCCAGAAGCATCTCTTCACTCTGGCAGCTACCGGCTGCTGAAGCTAACAAGCCCAAGGTCGACAAATAAAATGGCACTGTCCCGATGTTACCAAACCACATGGCAGGCCATTAATTCAAGTCCATTGTAAGTCCCAAAGTCAGCAGAGCATGGCAGGCTGCAGAACAACA
>NW_006921731.1:5850257-5851953 GCF_000298275.1 Orycteropus afer afer
ATATATATAGTTGTTATTTGCTGTCGAGTCGGCCCCGACTCATATATATATACATATATATATAAATTTGAGGAGCTCTGGTGGCATAGTGCCTAAGGTATTTGACTCCTAACCAGAAGGCTGGTGGTTCAAACCCATCTAGCCACTCCTTGGAAGGAAGATTGGGCAATTTACTTCTGTAGTGAAACTGTGTTGGGAACCCAAGGTGGTGTCACTATGAGTTGGATCTGACTGAGTTCTGTTCCACCTTCTTCTCCCACTCTATCTAGGATCTCCTGGACCAATCTCCCTCTAAATAGTTAACAGTGATAGCCAGGCACCCTCTAGTTATTCTGGTCTCATGGTCCTAAAGGCTGAGGATCCCATAGTGTACCAGTCTCTCAGACTAATTATTTCCATGTTTTGGTTTTCTTCATTCTTCTTTTCTTTGTATGAGGAGAGACCCATCATTGCATCTGGAAAGCCACTTGCAAGCTTTTAAGATCCCAGTCACTACTCACCAAAGTAGGAGGTGGAACAATGTTTTGTGTAGTATGTTATGCCAATTGACCTTGATGTGCCCTATAACCATGGTCCCAAGCTCACAGGTCCAACTACTCACTTCCTCTGGGTAGCTGGCTGTGGCAAAGAAGTCACCACAAACTTTTTCCTTGTCAGCTCTACTATATACCTGGGCATTCTTACATAACACACAAATACAATTGTAGAAACATTGTCTGCCAACCCTATACATGGTCATAGGCAAACTGCCCCCCTGCCTAGAGATATCTGATTGTTCAGCCTGTCCACCCATCTATCCGTGTGTAGATCAATGTTTGCCATCACTGACAACACACTACTATATGTGCAAAAGGGTTCATCTTTGGTATCTGTGTCGCTCATATACCTCTCCATGTCTTCCTCTTCATCAGTGCCACTGTGTTGATCACTCACATTTGATGCATTGCCCTTTCCTTCACCCAAATCAATACTTGTCTCTACATATAGAGCAGTGTTACCTTCCCTCCACTCCCACCCCTGGTAACCAACAATTAAATTTTCCTTCCATATATGAACCTTTACTTGACTTTTTACAATAATGAACTAATACAATATTTGTCCTTGTATGATTGACTTATTTCACTCAGCATAATGTCCTCCAAGTTCATCCATGTTATGCTGTGTTTTGCAGATTCTATGTTATTCTTTAGAATACCATAATATTCCACTATGTATATATTTCATAGTTTGGTTATCCATTCTTATGTTAATGGACATCTAGGTTGTTTCCATCTTTTTGCTATTGCAAAAAGTGCTGCGATGAACATAGGTGTGAATATATCTGTTCTTGTACTGGCTCTCACTTCTTTAGGATATATACCTGCTAATGGGATTGCTGGGTCAAATGGTATTTCTAATTCCAATTTTTTAAGGAATCACCATACTGCTTTCCACAGTGGTTGTATCATTTTACAGTCCCACCAGCAGTGTATGAGAGTCCCAATCTCTCCACATCCTTTCCAGCATTTTTTATTTTCTGTATTGCTGAATTTTGCTACTAGTGTTGGGGGCACATGATATCTCATTGTTGTTCTGATTTGCATCTCTCTAATGGCTAATGATGGTGAATATTTTTTCATGTCTTTGCTGGCTGCCTGAATATCATCTTTGGTGAAGTGACTATTCACATCTTCTGTCCATTTTTTTAATTGGATTG
>NW_006921731.1:5852608-5855699 GCF_000298275.1 Orycteropus afer afer
ACCATGTCAATCCACCTCATTGAGGTCCTTCCTCTCTTTCGTTGACCTTCCACTTTACCAGGCATGATGCCCTTCTCCAGGGAATGGTCCCTTCTGACAACATGACGAAACTATGTGAGATGAAGTCTGGTCATTCTCTCTCTCTTCCAAGGAGAATTCTGGCTGCACTTCCTCCAGGACAGACCTGTTAGTTCTTTTAGTAGTCCACAGTACTTTCAGCATTCTTTGCCAACACCACAGCTCAAATGCATCAACTCTTCTTTGGTCTCCCTTATTCATTGTCCAGCTCTCACATGCATATGAGGCAATTGAAAATACCATGGTTTGTGTCAAGTACACCTTAGTCCTCAAGGAGCTATATTTTCTCTTCAGCACTTGAAAGAGGTCCTTTGCAGCTGATTTGCCCAGTGAAATACATCATCTGATGTCCTGACTGCTGCTTCCATTAGTGTCGATTATAAAACCAAGCAATGTGAAATCTTTGACAATTTCAATCTTTTCTCCATTTATCATAGTGCTGCTTATTAGGTCCAGTTGTGAGGATTTTTGTTTCTTTATATTGAGATGTAATCCATACTGCAGACTGTATTCTTCAATCTTCATCAATAACTACTTCAAGTCATCCTCATTTTCTTGATGTCATCCCACAATTCTGGTTTTCAGTCATTGTGTTCAATGCATCAAATTTATTCTTTAGATGGTCTCTAAATTCCAGAGGGATATATTCAAGATCATATTTTAGCTCTCGTGGACTTCTTTTAATTGTCTTCAGCTTCAAGTTGAACTTGCATATGAGCAGTTGATGTTCTGTTTCACTATCAGCTCCTGGCCTGGTTTTGGCTGAAGATATTGAGCTTTCCCCTCTCCTCTTGCCACAGATGTAGTCGATCTGATTTGTGTGTACTCCATCTGGTGAAGTCCACATGTATAGTTGCCATTTGTGTTATTGGAAAAAGGAATTTGCAATGAATAAGTCATTGGTTTTGCAAAATTCTATCATGCGATCTCCAGTGTTATTTTTGTCACCAAGGCCAAATTTTCCAACTACTGGTGATTCTTCTTTGTTTCCAACTCTTGCATTCCAATCACCAGTGATAAGCAACACATCTTGATTGTATGTTCGGTCAATTTCAGACTGCAGAAGTTAATAAAAATCTTCAATTTCCTCATCTTTCACTTTGGGTGTTGGTGCATAAATTTGAATAATATTCGTAATAACTGGTCTTCCTTGTAGGCATATGGATATTATCCTATCACTGACAGCATTGTCCTTCAGGACAGATCTTGAAACATCTTTTGTGATGATGAATGTCACGCCATTTCTCTTCAATTTATCATTCCCAGCATAGTAGATCGTATGGTTGTCTAATTCAAAATGGCCCAAACTGGTCCATATCAGCTCACTAATGCCCAGTATGTCAATCTTTATGTGTTCCATTTCATTTTTGACAACTTCCAATTTTCCTAGATTCATACTTTGTACATTACATATTCTGATTATTAATGGATGTTTGTAGCTGTTTCTCCTCAATTTGAGTCATGCCATGTCAGTACATGGAGGTCCTGAAAGATTTGCTCTATTCATATCATTAAGGTTGGCTCTACTCTAATAAGGCAGCTCTTTCTCAGTCCTATTTTGAGTGCCTTCCAACCCAACGGGCTAATCTTCCTGCAGTGTGTGGGACAGTGTTTCCAAGGTATTCATGAAGTTGGCCAGTAATGTATCAGACAGTGTTTCTCTGCTATTCATAAGGTTATCCCTGGCTAATTTTTGAGAAGTGGATGGCCTCCTCTTTCTTCCTAATTTGTCTTAGTCTGTAAGCTGTGTTGAAACCTGTGAACCATGTGCAACTCTGCTGGCATCTAAAACAACAGTGGCACAGCCTCAAGCCACAGAGCAACATACAAGCCTCATAGGATGACAAATTGAAAGACATGTTTGTCTTAGCTGTTGGAAACCTCTGCATCTTCCTCTTACCTAATTCCTATCTGAAACCTGCCACTCTGTGGTCTCTGACTGCTCCTAGTCCCTCCTTTTCCTGACTGTAGGAGGCTTGGTGCCTAGCTTTGCCTCCTGCCACTTTTAAACTGGATATCCTGCCACTCCTGAAGTCCCCAAGGCCACTCCTGGTCCCTCCCTTTTCTGGCTGTAAGGGGTTTGGGGCCTAGCCTTGCTTCCTGCTTCTTTTTACCTGGATATCCTGCCACTCTTGAGGTCCCCCAAGGCCAATCCTAGTCCCTCCCTTTCCTGGCTGACCATAGTTCCATGGATCTATTTCTGGTTTCTCAATTTTGTTCCACTGTTCTATGTGTCTGTTGTTGTACCAACACCAGGCTGTTTTGACTACTAGACATCTTACTTTGTCCTCCTTCTTCAATAGTGCTTTGCTAATTTGAGGTTTCTTTCCTTTCTACATAAAGTTAGTGATAGGATTTTCCTTATCCTTAAGGAATGTTGACGGGATCTGTATGGGGATTGCATTGAATGCATAGATTGCTTTGGGTAGAATTGACATTTTCACAATGTTCAATCTTCCTATCCACAAGCATGGAATGTTCTTTCATTTATGTAGATCTCTTGTGGTTTCTTGAAGCAGTCTTTTGTAGTTTTCTTCGTACAGGTCTTTTGTGTCCCTGGTAAGATTTATTTCCAAGTATTTTATTTATTTATTTTTTTGGTAGCATTGGCATTGATTTGGTAAAAGGTATTGATTTCCCTATTTCTTTTTCAGCAGTCTCTTTGCTAGAATAGAGAAATCTAACTGATTTTTGGATGTTGATCTTGTATCCTTCCACAATGCTAAATTTCTCATTTAGTTACAGTAGTTTTTTGATTGAGTCTCTTGGGTTTTCTATGCATAGTATCATATAATCAGCAAATAGGGATAATTTGGCTTCTTCCTTACCAATTTGGATGTCTTTGATTCCCCTTTCTTGCCTTATTGCTTTGACTAGATTTCCAGTACAATGGTGAATAGAAGTGGTGATAGAAGTCATCCTTGTCTGGTTCCTTTTGGCAAGGGGAATGGTTTCAGTCTCTCTCCACTGAGAATAATATTAGCTGTTGGTTTTGCATATATGTCCTTTATTA
>NW_006921731.1:5856514-5857088 GCF_000298275.1 Orycteropus afer afer
GATTTTTTCTATTCTTTCTATTTTCTGTATCATTAATCTTTCCTGATAACTTTATTATTTCTTTTCTTCTGATGACTGTAGGCTTTCTATTGCTGCTCAATTTCTAATTGTTGGAGATGTTGGGATAAGGTGTTAATTTTGGCTCTTTTTTCTTTTTTTGATATATGCATTTATTGCTATAAATTTGCCTCTGATCACTGTTTTTGCTTTTTCCCAAAAGGTTTGGTATGTTGTGTTTTCATTCTTGTTTGATTCAAGGGATTTTTAAAGTTCATTTCTCATTTCTTCTATTACCAAGTCATTTTTAAAGAGGGGGTTGTTCAGTTTCCATGTGTTTGCTCTTATTCCATTGATCTTCCTATTGTTGATTTCTAATTTGATAGCATTGTGATCTGAGATCTTTTGCAGTATTCAATGTTTTTAAATTTATTAAGGTTTGCTTTATGGCCTGACATATGATCTATCATGGAGAATGTTCCATATGCACTGGTAAAGCATGTATATTGTGCTGTTGTTGGGTGAAGTGCTCAGCAGATGTCTATAAGGTTAAGTTGGTAGATTGCATTGTTCAGTT
>NW_006921731.1:5857443-5858497 GCF_000298275.1 Orycteropus afer afer
TAATCCATTGACACTCAGTGGAATTATCAACAAGTATGAATTGGTTTCTGTCATTTTGTTATGTGTTTTTTCATGGTGTTCTTGGTTCCTTTGTTCCATATAAGTTTCTGTGGTGACCTCACTACATTTACAAATTGTGTTATCATTTTCTTTGTTGCTGTTGTTTTAGTATTTACTAAATATTTGTGTTTCCCCTGTTTTTTATTGTGATCTGAAGGTTTATCATTTTTCTTTGAGGTTACCCTGTGATTTATAATTTTCTTCCCAACTCTAGAACGTTCATTCTATCTTGCAACTCTCTTGAGTTCCTCACCATTTAGAAGTTCTATAACTACACTATTTAGTCCCTCTTTTTGGTTTGTACTTGTCCTCCTTTGCCAATTGATGTCTCTGGTTCCCTGTTTACAGTTGTGTAAGCTTATTTTACTTTGGATACTTCCATACCTGTGTTGGTTTCTGGGTTATGTCATCTTGTGTACTACTGGTCCACTGTTGTTTGCTGTTTGTTCTTTGTCCAAAGGACTCCCTTTAGCATCTCCCATAAAGTTAGTCTGCTTTTAACAGATTCCTTTAATTTCTGCTTACATGCAAATCTCCTAATTTCACTATCATATTTGAGGGACAATTTTGCTGGGTATATAATTCTTGGTTGGAAATTTTTCACTTTCAGGGCTTTATAGATATCATCTCATTGCCTTCTCACTTGCATGGTGTCTGCTAGTAAAACAGAGCTTAGTCTTATTCATTGCCCTTTGTAGGAAACTTCTTGTTTTTCCTGTGCTGCTTTCAGGATTCTTTCTTTGTCTTTGGTTTTGGTGTTTGATTATGATATGTCTTGGTGATTTTCTTTTAGGGTCTATCCAGTTTTGTTTTTGCTGGACTTCTTGAATCAATATATTCTCATCTTTCATCTTACCAGGGAAATTCTCTTCCAAAAAATCTTCCACTATTTTCTCTGTGGCTTTATTTGTCTCTTCTTGTTCTGGAACTCCAATTACATGAAGGTGTTTCTTTCTGATGGTATTCCACATAAATCTCAGGCTTTCATCTTCTT
>NW_006921731.1:5858797-5859345 GCF_000298275.1 Orycteropus afer afer
TGTATGTTGGAGTGATTCACCCAAGATTTTCATTTTCTTTCTTTCTTTTTTTTCTTTTTTTTGGATGTATCTGAGTAAGCAGGGTACTGTGCTCATCTTTTCACTAGTTGGCAGCACTTATGAACTCACCACCTATCTCCTGGTGGATGTGATGGAGTATGAGAGTGGCTGCACAGATCTCTGTTAACTGTTGTGAAGAGCAATTAAGGGTGAGTCAGGCATATATTGGCTGTCATGTATCACTGTCCTGTTGGTGCAGAAGCAAGTCGTGGCCCTCATTCAGTAGGTGGGACTGCAGGAGGTGAGGGTATGGTTGGGTCGTATGGGCACAATTTCTGTCTCACACTCATTTAGAAAAAAAACAATGATTGAAAAACTTCCAAAAAAGTAAAAGGACGAGGACAAAAAAGACACACTGCATAAACACACAGGAACAATTATCAAAAAGAAAGAAAGAAAAAGAAAGGAAAGACAATAAATGAGACAATATATTTAAATAAATACTTTTAAAAGAAAAAAGAAATATGATTAGAAAAAGAGAAAAAAAA
>NW_006921731.1:5860135-5870615 GCF_000298275.1 Orycteropus afer afer
GAGGCTGGTGGCTCAAACCCACCAGCGACTCCTTAGAAGGAAGGTTGGG
Source organism: Orycteropus afer afer (assembly GCF_000298275.1). Lineage (NCBI taxonomy): Eukaryota > Metazoa > Chordata > Mammalia > Tubulidentata > Orycteropodidae > Orycteropus > Orycteropus afer. The sequence goes on from NW_006921731.1 coordinate 5,860,185, forward strand.
CGATCTACTTCTGTAGTAATACCACCTCAGAAACCCAAGGAGGGTTACTATGAGTTGAATCCGACTTGATAGCAGTGAGTAAGTTAGTTAGGTCACATGCCTGTATTTCCTCTGTGTTTCTTTCATGTTATTAGAACCTACCCTAATCCAATATAATCTCATGTTAACTTAACTGGGAAAGTTTTCATAAGCCCTATTTCCAAACAAGGAGCTCTGGTAGCACAATGCCTGAGGCATCTGACTGCTAACTATAAAGTTGGTGATTTAAACTCACCAGCGACTCCGTAGAAACAAGAAAGGGCAATCTTGTAAAGATTGCTGTAAATATTTGCTGCCTTGGAAACCCAACAAGGTTCATTATGAGTTGGAATTGAGTCTATGGCAGTTCCCCTGCCCCCAAGGCAGCACAATTCAATCCATAACAGGAGATTACAAGGGAGATTCAAGCATGATACTTGTAGCACTGAAGTGAAACAGCAGATATTTCCAAGTTCACACCCATTGCTGCTTATTTCTTGGGGTTTTCAATCACCCCAGCTTTTTCTGGATCCTCCTTTTGCTTCTTTGACTCAAGGGCAAGTGTGTGTATGTGTGTTTCGGGAGGGTGGTTTCTGTTTCCCTCTGTGAAAAACCATCAAGGTCAATCATTGGCAACAAAAATACATAGGTATCAGTCTTTCCTTTTAGGCTCCAGGTGGTCCTCATTCTTCCTCATTTTATGTCAATCTTCTTTTCCTTATGGCTTGCCTTGTGAACTTCAATTTCCAACATCAAATGCCTAGACAACAGTCTTGTATTAGACACTTACACCACTGTACCTAAAACCTAACCTCCACAATTGCCTGGTGATTTTGCTCCTCTGAATCCTAAGTCTTCAGCTCCATCCCTGCTCAATTCCTCCCTATTGGTTCCCTGATAATACCTGTTACAGATTAAATTGTGTCCCTCAAGAAGAAATGTTAAATTCCTAATCCCTGTTCTATGAATGCAACCCTGGTTTCTAAAAGGGTCATAGAAAATGTTGTGAGTTAGGTTAACATGATGTTATACTTGAGTAATGGTGTCCTTATAAAAGATGAGAAGATACAAAGAGAAGGGGAGAAAGGAGAAAGATATCTTGTGATGCTTCAAGAACAGGAGCAGGTTTATGATTTGGTGTTAATCATTTTTCTTCTTCAAGGCAAGCTATTCCTGAAGCTATCATAAACTAAGAGAGAAACAGAACAGATTGTCCCTCAAAACCTCAAAGAAATCCACATGCTGATACCTTGATCTCAGGCACCTAGCCTACAGAACAGTGATACAACAAACTTCTGTTCTTATAAGCCACACAGGCTGTAGTACTTTACAGTGAGCTCTGGGACGCCAATATAGCACCATATCTTTTCCTTCATAGCACTTATTACATTTACAATTTTCCACTTATTTGTGGGATCACATAAAGAATGACTGCTCCTGCATCTGACCACAAGCTCCTTAAAAATAATGGCCATGTCTATTTCACTCATTAATGTATTCTTAGCACATCATATTGTTGTAGTTGCCTTGAGTTGTCTCTGACTCATGGTGACCCCATCTCTAACAGAAAGAAACACTGCCTGGTCCTGTGCCATCTTTGTGATTATTGATAAATTTGAGTCCATTGTTGTGTCTGTTGTGTCAACACTAATCTCAATATTGCTATTCTGGGCTTTCCTTGTTTTTGCACATTGCATATATAAGTTGATTGTTGCAGAATATATAATTACTGTGTATATTTTTCTCAGCCAAGATAGTTCACTGCATTTGAAAGGAAAAGTTAGCATGGCATAAGTAAGTGTAATGGATTTAATTGTGCCCCCCCCCCAAAAAAAAAATATTGCAGTTCAACCCGCAGTGCATGTGAACATGACCTTGCTTGGAAATAGGTTCTTTGAAGATGTCATCAGATAAGTTAGCATCATGTCATACAAGAATCTGGCAGGTCCTAATTCATGACGCCACCACTCATCTGCCAGTTTGTTGTACTGTGGTGGCTTGCACATTGCTGTGAAGCTACAGACCATGTTACTAGTATTTCAAACACCAGTAGGATCACCCATGGTGGAAAGGTTTCAGCAGAGCTTCAGATGAACACAGAATTGGAAGAAAGAAGGGTCCATCCACTTCTCAATGAATTGGCCAGTGAAATCCTTATGAATAGCAGTGAAATACAGTCTGATATATTACTGGAAAACTTTATAAATATCCCTGAAACATTGTCTGATATAGTGCCAGAAGATGAGCCCCTCACCTCGGGTTAGAAGGCACTCAAAATATGACTGGGGAAGAGTGATCTCCTCAAAGTAGAGCCCATGTTAATGATGTGGATGGAGTAAAGCTTTCAGGACCTCCATTTGCTGATGTGGCATGACTCAAAATAGGAAAAAACAGCTGCAAATTTCCATTAATAATTGGAACATGGAATATACAAAATATGAATCTGGAAAAACTGGAAGTTTTCAAAAATGAAATGGAACATATAAAGATCCATACCCTAGGCATTAGTGAGCTGAAATGGGCTGGTTTTGGGCATTTTTAATAAGACAACCATATGATCTATTATCCCGAGAATGACAAATTGAAGAGGAATGCCGTAGCATTCATCTTCACAAAGACTGTTTCAAGATCAATCCTGAAGTACAATGCTGTCAGTGACAGGATAATATCCATACACCTACAAGGAAGACCAGTTAATATGACTATTATTCAAATTTACGCACCAACCACCAAACTCAAAGATGAGGAAATTGAAGATTTTTACGAACTTCTGCAATCTGTAATTGATGAAAATGCAATCAAGATGTATTAATAATTACTGGTAGTTGGAATGCAAAAATTGGAAATGAAGAATCACTGGTTTGGAAAATTTGGCCTTGGAGATAGAAATAATGCTGGAGATCACATGGTAGAATTTTTCAAGACCAACAACTTATTCATTGTCAATACCTTTTTTAAACAACACAAATGGTGGCTATACACGTGGACTTCACCAGATGGAGTACACGGGAATCAGCTTGATGACATGAATGGCAAGAGGCAATGGAGAAGCTCAATTATCTTCAGACAAAACAATGCCAGGAACTGACTGTGGAATGGAACATCAATTGCTCATATGCAAGTTCAAGCTGAAGCTGAAGAATATTAAAAAAAAAAAGTCCATCAGAGGCAAAATATGACCTTGATTACAGCCCACTTGAATTTAGAGGCCATCTGAAGAATAGATTTGATGAACTGAAAACCAATAACCAAAAACTAGACAAATTGTGGAATGACAGCGACAGAATCATTCAGGAAGAAAGCAAAATGTCATTAAAAAGACAAGAAAGGAAGAAAAGGCCAAATGGATGTCAGAAGAAACTCTGAAACTAGTTCTCTAATGGACAGTAGCTAAAGCAAATGGAAGAAATGAGAAGATAAAAGAACTGAACAGAAAATTTCAAAGAGAAACTCAAGAAGACAAAGTCAATTATTATAATGAAATGTGGAAAGACCTGGAGTTAGAAAACCAGAAGGGAAGAACGTGGTCAGCATTTCTCAAACTGAAAGAACAGAAGAAAAAGTCCAAGCCTCCAGTTACAATATCGAAAGATTCTATGGGTGATAAATTGAATGATGCAGGAAACATCAAAAGAAGATGGAAGGAATAAACAGAATCATTCTACCAAAATGAATTGGTCGATGTTCATCTACTTCAGGAGGTGCCATATGATCAAAACCAATGGTATCGAAGGAAGAAGTTGAAGCTGCACTGAAGAAACTGGTGAAAAACAAGGCTTCAGTAATTGACAGGATACCCCTTGAGATGTTTCCAGAAATGGATGCTGCAGTGAAGCCACCTACTTGTTTATTCCAAGAAACTGGGAAGTCAGTTATCTGGCCAACCGGCTGCAAGAGATCCATATTTGTACCCATTCTAGAGAAAGATGGCCCAACAGAATGTGGAAATTATCTAACAATATCATTAATATCACATGCAAGTAAAGTCTTACTAAAGAGAATTCAAAAACAGCTGCAGCAGTATACTGACAAGGAACTTCCAGAAATGCAAGCTGGATTCAGAAGAGGATGTGGGATGAAGGATATCATTGCTGATGTCAGATCAATCTTGGCGGAAAGCAAAGAATACCAGAAAGATATTTATTTGTCTTTTATTAACTATGCAAAAACATTCAACTATGTGGATCCTAACAAATTATGGATAACGTTGAGAAGAATGGGAATTCCAGAACACTTGTTTGTGCTCATGAGGAATCTGAACATGGACCATGCAGGGGATACTTCATGTTTAAAATCAGGCAGTTAGTCAGTCTTGTAAGCTTTCACCTTACTTATTCAATCTCTATGCTGAGCAAATAATCCAAGAAGCTGGACTTTATGAAGAAAAACGTGACATCAGGATAGGAGGAAGATTCCTTAATAACCTGTGATATGCAGACGACACCACTTTGCTTGCTGAAAGCCAAGATGACTTGAAGCACTTATTGATGAAGATCAAAGACAACAGTCCTCAGTATGGATTACACCTCAACTTAAAGAAAATGAAAATCCTCACAACTGGACCAATAAACAGCATCACAATAAATGGAAAAAAGATTGAAGTTATCAAAGATTTCATATTACTTGGTTCCACAATCAACACCCATTGAAGCCGCAGTCAAGAAATTGGGCTATGTATTGCACTAGGCACTCTTCTGCAAAAGACCTCTTTAATTTGCTGAAGAGCAAAGATGCCTCTTTGAAGACTAAGGTGTGCCTAAGCCAAGGCATGGTATTTTCAATAGCCTCATATACATGTGAATCCTGCAAAATGAATAAGGAAGACCAAAGAATTGTTGATGCTTTTGAGTTGTGGTGTTGGCAAACAATATTGAAAGTACCATGGACTGCCAGAAGAGCTAACAAATCTGTCCTGGAAGAAGAGCAGCTGGAATGCTGCTTGAAAGCAGGAATGGCCAGACTTCGTCTCATCTGTTTTGGTCATATGGTCAGAAGAGATCATTCCCTGGAGAAAGATATCATGCTTGGTAAAGTGGAGGGTCAGTGCAAAAGGGGAAAATCCTCAACAAGATGGATTGACAGAGTGGCTACAGCAATGGGCTAAGATATAGTAGGGGTTATGAGGCTGGAACAGGACCAGGCAGTGTTTCATTCTGTTGTACATAGGATCTCTATGAGTCAGAGCCGACTCAATGGCACCTAACAACCACAACAATTCAGTAAGAGTGTATCCTTATAAAAAAGGAGAAGAGGCATAAGAGACAAAGAATGAAAAATGGTCTGTTGATAACAGAGTTATACTGTAACTGCAAGCCAACAAACTCCTTGAGATGCCAGAAGCTTCGACAGACAAGAAAGGATTTTGCTTTAGAGCCTATCAAGAAAACATGGCCCTGCTGACACCCTCAATTCAGACTACTAACTTCCAGAAATGTGAGATAACAAAATTCTGTTTTAAATCCCAGACTATTTGTAGTGTTTTATCATGGCTACTGTAGGATATGAATGCAAGGCGCACTGGTGATTCAGTGATAGAATTCTTGCCTTTTGTGTGGAAGAGCCAGTATGATGGTTAATCTTATGAGTCAACATGGCTTGGCTTGTTTCTCAGTGGTTTGCAGACTCTGAACTGCTTGGTCTTCTTTAATGCAGTATAATGTAATCACCTTCTAAAAAGTGTTCTGAGGTGATTAGCCAATCAGTTGAAAGGTCATTTTCCATGGAGGTATGGCCTACCACCAACACATAAATGGATGTTCTGGCAAACTCATTCTCAATTTCTCTTGCGCTCTTCTCATTACCTGATCTCCAGTTTGAAGACATCTCCAGCCTGGTCCCTGACATGTGGATTTGGGGCCTATTACCCATAATAAGTATGAGAGTCCTTGAAGTAAATCTCTCTTTTTCTCTCTCTCTCTCTCTCTCAATCTCTCTCTCTCTCTCTCACTCTCTCTCTCTCTCTCTCTCTCTATATATATATATATATACATATAGTGTGTGTGTGTATATGTGTGTGTGTGTGTGTGTCTCACTGTTTTTTTTTTTTGTTTTTTTTTTTCCTTTAGAGGTCCCAGACTAAGACACCCAAGTTTGATTATTGGCAAATGCATCTCATGCATAGCCATCACTCTTGTCCTTGGCGGTTTATGTGTTGCTATGATGCTGAACAGATGTTATCAGAGCTTCTAAACTAAGATGGACTAAGAAGAAAGACCTAGTGGTCTACTTCCAAAAATCAGCCAATGAAATCCCTGTGGGTCACAATAGTTCAATTATCAATGAATCATGGGGATGATGCAGGAACAGGCAGCATTTTGCTCTACTCTGCATAGGATCACCATGAGTCAGGGACCAACCTGATGGCCTCTAACAACAATTATAATAGGAAACAAATACAGTAAGACGTTATGAAGGCAAGTTTAATTATTACATTTTTTTTTTTTAATCTCAAGAAACACAGAATAGGTACACAATAGACACAATAAATAAGTTTGTTGAATGAATGAACAAATGGACACAGCTAAAATCCATACCCAACTTTTTATGAAGGTCTACTCTCCTGTTATGGACAGAAGCTGCCCTATTCAGTGATTTGAGATAAATCATTTTATATCTCCAAGCTCAGTTTATTTCATCTGAAAAAGTGGAAATCATGATGCCTTCTTTCCAGGACTGTGAATTTGAAGAGAGACAATGGATATACACATATACTTATAAAGTCTGATAAAGATAGAGTTGCTGTTCTAACATTTCCTCAGGTTCATAAGCGCACTTTAACAGCCCTGTCCAAGTTTACCTCAATTCAATCTAAGTTTCTTTAACTTTTTTTGGTGAAAATCCACCAGGCTGTCAGTGATGTCAAAACATACCTGAGCTGCCACAGCTATGCCTGTGTCAGCTTTTTTATTCATTATAAACTCCTATTTTCGGGAGCTCAGTGTGTTAATGGAGGGACTGTGCTCTCATCATCTGTAATTGCTGTGAGCTATCACCTCCCTCCATCTGAAATTTCACGTATTTTATTGGTTTGAAAGCAATAACAAAACCATGTTGCATTGATCAATGCTGTTGTATTTCATCCGAGAACACATTTTAAAAATAAATTATAAAATATTCTTCTGACTGGATATGGGGAAGAAAAACATGTTGAGATATATAAGCATTTCATCTCCCTCTCACCCCCAAGTGACAAGACTAATGTAATTCATATTTTACAGGTGCATTCAGTGGTTGCTAATTTCATCTATAATTCTTTTGGCAGAGTCCAAGTTTGTGTTTAATTAACTAAATGACTTGAGCCATCCAATTCTTGTTGCTACTAATGTGTCACAATTAGAGCAAACGGTAGTCATGGAAACCATTGGCTCTGTCGTAATTCCTAAAACAAGGATGGCTTACTTTGGAGCCCATCAAATTTTTGACTCTCTACAGCATACGTTTATGGTTATTGCTAAATTGGGATTCGGTCACTTTGGAATGTAATGTGTAACTCCTCATTTCAAAGGGATGTCATTATAAGGAATCTGTCATTTTCACTTATGTTTGCCAAGCTCCAATCGTTCCCATATCCCTCATATTTATGTTCAATTAGAGAGATATTGCAGTTCATAAAAATAGATACTAATTCACTATGGGGGTAGGGAAACACACAACTTTTCTATGGTATAAAAATGAGAAAACAGAAATCTGCATTGGGATAAAACTGTGACCACCTTAAAATTAAATATTCACCTCCACTTCTAAAATCAGTTGTTCTCTCTATTCCCCTGTGGTATGAATAATAGTTTCAATAATTTTGACACTAAGATATTTTTCCATCATGTGAAAGAAATCAGAGGTTTAAAACTGAAGCTAAAGGCAAGGCTACTATTACAGGGCAGGCAAGGAGATGGAGTCTGGCATTCCTAAACAAGAGTTATTAAACGGTAGTTTAAAATTTGGGTCATTTTGGAGAAATTTCTGTACTGTACAACCTGATATAAAAAAATGAAGAGAAAAACAACATGCTACAGTCCTCCACTAGAATACAAAGTCATTTTGGAAATAAAGCCACATATGTATATTTATTTGTTTCACATATATGGTATAGGTGGTATTTAATATTGGTGCCAGGTCCTTGGTGCCAGCACACTGCATGGTATGCTGCAAATATAAATTCAGAGTGTGACCATTCTACTCACTTCCTGCAGCTCTGTTTTAGAAAATAAGCTATGGGTTGAAGTCATAATTCATTGAGACAATCACCTGATATTTAATCTATCTAGAATACTGAAACATAACATTTCCACAAAAGGTTTTGCATTTAGCCAAGCAAATAGGGTTGCAAGATAAATAGAGGGCACTCAGTTACATTTGAATTCCAGATAAACAATGGATACATGATTAGTATCAGTATGTCCCATATGGGGCATTGGAGGTTTAGTTTTAGAATTCTTGCTCTCCATGCAAGAGAATTTTGTCCACTTTTTCTTTTTCTTTTTTTTTTTAATTCCCAGCCAATTCACCTCATATATAGCCACCATTCTTCTGTCTGTGGATGCTTATGTATTATCATGATGCTGAACAGCTTTCAGTGGCACTTCCAAACTTAGATAGACTAGGAAGAAAGGCCTGGCAATCTCCTTCCAAGAATCAGCCAATGAAGATGCTATGGATCACAATGACCCAACTTGCAATGGAACATGGTGATAACATAGGATCAGGCAGTATTTTATTCCCTTGTACATGGAGTTTCCATGAGTCATGGGGTGACTCAACTGTAGTTAATAATAGCATGTCCCAAATATTGCATATTTTATAAAAACTATTTGTAGTTAAAAATTAAATTTAACTGAAGGTCTTGCATTTTCATTTGGTAACTCTGGCAACCCTACCAGGAAACTGATATGGATTGAATAGTTTTCCACCCAAAAATGTGTTGATGTCCTCATCACTACAACTGTGAATGTGACCTTTCTGGAAATAAGGTCTTTACAGCTGTTACTGGTTTAGTTAATATGAGGTCAGATTGGAGAAGGATGGGTCTTAAACCAGTTAGAATGGTGTCCTGATTTAAGAAAAGAGATACAGAGAAAGGACAGTCTGTGACGAAGTGGGTAGATGTAGCTGCACGCAAAGGGACACCAAGGATTGTCAAGACACCAAAAGCTAAGAGAGAGGCATAGAACACTTCATCTCTGAAAATCCTCAGAAGTTATCAATAAGACCTTGAGTTGGACTTCTAACCTCCAGAACTGTGAGGCAAGAGATTTCTGTTCTTACAAGCTACCTATTTTGTGGTCCTTTACTATGGCAGCCCTCAGAAACTAATATGCAAATCTTTGGACCATTTAATTATTTTTTCCAGTCTTGAAATCCTACTAATGAATGTTAAAGGTCTCTTTTCTTTTCCACTTCTTCACACTAGTAGTAAATAAAAAGTTCTCCCAAGTGGCAGGCAAGTAAGGGGAGCGGGCAATGAGACAAGGAAGGGAGGGTTGAAGTAAATCTCTAAGGAATGGTAGGGCCTTGTGGTCTGTGTGCAATTCATGGGCTACCACTTCTAAAACAAGGCAAAGAGAAGTCTAGGAAAAATGGCCTTGTATGGCTGAAGCAGTTTATCAGCACCTCGCTCTTGTCATGAGCAGTTAAAGTCAGATATGACGAATGCTAAGGAAGATGATCTTAAAATGTAATATTTAAAATATTGTAGACTGTTTATAAAACACAATGATTTGGTAAGCATTATCCTGAGTCTTCTCAGAAGGAAGACGGGGCAATCTACTTCCGTGGTGATATTGCCTCGGAAACCCAAGGAGGGGTCGCTATGAGTCTGTTCCGACTTGACGGCACATAACAAGAACAACAACATTCTGAGTCTCCAGGCCATTTCTTTCTAGTGAGTATCTGATAAAAGTTCCTTAAATCTATCTTAAGGAACGCTTCAACACACTGAGCCCAGGCATAAATATTTATATGCTCTATAGATAGACTGGTTCTTCAAAAATGAATCTCTGGGTAATGTTGTGTTTTACAGCCCTTGCTCAGAATCTATGAAGACAACACCACAGCTGTCAAGAATCATTGCAAGGCTAACCTCTGAAGCCTTTGACCTGACCACTAAAGTTTACATATTGCTCCAAAAGTGAACTATGAAACATGAAGTCATAACACTTACTATTTAGGCCTCAGATGTCTTGATCTTGGTTTGATCTCCTGAGACCAGCCAGATTCTCCGTGCAAGGCTGGCATTTTTTAAAAAACGTATTTGTCCCTCCCTGCCTTCTTAGTGCATGCAAGCTGACTCAGCCATTGCATTGTCCAATTTAGACTTTTATTGACACCTGGCATTTCATTAATATCCCAATTCCTCAATTTTATCAGTTAGGGCCAATTTAGTCTTCATATTATGTTGATAACCTAAATTGTTAGTAC